>NC_069140.1:34708941-35080191 GCF_943734755.1 Anopheles moucheti | reverse complement strand
AGCGGAGAGGACTTGTGGATTATTTGTTGGCAATGGCATGGCAATTAAACAGATGGGATGAGGCTCTTCCGTGATGGGTCTAAGAGAGCTGATAATGTCGATGAACGGAAAGAAAATTATATTAATTACACTAATACATGTAATCTATTCCCGCTTCCGTTAACAATTTTAATTAACTTCCTGGCAAATATTCTAATTTGCCTCACGTATCCTTACACCTAAGGAATAAGATTTGAAAAAAGGAAACCCCTTTAATCCATTTTCCATGCTAAAAACTCTTTCCTTCTTTGCATCATTGACTTCAGACTACTGCATAAGCATAAATTTAACCACTCACTGCATCTCAGCATGGTAGCATAGTCAGCGCAACACCACACCACGGCTATCGACGATAAAATCTCGTACCAAATGCACCGTAAAGCAAATCGAGCTGCATAATGCTTAAATCGTTCATTCACCAAAAACACAAAAAAAAACACGGAACGATTCCTATTTTGCAACCCATCCAACGCTAGCGAACATTCATTTGCACTCCATTTTTCTTCCCTCGCTCGCTATCGTGTACCGAAATCGCCAAAGCAAGCACACACACCTTACCGAATCGACTCGAGATCGTACGAGGTGATATTTGGTTATCGTACGTTTGTGTTTTTTTTTTTGTGCTCCTGGGTGTGCTTTTTTCTTTGCCTATTTCGTTTTTCCTCTCGGTTCGAGGTCGAGGAGCAAGCTGGCAGCCATATGTGAGGTGAGGATTCATTGAATTTTCCACCTCATCAGCACCACACAATCTGATATACTGATGGGAAATTGAATGGGAAAAGAAGTCAGTACGGCTGTATAACCGGTGGCTGAAGGGATACGTAGCTCGAAATGGAAGGAAAACATAGATCGGAGTAGGAAAGAAATCGACGGCAAATCGTACCAGCGCTCGTACGATGTTTCGGTACGTTCTCGGTTCGAAGCCAAAGAAGCTACCCCAAACACAGTTCAGTTCTACAGGTATCGCCAGGATGCTGAGTGCATAACGATGGAAGGAGTATTGTTGATTTTTCATTTTCAATTTAAGGCGCCTGAATCGGTGAAGCCTAAGAGACCGGGATTTGCAGTCCTCTTAGAACAGACATGTGTGTGAGTTTTTTTTTTTTTTTTGCTTGCCATTCTTATCATCTTGCCAGGTGACTTTTCATTTGCTACCGAGGATAGCGCGATAACGTGGAAAGTGGATTTCTTTTCCATCGACGGCTGGACACACAGGAAGATAAGGATGGGGAACGTCTCAACATTCGTGATATTGGTTGAAATGAGATTAGACGTCAAACGGGATGTTGGAAGATGGTTTATGTTGCTTTTTTTCAATTCAAAATGAATTTAATTTCTACCGTACTGAATTGGAAGCTGCCAGTCGGGCTGCGATCCCATTTGCAGTGTTGAAATGGAATTCATTTCTTAGAATTCAATTGCCAGATGCTCTCTCAAGGTGATCTTTGAAAGCTGCATGATTGGAATGCAAATATGCAAATGCATGTATCTCTTTAATGAATTGCTAATAACGTTAATTTGTTTGATCTATAAGTGGGCCAATTTTAAAAAGTTTGCTAGGAATTTATTTTTCTTTTGAATATAAATCGCTATGATTCTCAAATTCTGAGTACTTCTGATCGTTCGTATGCAGAATTCGAGCTTCTTGAATTCCTCGAATTATCTTAAATGGTTTTAACCACTTTGCAGATTTGAAATTTAATTTGTATCTTATGCAAGAACTAAAGAAGCCAAAAGGCTTTTCGATCAACCAAAATGTATTACCGGAAACGTGTCATCAGTGGTGCATAATCTGTTTCCACTTCCATGTGTCGTTCAGGTTGGTTTTATGAGCAAAGTAAGAGAGAACGTGTAAAACTAACCTTCCCACAACTTGTTCGAAGCTCGCGGTAATCGGGGATGCGAGAACATGTTTGCATAAACGGGTCCTCCGTGTGGACAAGGACACACAAACGAGATCTACACATTAGCGAGCACATTAAGCAGTAAGGGGTAATATCAAAGGTTGAGTCTGGCACTATTGGCACAAGTTTAGCCTCACTCAATGGAACCGGATGATGTGACTCTTGTCGGAACGATACGAACCGGGCAGTTGCGTTGCATGTTCCGGCAACTACGAATCAAAGTGTTACCAATGCGTTAATGATCGGCAAATAAGTCTGTTGGTGGAGGATCAGCGCCGGTACAATAAAATCTTATTGCGTGAACAAATCACAACCAGGACATTTGAATGGGTGACGATGGTAAGATGCTGCCGTGTGCACTTACCAATGTCGATGGTTCCTCCCTGTTGTGCATTGACGGCGATCTTGGCGAGCGCTTCGTTGAACACGTTCGACGCGGTGGACGCTCCATGCAGTGCCTTCAGGTACGCCTTGCCAGCGCTGATCAACTGTCGTGCTCCGGGATTGAACTTTTCCAGTATGTTCTGTAAAGAAACGGACAAGAATTAGCAAACGTTAAACGCATCATCATCATCGATGAAAGGCAGTTTAGTATGTATCGTAAATAAATATGATTATGTTGCTATTACGACGACGGGTTTTGCGAAATGCATGTGGCTCGGGAGGTTTGTTGAGCAAGCATTACAAACAAAACTCTTCGTGAAGAGTCTCCACTTCGTCTCAGTTGAATCGTTCGTCGAAAATCATGCCTCGTCGTACAGCACAAAACTTCCAATCGCGGTAATGAACATCCACTAATGATTGTGTGCACCCTGAAGTCCCCGGGTGCCCACAAACTCCCACAAGTCGATAGGAAAGTTTGCCAAAGTTACCGAATCGAACGGTGTACAGTGCCGATGTCAGTTGCAATTACCGCTGACATTCATATCGATACTAATGGGCGGCATCTTTGCGCCTGAGGAGATCATCTATGGCTCGATGACTCACAGCACGGCTGCCGGATCTTCGAAGATCGAAGCTTAGAGGTCGTGTGAAGTAATCTTCAGATCGGAATCGTGACTCGAAACAAGCGGGCTCTGTGTCGGAGGCGCAATAAACTTTTGCTAAGTAGTCATTTCGATAAGCTTGATAACTTTATACGTAAACAGATTGTAAGAGTCGTGATCGTTTTCTATGAAGCAGCACCTTAAGGGCAGTGTCGCGTTTTATTCAATTTTATATTCAAAATAAGCCAATTCCAAACTCCAAAACTGTAGTCGACTGCAAAGGGTTTTTATTTTATCAACGTTAGCTACTTTACCATACTGAGATGCGATGCTATCAGTCACGTGCGTCACTGCACATCGTTGGCTTCATGGGATCTGCGCTTTTGGTCGCGGTACTGTGGGCATGAGCAATTTATGGAAATTGTCATAATGCACGATTTCGCGATCAATCAAACGCCACCAACGTCGACGACAACAAGCATCTCACCGGTCTCACCGTTCGTGTCAAGCGTTTATGGTCGTCCTTCTTCCGGCATTCACGACATTTTGCCTAGCATTTGGTCGAGATGCAAAGTAGCTCGAATGGCTAGAGCGTGTTTGGGGGAATGCAATGCTGTTGAAGGGGAATCAAGTTGTGTTTGCTCTTATCGGTTAGGGAATAAATATTCCACAGGACAATATCGTGTGGAATGGAGCAAGAATATATTTAACATAAAGCATTGTCGTATGCAACAACGTGCATTTGAGTTGTGGTTCTTCTGTTGGCTTTTTTTATAAAATTGTTGAAAGCTATCCAAAAATTTTTAGAAGACCAGAAAAAAAAATCAATATTGTATAATTATTTTAAATGTTAAATATGTATTCATAAATGTATCTCGAAATCTTAAATTGCCTAAAAAAGAATAACAAATTTCTACTCTCTTAATAGATACCAGGAAGAACATTTGGTATTCTTTATATTATTTTGTTCAAAAATTAATTGATATGCTGCACCTATTCGATAAAACACTTTTCAATAGTAACCTGTCTTTTCAGTCGGACATTAGCAGATACACTTTATAATAGGTGTTTTAATACTGAGATCTTTTGGATTATTATGTTGACTTTTTCCTTCCACAATGAGCCTCTCGAAATAAATTTTTTTGTTCCTTGATTTCCATACATTGAAATCTCATAGAAAGCTCATCTGCTGCTAGAAACACTCATTCCAGCACACTGCAAACAACTTTTAATGGGATAACTTTTGTAATGTAATTTTAAACCTGTCGAACCGTTCGCTCTTGCCACAGTACGAAACAATACTGAGAATGAGGAGAGACACACACAAAAAAGTCGAACAAGAAAAAAAAATCTAGATCCCCCTTAGGTGCTATATTTCTATTTCAACGCCACACACAGCACCCTGCATACCAGCGCACGGTGAAAAGTGTTGGCGAGAATTTCCACCAAGAAAAAGGCTCATCCAGCGACGCATCCACAACCGCACCGGCAATGATGTCCCAGCCGGTGGGGAAAAAAACCAACCAACGCAACCCCTTGCTTTATGCCACCCTCGGGAGGATACTACCGGCAAGCGCAAGACGGCTGAGCTCAAAAGTAATCCGATTGTGCCCTCCCTTTCGACTGTAGAAAAAGTAGCCTGCAGGCCACCCCGGGGGGGGATGTGTTTGTGTTTACTTATTTTGTTGCCATATTTTTTTAACCACTTTTGGCCATCGTTTGCCCCACCGAATGGAATGGAAGCGGAACGAATGGTTGCAATCGATTGCCGAAAGAAAAATTGGGAAAGAAAAGACAACATCCATATAGAGTTTTGTGAGGAAAAGCGACGACGACCGGAACTGCCGCCGAATGTTAAAACTTAACCCGACCCCAGTCGACGACAGAAGGAGACGCGTGTGGATAGAAGGGAACACAAAATATCCCCCTTTTGGGGAGGCCATCAAAGTGAGCAAAGGGAAGCGGCAGAGACGCGGAAACCTTTCAAGAAGCCTCACAAAAATCGGTCCTCCCGCCCGCTCTCCCAATCGTGGAAACGGGAAAAGCCATCAATACCCCCCACCGTCGTTAGGGCTGATAATGCTTATTTATCGAAGAGATGATAAGCGGATGATGGGTTCGGTTTCGGGCTTTGGATGATGCGGAACGTGAGCTACAAGTTGTCTAAATTATTGTAATTAGCGTTAGGACAAAACTTTTTCCTACCCTTGGGTTGCCGGCCTCCATTTGGGGAATGGGACGGTAGTAATGATCGTTATGATAAAAATTCCCATAAAAAGGCAACATCGAATGGCCGAAGGGGTGGGTGGGTGTCAAAGATAAGAGGGTGAGCCTGTTATGCTAATAGGGTCGAGAAGGGATTGAGGACAACAACAAAAAAATGGGAAAACATAGTTTTGCAAACAAATCCAATGAATATGTTTTCCGTTTGCTAAAACTAGGTTTACGCCCTTGAGGTGTTTAATGTATTGTGTTTTCGTAAAAAATAATTGATAAAAAGAATATAAAAAAGGGGTTTCCTTTCCTTGCAAATCCAATGCATTAGATTATGTGCGATGTCATGAGAAAAAAAAACCATCCCACTGCATTTGTCCCATTCGGAGCGTGTAACTCTTTATGCAAACAATATTTAAATTCGTCATCAGAAATTGCTTTTGAGCCGTTGCGTATTCCCAGTGCAAATCATCCAAACCTGCAGCATGTGGGCGGAAAATGTGGTGGACATCGCAAAAAAAAAAAAGCGTGGAAAACACGACTGAACAGTTAACACAAAAAGATTCGTTTTTTTCCACACAACCCGCACGCAATTATCATTCCCGCTCAACCATACAATGTAAATTGTGGAAGTAGAAAGTATCCAGGGCCTTGCCATGACATTGTGACAGCGACAAATGCAGGAAAATCTCATCCACCCCCAAAACGAGTTACTTTTTTTCTGAAGGGTTACAGGAGGCTAGGCGGACAGTGTCAAACTTGACACACGTGCTATCCCTGGGGGACACGGTCAAACTACCGGCCGGGTGTATCGAATAAACCCTCTCCCGGAGCCCGGTATAAGGTGTCCATCATGTGTAGAAAAAAAGCAAATCAGAAGCCATTGAAGGGAAACATCCAAAACGTGCGCTTTTCTGAGAAATTGAGCTGACCACGGTTATAGGCAAACGTGCGCGAATAGTACTTTACGATGTGGTGAGTACGACAGCAAACATACACCTTTCTTAGTTCAGTTGTACGGATTACAAACTGACCGGTAGCTAGAATCCGATGGCAGTAAAGTCCGTGAGCAATCGCTACCTTCTAATAGCATTAAGAGTTATGACCATGGTTGGTGATTCTTGTTGTGCGCATCGCAGAATGAAACAAAAGTTACATCAACTTTCCCATTCGGTTCAATTCCTGGAGGGAAGCCCCTTTTTAGCAACTGCCGCGTGAATATGACGGTAGTATATAAATAAAGTTGTCACTTTTTTCTGTAACCTGGGTTTAAAACCCGAAATAGAATAATCCCGTACCACACTTGTGGAATCGTTCAGAACTGTTGTGGAAAGCTTATTATGATTCGAAAGCTTCACAAACCATTTGTTTTGACACTGCTTGTGACACTTTAATTAAATAACGTTTAAACGGCTTTTCGATGTTATAACAATTGCCACGGTGTTTAAATGTTGGAAGCCTTGGAGCCCTTGGAGACGTTTTCACGACCAAGTGGCTTGATGTAACAATCTACAATGACAGTAAATTTGAGGTTGAAATACACGCAATAACACACGGAATAGCATTGACGAAGTCGTCAGATTTCCGAGCTCCAAGAGCTGTATGATGTGCTAAAAATGAATCAAATTAAACTTTCCAATGGATTCATCATGTCATCAAAATGACTCCGGACGATCTAGCAAGCATATTTTTTTTCCAGATTTTCCACATAGACAGAGTAGGCGTGGTAGACATAAATAAAAAAAAACAAGAGATGACGTTGGATGGAATTGATTCAAGCTTTTTCAAGCTTAACAACAGACCGAGGTCAAGAAAGCTGTATTTCTTGCTGTAATTAATACACATCATGTATTAAACAAAAATAATTATAATGATTTAAGTTATAATGAACGTGGTTGAACATCGTCATTCCGCGAAGGCGAAGGTTAGCCATTAATCAGTGGAAATATGTTATCATATAACATATAAAGGAAATATCATATCTTTCATCCATTAGAATATCACCTCAGGAATATCATTTTATTTTGGGGAGAAAATAGTAATTAGAAGCTAATATTTAAGGACGTTTCTATGAAAATAATCTGAATCTGTCGCATTATCTTTAAAATGATGTAAAAATTAATGAGCAACCGGAAAATAACCCGTTCCTTTCAAATAACAACACAGTGAACGAAACGAGCTGGGTATGTGCGATCGTAACAATAAACAGCAAGTTGGAACAACAACTTCATAAACCTTTTCAAAATGCCTTTAAACTTTTCTGCCACACAAAAAAAGGGCAAACTTCATTAATTTTAGCTAAGCTCTATTCATTTTTCACACATAATCCCACAGCAACTCTCCAGCGCTGTGACCGTAACACATTGAGCATTAAATCATCGCCGGTTGTACTTGCCTGCCGTACATGTAATTCTAACGTCCAGATCGTCCGAAACTGTGTAGAGACCCCCCAACCCCCCTCAGTCACACATGTATGGCACATGGCTGAGCTTGAACGTCGTACGTACGTCACCGGGATATACGTGTTCCGTGTTCAACCAGCAGGTGTCGGATAAAGTTGCAACTTCACACTCGGTGTCGGAAACTTACCTTCTACAACCAGATGCAGTCATTGACTGGCAACCAGCATCTAGGCGCTTAACTTGGTGTAAGGTGACGTAAACAAAAAACTGTACAAAAATGCCACGAATGGTGGTTATAGGAATGGTTTGAAAAGCTGTGTATCCTGCCAGGCTTGCCAGTACGATGGTGTTGTGGTGCACCGGCCATATCATACGTCCGTACCCATGCCAAAACGTGAATGACCGACCAACGTTACACGAAAAGGGGGACAACGTAAGATGAAGAGCGTTTAATCCCCATCCTACGTACGAGAGGGGCCAACGGAAAAGAAGGCCAGGATTACTGCTATGTCGCTGCGGGTTGTCGAGCGGAAACAGTGTCAGGTGTCGGCCCTATCAAGCATGCCGCAAGCCCAAACAGCCCACACACACACATACGAACTCACGCAAGAACTATAAATCTCAAAACCAAAAGGAAACACATGCCGGACGACAATGGTCGGATTTTTTTTATGTTACACCCGGAACTAGACCGAAACGGTGCGATGGGGCGTAAAGGCGGTCATTCCTTTTCACGCCAAAAGAAACGAGAAGAGGCCCCCAGCCAGCCAGCCAGCCAGTGGAGGCTGTTTGTGTGACCGATTTGGCCAAAAGGACTATCGCACAGCTTCAGCGCCCGGGGTGCAAATAAAACCATTTCGAATCGGTTCAACCGACCGACCATAATATGCTCTCCTCAATCCTGCACGCCGGCGACATTGGTTGGGATTTTCCAGCTGTGCCCCCCCTGTGAGAACGCTTTGGACATCGCCGGGGATCGAAAGCGGATTACGCGACCGGTTGACCATCGGTGGAAAGGCTTTCCGTTTGTTTTATTTTTTGCTGTTGCTCTCGATAACTCGAGGATTAGTTCCTGCTTTTTTTCCCTGCCCCATTGTGATTGGGCATTATCGCATTGCGCAGGGATTTCATGGCGGTGAGCGTGTGTTTGTCGGGAAAATTCATTCTCACAAGTCTAGTGGATGGGTGCTGATGGAAATGCTTTAATTGATTACAATTCTGTATTTTACTGTATTTTTTTTATTCATTTAAAGCAAAAAACCTGAAATACTTTTGTTAAAGAAGTATAATAAAAATAGCGAGTAAAAAAGAGCCTCAAAATTAACATCCAAGAGCATTAACACTTTCAAGTATTTCCATCAACTTCATTTTGGACAAGCTACCACTATAGAACAAACTGCTAAAAGATACGTACTTCTAGATCGTCATCAATCCTTTCATGCAATCCTTAAACCTACCGGACCGAAACATGCCGAATTTACAACTTCTGCGTTAAGATGTCCTTTCTACACCCGGGAAGAGTTTCCACCGGGAACTGCTTGAACGATATCACCGAGTGCTGATTATTGTCAACCGAAAGGTGACAACAGGATGGAGTAAACTGCCAACAAGAAGGAGTGTGTATGCTTGTCAATTTTATTGACAATTTTATCTACATTCTTCCAATTGACTGTTACGTGCCGGCCGCGTATATCCTGTAGCAAACATTCTAATGCCGAAACGAAAACCCAGCAGGAAACGAATGAAACCAACCAGGAAGCCGTTTCTCGTACGTCTGGCTTCTGTGACCCGTCGACGGTTCCCGGCCCGCTTTTCCGGCAGTGTCAAACGTGAGCCCAACGTCTCGTGGGGTAGCTCACTCCGAGTGTGTAGTAAATAGGATCTTTCCTTCCGGACCTCTGTCATGTCGCATAACATCGCACATACGTACACTTGCGCTTCCAACATCCGACGACACGCTAACGTCCCATTTCGGTCATGTTGAATTTACGGTTGTGTCTTGTTGTTTCCTAAGCTTCCCTTCAGGCGCTACCGATCCACGGGACGGGAGGAAAATTGTGACAATACGATTTGGCAAACAGCATGTTTGCTGTTTCCATTTGCTTCAGTTCCGTGTCAAATCGATAGCCTCCACCGGAAGTAAGCGAAAATAGAATCGATTCAGCAAGACGGTTCTCTTCTGGCGATTCTAAGGACTGGAACTACTATAATCACATTACGGCGCAAGGGAAGAAAAACGTAACTGGATTCCGCGGGAAAAGGAGTTCCGGAACGGTGAGCATGACATGAACATTTTACACCTGATTTATTTTGCAGAAACAAAGATGTCTTCTGAAACTTTACGGTGCACCATGCATGCGGCTTCGTGCATCAACAAATTCCACCCCCGACACCGGCCACCCCCGTAGGCACGTTCCAACTTGCCAAACATTCTTATGAAGAATATGCTAATTTCCTACGGAAAGATATTTATCGCAAATATGCGACCCCGGCGCGCTGGCATCTTGGCAGCCTTACAGTAACGCTTCACGGTAAATCACACGACACAGCGAACGACAAACTTTGCAAAATGGCCGCGTCCTGATGTCTGAAGTATGCTAGTTTATCTTTCAACCTCACCGCCATCCCGATCGGGTTCGCAGCCTTCATAATTTGCAGCTGTCTAGCTGTGACTTGGTGTGTCAGCTTCTTCAGCGTTCCGTTCAGTCACATCGAGGAACGAAGAAAAAAACATTCAAACAGTAAATGTATGAGTAGGCCAACGTTACACGCATCTCGCATCCGCGATGAAGAACTCGGAAAACTTTCCCATTCGCGTCTGGCGCCACGACGGTGCGGTGGTGTCATGCTGGCGCAGTGTGATGTGAATAAGTTCACACCATCAGAACCATCAGCGCAAGAGTAAATGAACGAGAGCCTGGGTGCTGTGCAGGTGACATGTGCACTCTCCGGCACCGGGGGGAGCTGGGAAAATTTCACGCAACGAGGCAACGCAGGCAGGCAGGTCAGACAGTTTGGAGGAATGTGTGAATCGATACTGCCAGATGCAGTCATCATCATTCATTCGCACTAGCAGGAGCAGTGTGTAAGTGATGTGATGATGGAGAGGCACGATAAAGCGCTGATGGTACGAAGATGTTCAGGGAGCGCTTATTGGGCTCAATTTGGCCGTATGGGAAATGGATTGAGTCAAACGGTAATAGATTGTTTTGACATACCATACACCACAGTTGTTTTATAAAATAAAATTAATCCCATTATTCATAGTTCCATTAGCTAGTACACCGAAGGTCGTGGAATTCACACAGTTTAAACATAATTCTACAGCGGATTATGAACTTTAACCTTGAAATTCCAACAGTATCAAACTCACTTTCACCTTTAAAACAAACTTAAATTAACGCAAAAGTGAATCAGTCTTGGTAAGGTTACGGGCAAAGACATAGCGCCGGGACGCATACTTTATTGTCCTTTCTAATCCATTTTCTTACCAAATCTGGGTCAAGTAGAAAACGGTTTTATGAAGATAGCAACGACATAATTCCCAACTCGCCGTGTTGCATAATCTACCCAATCAAGCAGCTCGTAGTTTTGTGCAAGGACAACTGAATCGTTTTTTTTTTTAAGTTTCACTGTTTTATATTGCGGATTCTTTTTTTTTGCACTCCCAACAGATGATAATAAAGCATCTCGGAGGATAGAAAAAAAATCATCTGCTCTGTCGAAACTCCGGTCCAAAATGTTAACCACCGTTCGCGTTAGACTAAATCCCGATGTTGGAAAGAACAAAAACTGGAGAGTGGGATTTTTTGGGAACATACCTAAGCTTTTGCGCGAGTTCCTGCGAGTGAAACAACAAATGGAAAGATAAGACTTTCTTCCTATCGTCACCCAAAATGACGACTGTGATTTCTGCTCTTTTTCCATCCATTGCGCTATATCCAACTGATGCTGTCCAAATAGCGCTCGTGACATAACGCACCCACAGAACAGGAAAAGGTAATACAAAATCAACCAAGGAGTTGTTGGAAGACGAAAAAAAAACATCAACTTTCTTCATCACTTTTCAAGCGAAAGTTAAACAGCAATCATGCTAAACGATTGTTTCGGAGTTTGCAAAGTGTAAGCTGTTGTTTTTTACACTTCGTTTGTCTCGTTTGGAATGTGCAAAGAAAGTGGAAGCAAAAAAGCACCCTTAATGTGCACAAATCGCATCATGTCAGTTTACGTTCTGCGAAGATACACACACTCACCTTGATTGGAGCGTGACTGGGCCGAAGATTCAAGGTTTTTGGCTACGAAAGAAATGAACTAGCTAAACTTAAGATGATGGGACACGTCAATAGAAAGGCTCTAGTCTTTTTAGACGAATCTTGAAGAGTACGTAGAGGCATTCATCTGAAAGGAAGAGATTATTATTTTGGTAGAAGAAAGCACTTGACAGAGAACCTGCAGTCTGATAAGAAAGTAGACATTTCTTTTTTTTAAGAAATGTGTTTGCTGAAGACAACTATGTCACTTTTCTTCCGAAGAATAGCAACACAGAATGCAGAAGAATCTTTTCAAAGAAGGAAGAAAGGTAAATTCCTCTAAGTTTTCTACTCATTAATAATTCTCTAATAAAAGTAATAAGCGAACGAAATCACAGCTAGATTATTTCTGCTACAAAACTGATCAATCTATAGCCAAATCCACGCACAAAGCCGCCACAGTCCGTAAATTCCATTGTGCCCAACAAAACGGCTATGTTTCGCCAGAACGTCTGCCTTTAAGCGTAAGCTGCATCGTACAACATAAATTCCTCCCAAGCGTTTTTTGTTTATGCCTCTCATCAGACATGCCGTTTTATCTCGATCGGCATGGGTCCGGACCGTTTGCATAAGCTGCCCGTAAAACTGCAATCACCACGCAAACATGCACCTGTCCCGTGTGCGTTATCCTGCGTGTACGCTGCATGTAGAAAATGTTGCCCAACATTGTCTCTCCCAGGGGCAACTGGTCTGGGTACCCTAAAAGCTGACCGCATTCGTTCGCACAGAACGCGGGGCAACGGTTGGTGTGAGCAGAACAAACTGCCCACAGAGTGTAACGCCGGTTACAACAAATCGGACACAATTCATCAGTCCCAAAAGTCCCCCCGTGCACTCCTATCCCAATGGGGTGTACCAGTAAGGTGCACGGAACCATGCAAAAGCTTCAAAGCTCCAAACAGTCGTCCGTGGTTGCCATCCCAGTGCTGGCTTACTCATCTGCAACAGCCCGTGCTAGGTGAAATCAGAATGTTTAGATTGTCCGCAGGTCTGTTCCAGGTACTTGAGAGCTTTCCAGCAGGTTGCACTGGTTGGTGCTGATTGTACGTCAAAAACTCGGAACCATTACCTACTACGGGATTTGTTTGATAAGTCTTCAGCAGAGGCATGTACGACGCTACGCTCGCCACAGCATCACCCCAGTCGTGTCCAGTCTTTCATCAATCCCTGGAACCTCGGTTCACGAGACTGGTGCACCGTAAATAGTGACCGAGCCACACCTGTAATCCTGCAGGTCAGGTTCGCTGACGTGGCTGATCTCTACCCTTCACCCTTTTGGTAGGGCACAGAAACCGGGCAGCAGCGATACAATTGCCCTCGACACGCTATCTTGGCGTGTCGGATCGGGGCAAACGGGACGGGGGTTTTGATCCACTTTAACCCACATTCCGTACGTTCGTCTCGGCGCTTGGCGTTCTGGTACGTGGAGCAGCGTGGAGCATAACCGGTTAACTGGTTTTGTTCTCTCTCGCTCGTATGTGCCACCCAGTTGGGTGGACGAGTTAGACGGGAATAGTCTTCTCCACGTGGATTCCAAAACGTTTACCGACCAAGCCCATAACGTTTCACCAGGAATGCAGGAAGAATGAAACAACCTGTGAAACACAATCGTCTCGCAAACGTGACGTCATTCGCATGTTTGCAATTACTCTATGAAGAAAATAATTTTCATTCTATTCGCATCGATATGAGTTGCTCAGTAATTACAAACCGCAGAGGAAGGACTTCATGTAGAAACATTGTATGTCGTCGTTTTTTTTACTAACTCATCACAAAAGGTTTCATACAAGCTCTGTGGTTTAACCCGTATCCCCTGAATAAAATAAAAAACCACAAAAATTGGTTCACTGTTGGGTGAATTTTTTGACGAAAGTTTTCAAAAAAGTGTTCAAAACAGCAAAAAGGAGACATTTTAAAAGGCAAATTTTGCATTTTCCATCCCACGCTGGGGTTGGTTTTTCCTTCAACATCCCAAACCTTACCTTGTAGATCCCGTCAACCAGTTTGATAATTTCCTCCGTTTCCATTTTGCTGCCGGTGTGCTGCTGCTGCTGCTGCTGAGCCGTTGAGATGCCGACTGACCGATCGGTCAAACTTTGATCGTCCTCCGTTACGAAACCCTTGCCGGAACTCGGACGGATCGATTTCGTACGTGCCAAATCTTCGACCACTGCACCGCCAGTGCTGCTCCGGTTCGGGAATGCGGGACGAACCAGCGAACCAATAGTTGGATTAATTAACTTTTTCCCACACAGCCCCTGTGGGGTGAAGCGCCCGTTTCCTGCACTAGCGCCAACGTTCGATTCACTTCCGGTACGTTTCGAACATGCGGCCCGACCGCTTGACCGGTGTAACCGATTGATTTCACTTTCGATGCAGATTTTCGCTCTTCTTTTCGTTACGTTGTTGCACAGAATTGCACTTTTTTCATACACACACGCACATACTCACACACACACACAACTACATTCACTGCTTATGCCGGCGAACCCAGCAGAACCTTGGTTTACTTTTGGAGAAAGGTAAGGGATAGATAATGAAAACTTAATACACAAAGGAAATATTTTTTTTAAATAAAACTGAACGAACATTTAATCTATTGGGATGATCCTAGATGATATTTAATAAACAAAACCCCCATTCAGTAACCACTGAATCCAATTCCAATCTCATAAATAAATGAACGCTAAAAAGCAATTCATTAGAACATGATTCACCTTTAAACTTATTTTCCACTGACCCAAAACGACGCAAAATACTTTCACATTAAAAGTAATAAATTGTTGCACAATTCTAATACAATGCACAATGGTCCTGCGCGTACACCACTCGACCACCAGTAATGGATTCGTCAGCCGATAAAAGTAGAACGGACTGACTTTCCCTTCACCGTCACGCATCGGCACAAAAACCCGGAAGCGTCTTGGTTCCTCCCCCCACTCCCTCCCCAACCGTCCAAGGGAAGAATTTGCCAGCCGTAACAAATTCTTCCTTCACGCGTTCCTTCAAGATGACGGCCGGCCACAAACGTCGATGGGGCACAACCGGTCATAAATCATGGCACACGTTCCGGCATGTATTTATGGTCCCTCAGCGTTCGACTGTTGTTGTTTTTTTTCTTCTCTTGCACACACGGAATCCACATGCCGGGAATGCGTAGCCAATAATTTATCTTTATGAGAGGGCAACTTTCGGATTTCGGGTTGTGGAGCTATCCGGAGATGAAATTGCCGATGTCCTTTGCGTTGTTGACGGTTCCTCTTAAGGATAGGGTCGTTTAGGAGAAAAAAGCTCAACAAGCGATGTCACCAAGACTGTAAAGAGAAAAGAAAATTCAAATATGTTACTCAGAGTGGTCTTAAACGTGGGGAAATTTGGAAGCAATGAAAACAAAATAATAAATTATAATTTATTATGCAACATCGTACTTTTCTAATGATATTCCTAAATCTATCAACGTTTCGGAAAGGAAATTATAGATGGATTGTTATTTAATTTTTATTACAGGTCTATTGTACAAAAATGTCAACCTATTTTATTAGAAAATATTGCCAAATCCTCATACATCTCTTTATTAAGCCACAAAATCAACAATTATTATTTTTATTCCCAATTTGCAATGTTTTTTTTCCCCCATTAGCAGCTACACTTAAAAGCTCAATCAAACAGGCTTCAAATTGATATTCGAAATTGTTGCCCGTTTGACAAACACCAAAAAGTGGAATTTAGATTTAATTAAATTTATGAACCATCCAACCCTCCCTCTCCTTAACCGAGTGATGGTGATTTTATTGCACGCCATGTTGATTTACTGTTGGTCCATCGATGAGCCTTCATGCGCGATTGCGACCCATTCGTGCAAGCCCAATCGTCGCTAATATTGTGCGCACCGATTCTTCTTCTCCACCCAACCGTACCGAACCCCGCCGATCAAGGGGGCGATCGGTGTAAACCCGTTCCCTTTTTTTTAATCTACACACCACGCCGGTTCCGACACCCCACTCTTCTCCCGACGTGCGACACCCTGGGTGCAATTTAAAATGCAAATATTTTGCAATTAACCACATCCAAGCGAATGGACGAATCAATCGACTGTGTGTGTGTGTGTGGGGCAATGAGATAGAAACAGACGGAAATCCTTTCAAATGGGTTGAATCGAAAAAAGGGTAAAACGAGACGGATTATGCTTGCGGTTCCGATACTTTATTGAGTCTCAACGCTGCGAGTTCTGCTGGTTCGAGTACCATAGAATTGTGGTTGAAATGGTTTTAATGCGTTTTTTTTGTTGTTGCTCTTACTGTCGTTCCCATTTGCATACCCCGGGAACCTGCGGCGAGAACCTTTCCGTCTACCGGTTTTGTGAAAAGGGAGGTTGAACTTCAAAGCAACTGACCCACTAATTTGGATGCAAAACAAAACCTTCAAACTCAAGGACTTGCAATCGAAGCTCAATAAATCGATCCAGTTCGGTGATCGCTTGTTTTTTTTTTGTAGAACGAAAAGCATCAAATGAGTGGATTGATTTGCAGATTTATTTAAAGGTTTGATAATATTATCGGCGCTATATTTCGCTTATATGAGAATCTATGTATCATCAAAATCAGTATCAGATGTTCAATATTGTCTACCACCTTATACAATGATTTCCTGGTTAGTAAAATAGCCTTCGATATGTCAAACCACCCTGGAAGTTTGAAAAAAAAAACAACCATCCTGACTCGATAGGTCCTCCGCTACGCGAAGGTGTGAGATTCCTCACTCCATGTTGAATGATAAGTTTTCTCCACTCCAATCTCCTCTATGATTAAAGTGATGAATAGTGGTGACGATGTGCAATGATGGGCACTGTCAACCGTTGACTAATGTCCGTGTCCGTGTCCACAGCTTTTTCCACCCCCTCCTGACGCAAATAATATCGCTTGAAGGACGGGTGTGCTTATGGATGAGCTGTTACTCCGCGAAAAATAGCTCGCCATCAGAAAAAAAACCAGTCTCCTGCTTTCAGTCTAATGAGATATTTTCCCACCAAGCCACCACGAACGACGGATGAAGTTAGCCAGAATGAATCAGTCGGTCGGTAGCGCTGAAATTACGTTCGCTTCAAGGAGCACCCAACAAAGCGTGCTGAAGAATGAAAAGAATCGCGCCCAAGCTTTGTATCATGCGGCGGTAGGCTGCATAATAGAGGAAAGAATTTTTCTATTTATGCATTTATTGAGATGTAACTAGCACGCGTCCCAGAAATACTTTGTAGCACTTCATTGTAGCCGTGTTGACTACCCACTCCGTCAACATCCAGAAGACATTCAACAGAGACATTATGGTGGGTATCGTTTCAGACCGATCGTACCGCCTTTTCGACACCCGCAGCTGAAAATAAACCTCCCCCGATCCTCCCATCGCTTGCTCCGGATGCGCCGTGTGCCATCCTATTATTATGAGGCTTATACCGGTAGGCGAAATTAATTAACCCCACCGCCCGCCATCATCGCCCGCCCCAGTCAAACGAAGCGGTGCGAAGATTTATTCACTGGTGTAATACTTTAATTAAATCAATCGAAGCGTTACTTTTAATCGGATTTGAAGTGCTGGTGTCGTAGCGTGTCGATTTTGTTTTTGGAGCAGCATAATGGAGCATCCACAGACGCATCGTTCGAGCGTTGCACGTCCGGATGTCGGGGATGTCAACTCCATGCGCAAACCCCAAACGAGAGTGCGAGACGGCAGTGTAGAATAGAGCGATCCGTCTGGATGGATGACGACCGTATACATCTAGCTTATCGAGCATTGGGGAGGTGGGATTTGATACGAACCAGTGGACTTGCCTTTTCGAATGACACTCGATGGCTTCCTATGGGAGGGGGCGCGCGTTAGATTCCATTCCAGCATGACCAAGCTATCAAATGACTTAAGAAGGATTTTGTCCACAGTGTTGCAAAAATGTTATTCGTAATTTAACACTAGTTGGCGCTAGATGTAACACTTGGTATAATTGAAATAAAATGGTTGAAAGTAAATTATTTGACGAACGAAGGTAAAACATATTTGATTAACTCTTGTGGTAGTAAATTTGCTCAGATCGTCCGTGATCCTTATATTCTTTCAAATAAGTTGCATCGTAACGGTAAGTGATTATTATCAACCAAGCCACTTAAACTAGCTAAAAGTTCATCAACTGGTGGAACAAGTTTTCATCTTAGATGATTTTGAGAGTGCACCCTTAATCAAACGCTTAAAAAGATGGAGCCAGCATTGTGGCGTAAGACTTTCTTATTTAGCTTTATTACATAAACCACACCAGCACGGGCCAACTTCATACCGTGTGGAATAAGAATAAAAGTAAAGAGATAATTTACCTTTTAAAAGCAGACAAACTTTTATGCCACTTTAAACTTCCAACCATGCTTCCATTCGCATACACGGTGGGATAGCGCAGAACAAATAAACGGCTACTGCGATTTCGGTGAAATATTTTCAAATGTCTAATCCTTGACCCATGGACGTCTAGATGGCGCCACTGTAGCATATTTCAATTACTTGCACCGTTTGGAATTCAAGGAAGAATTTAAAACCAAATAAAATATGACGATAATTAAAATCATGTTCTCGCCATGTAATGAAATTTGATTCATTCCGTGTGTTGAAGGAAATTACTCTGCAAAGCATGACAAGAAAATAAAAATAAACAACTTTTTGAGCTCTGCAACTGGAACATCTAGTAGCAATAATTTAATTTTCAATCAAATGGGATGAATTATTCGACTCGATTCGAAGTAATCGACTTTCATCTAATATATCATACTTTACAATAAAAAGCCTTCCATTTTTCCCAAAATACCCCAGCTCTGTCCCAAGGTGTTCCACTGTCTGGAAGACTATTTCAGCGTACAAAACTTCAATTTAAAGCGCAGGAAATGTTTATGGATGCTCGTTTTGGGAGCGAAGTATATCTGTGATAAAACCTACTATACCCAAAACAAGAAAATGCCCCATTCCAACGCAGAACGGAAAAACAGGGAAAATGTTTTACTTTCAGTTTTTATCAACCGTTCCCGTGGGGAATATTGCCCACAATATTGTAGTTTTTCCTTATGCACCCAAACCTCCCTAGAAACGCACCAAACTGTTTCAATGCTGTTGGTTTCTGCACTGCAACTGACGACGAGCTCGGCAATGATGATGATGATGATGATGATGCGCCAGCACAAATTGCGTTGATTCGTTTCGATTCATATCGTCTCGCAGTGAGGCGCCATCCAGAACCAGATACGGCGTATTATGCGGCCACATAAAGCGGCATATTGCAGCATCCATTTCTACCACCGAGAGGTAGGAAAACACGGACAGTGACGGTGAGAGCGGGACGGGTGGGGGAACAGACAGCGGACAGGGAAACGCGCCAACGGTTCGGAGGTTGTACGTCGATGTGCTTCGAATACAAATGGGCTAAATTTAGTGGCAGAGATTTCTTGTTTTTCCCTGCCAAAACGCTATCGCGGATTGATGGGCGCGTTCTGGATAAAGTGGTAGGGAAAATCGTGCATTTCTGTTTTTTTTCCCTCGCTTGTTTTGCCATGTTTTTCCACCTCCTAACAGAATGATAATTTTTTCGCGTGGTGTACGTTTTTTTTTTTCGGAATGAAAAAAAAGGACGCAAAGTGGCTTCAATCAGCTTCTTTTCTTGCTCGAGCTTTTATCTGAATGGGAAAATTACAAGACGTATAAACGGGACGATTGCATTAAGCAGCGCGTATTAGCAGCACGGAAGGTAAGTGTAGTGTACGTAATGCATTTTCCTTCCAATTCGTTACATGCTGCGTAGCCAAGCTCTTTTTATTGGATCTATTTGGAAGATGATTCTATTAGCCCTAATTTTCGGAAAAAGTAGCTATTTAAAGTTAAAAAGGAAATAGAAAACATTAAAGTTATAGCGAGTGTGTTGGATAACAAGAGTTATAAGTTTAGTAATGAACAATAACATAACACTATATGAAAAATAAACAAAACTAAACAAAACATAAAATATAAATATAAAAGCATTAACTATTTTCATAAAAAATAGTTAATAAAATGAAACAAACACAAACATATTAAAAGCTAGAGCAACAACTTCTACCAATTGTCAATGAAGCAAGCTAATAATGTTTATGTTTCCATTATTTTCCCCTTCTTTATGATGTCTCTTTCATGGCTACAAGGAATAAGAAAAATGCCACAAGAAAGCAAGAGCATAAAGTGGTAAAACATCCTTGGCATTCGTTTTCATTTAATGGGAAGCCATAAAGGCTCCTAACTCACTTCTTGGCAGAGATATTTTTCTGCACAACCGTGCGACACAGTAGCAATAGAAAGGTAAATCTTTGCTTGTCTTACCTTTTCTGCTGCGTGTATAATCAGATAAAGCGGTGATAAACACACCAGCCTGGGTAAACGGTTTTGTTTTCCCTGTTTTCATCCCCATTTTATCCCCACGGGCTTAAAAAAATACGCATATTTTGCAAAATTATTTGTAAGAAAGGAAGAAACAGTTTCTCCCATTTGAAGTGCCACCGGATGTGGGCGCACAGACCCTTGCGGCTGTTGCCAGATTTTTAGCCTTGGCACTGTGCGATAAAGTGCGTTCGCTTAAGATCGTGCAGTAGGGAAAACAGCACACACTCGTTTGAAATGACAAAAGTGTAATAAAAAATAATAATCCGGTAAGCATCATCGCGGGGTTTGGTACTACCACAAACCGGTGCAGCCAAACTTCTGCTAGTGTTATTTAACTTCCAATGTAGCTTCCATACGGGAGTTTGTTTTTCCCCTCCACTTACTAGCTAGAAAATGCAAAAGAACTTACTGTTGCACCCGTGTTTTATCACGTCTTTAATTTTGATTACTCCTATTTCCGGTAGATTTCGCGCCAAACGGCACGGCTTTCTCTCGCGGGCCCATTCGTCACTCGCTGGCCACCTGGTTCGTGCCATAAATTTGGTTTTATTTCGACGGCTGCACAGTTTCCCCACATCAAGTGGCACACAAGTGGATGTTTTGTTGTTTTGCCTGCCAAACCCCCAGACAATCCTTGGGAAGCGGACACTAATTTGGCTCATGATAATTTTTATTCCACTCATTGTACATATCACATCATTCGTCTCACCGCACACAATTTGGACGGTGTATCGTAGTTTTGTGTTGTGTGCATTTTGCTCTTCACTTCCTTGCCGTTTTCATTTGTCTTTGCCCACTGGGAAGCTGTTTGTATCAACCTTTTTCTACGTTTTGTCTCCACATTTGTTTGCTTTCTTGCGAGGTTTCGTTTGCGCGGCCGTATGTTTGCCGATTACGATGTGCAGAAACAACAGCCACACAGCCAACTGTGTACCTACAAAAGCTGTGGCTTTATCTGAATTGTAATCGTGATAAAAAAAAACCACACACACTCAACACATATACAACTTCTCATGGAAATGGCCCTACGGGATGATCGTTTGCCTCAAAAAGGCAACACTAGCTACCAGACCCTGTTGTCTGTTGGTATCATTTTATTGCTTATTTTTTTACCTCGCCAAGTTGCACAAATTGCACGCGTGCTGAATGCATACCGCGCCGGCCGAAGACGATCCGCGCGCGAAAGAAGCGAACGCTCATGTTGCCAACAATGGGATCATAAATTTTGTGCCACACACTTCCAGCGCTACCGGAATTGGCCGTGGATGATGATCTGCGCAGTGTAAAAGTGTCATTTTTTATCATGCAAATTGTCATGCTCTAAAGCGGTGCATCATTGCGTCGGTTTGTGTCGGTAACAATGTCTCCACTGTGGCGGCTTGTTCGAGTTCAAGTGCAAATTCAATCGAGTTTACAATCGTCGAGACAGTGCTGGAACCGTCGTTTGCAGACGAGCAAAGGAAGAAGATCTTTACAACCACACACAATAAATTAGTCGTGGTATGATTTTAATCCTGTTTTACCTGACGATTTATGAGGACTGCGCATTGAACCGGTTACGAAACAGGCGTACATGCACCACACACCATTGCTCGACCATCCAAGAGTAATGATACAAAAAAATAACACTCACACATATTTTTATGGCCTCTCACAAAGGTGTTCCGGTGATACCCCGAGTACTTTCTCCAGGAGGTAATAAATATGGTGACGCACAGCTTTACTTTCCATTGCGTAACGGACCCGGGTCAAAGGTGGCCACCGTGATAAGCTTGGTAAGCTCTTAATGCTACCCGGCCGAAGGATATTTAAGGGGTGCTTTAGAACCGTTCCTAAAGGGGGGTGACAAATGTCCAAGTGAGCACACGTCCGTGTGGACCAACATGGGCGGCCAGAAATTAAATCATCATTTTGGCACCGCCATTCATCCACTTGAGCCGGAAATTGACTGTTTGATCGATTAATACCAACTTCATTACGACACCGGCGGTTGCCACCCGCGGACCAAACCGTGATCAGAGATGAAATTTTTAATTTTCACTTTTCGCCGAGGAAGATTCGTGCCGAAATCAATCTCATCAATCGAGCCTTCCGCTTAACCACTTCATTAAATCACGGAACGAGCCATCGGCAGCAAATATTGATACGAGAAAATTAAATCTTCTCCAAATGTATCCCTCCTGCGCCCTGGTCTCTAAACCTGGCTGGCTGTATTGGTTTGCCCGGGTAGGTTTCGTTAATGGCAAAATGTACTTCCTGCCATGTACGAGGCATACACCGTAAGTTTCCCAACTCCTTCAATATCTGATAGGAAGCTGCCTTCCCTTTGCGTAGATCAAACGACATAAATCCAATTATTATCGATTTCTCCACCGGAATGCTAGGCTGAGTATTGCTGTAAGGATGTGTACGGCCTATTGGTGAGACTGGAACATCATTGGTAATAGTACGAGAGTTACCCAACTAATGCACTAATTGGAAGATCGGTCACCACTAGGGGGCGCTTCATGTAGTTCGACGTCGGAAGCGATCTCACATTGATTGAACCATTGAAGAAGGAATATGAAATGCATCCATTTGGACACGGAGGTAACGAAAAAAAGGATGCACCTTAAAAATTGCACTGAAAGAGAAAAGCATAACAAAGCTCATCACTTTAAGTTCAAAACATAAAAAAGTAGTAATGCCATCAACATTCTCGATGATATCATAAATATCTCATCCTATTAACATTACTACTGGAAATGGTTATCAGTTCAAACTAATTAACAACTCTATTATGCAATTTTGGATTAGATTGTTTACTACAATAATTAATAGACGTCGCGTCACAGTGGTACATCGTCGTAGCAATGGCACCATTGGAACCAACCGGTGTTTCGGATCAAGTGCACGATAAGCAAAATTCCGTCTTCTATCTGCCTATGGGTTGCGAAAGTTTCCCCTGTAGGAACTAATTAAATCTGTCACAACATCATCTAGCTGGTGGTGCTTAATTAAAGCAAACATAGACACCAACCATGGGCCACGGATCTAAACTTTCGCCCGGCAACTACTCCACCTTCACCTCGACAATGGGAAGATGTACACGCCGGCAATGCCGTCTTCTTAAGTTTAAGACGGCTCAACGGGAAACCTTTCGGAGCTTTTGCTGCACGCGATATGCACTTGTCGTTGCGCAATCAGCACCGGCTGTGAACGTAGCACGTGCAACATGCTTTATGTTCATCGTGTGGCACACATTCTCGTTGGCTTCTACGCAGTCGTACGTCTCCGTGGTCCGTGAACCACCGAGTGAGGGTTATGTGTTAGGACCTTTCGTGTGTGTGTGTCCCTGGATGGTCGTGCCGGATCTTTCATCACCGCAACGTCGTTCGGACGACGTGCCGGAGCCGAATGTTTTGAGATGTACTTGCGGCATGCGCCGTACGAATTATGCTGGCCAGATGGATGACTCCATTCACAAGTAGCGCCGATGAAGGATGTTAATTTTGCTGTGTACAATCATGCAGTAGGGGTTGAGCTTGTCCTTGCTTTTCAAGCGTGAGCAGCATCAACGTTATTAATTACATTTGTTTTGTTTTTTCTTTGTTTTCATGAACAGGCTGACTTTATAGATAAAATCTAAAAATCTCATTGTTAAAATAAGAAATTGAAAATGGTTAATACGTGAGCTTATTTTCAATTGTTTAACACCTCTCTATTTTAAATACCGCAAACAATGGGCTACATTATCCATTTCAAGTGTTTGCAAAATTTAATCAGACAAGTTTACCAACATTTTCCTCTTCGAAGCATTTTTTGTTGATTTCACATTCACTGTGCGAATGCACAAGTGTACAATATCCTGTATAGTGTGTAGCTGTCAGCCAAATGCACTCACAATACCTTAAGCACCATGCTAGACGGTGACGAGCAGCAAGTTGGAAAACTTTTCCCTGGTTCCAAGAAGGTACAGCTGCTCCGCTTTACCGTGTGTGAACCGCAGGTGTCAGAACGGTTCCTTTCCAGCGCAACCGTGAGATAACACGCGGATGTTGGATGCAAAGTTTATTCCCTGATGATGTGTTTTTTTTTTGTCGGTGCATTAAGTCGGTGGAAATAGTAGAGCGGAGTGGATATATTTAAGAAAATATTTACCCATTCGCCATGAACGCTGGCAGATGTGCATATAACCCTCGCGCATCACCTTTTCCAAACAACCGGTGAGAGCCACTTGTTGAGGGGATCTCGGGGATGGATTGCATCTCGGGCAAATAGTGTAGTTATGATGATGAAATGCACTACAACGAATGGAAATACGAAAGTACGAGCACGATTCACAGGGATGTTGCGAAGAAATCGCAAATCGGATCGGCGGGAAAGTTTTGTCATCTTCTATGAATGCCTTGCGGATAGAAAATTAATGACTTCCGAAGCCACACATGGTTGGCATGTACGCGGAAGGATTACTTCTTCGTATCCTGTTTTCCTAAAGAACAACTCATGGTGGCATACATTGTGCCATTAAGTTTGAATAAACAAATTATAGGAGTTTATGCCAGCTAGTCATACAGTCCGATCGATGGCACATGATAAACTCATCTTGAAATCAAATCATTTCTAGACGGTGATGCCGCGGTAACAAATGCATTCGAAAATAGATTCAATATAGAGATCAATCGTAAGAATTCCTCACTGCCTTGCCATGATTTCAGCACAGTTTCTTCGTTTGTTGCATGTTGATAGCAAACCGACATTTAGGAAAACAACCAGGCATTATTTTTGGAAATTTTCTTCGGTCTGCAGGTATTACACGAGTGCGTCGAAGTTTTACATTGTGATATTTCGTGATCGTTGGATAAAGCCAGAACTTCATTTATTATATCCTTAAACTGACGAAAAGTTAAAGCGTTGTACGGAAGTCTAATTTCGGTCACCCTGCTCCATATTTTACCAACTGTAAAGAGAGAGCCCTTTCAACTAAGAACACTTCAATGCTCCTCCGGTCATTCGGAGTAAGCGGTCAAATATTGAAGAATTTCCTGGATGCGATAGACCTTGCTATTTAAAAGTTTCAGTTGAACATCTGAGCAACAGGTAATTTCACAAAGTAGGAACATACATATCTTCCAGAATGCTTAAGTACAACGATCTACCAGTTTACCAACGTTTTTAATCGCAGTCAGGTACGGTCGACACAACTTTATTGAACTATATGAAATAGAGAATTCAGTTCATGATCTTTCATCAAAAAGTTTACCAATTTTCTCGTGTATTTTTTTATGAAAAAACATCACAGTTGTGACACTCATTTATACACACAACAATAAGCACAATCATCATCATTGTTTTTAACACAAAACGTTTTCAGCAAATCATCATGAAGCATTAGCAAAATATGGTGACTGCCATAAACATCTCATCAGCCTCTCTTACTGGGTAGCTTCAATCCGATCGAACCCACAATACCAGCCGTAATTGAGTCCTCTACTATCACTTTTTGCGTAACTCTTTCCGTTTCCATCGCCAAATCGCAAACAACACATTCACGACGGTCACGAAACATCACCGCCACAGTGTCGGTAACGAGCCCAAATTTGGTCTAATTTCCATGCGCCTTATGCCGTCCGTGCAGTCGGGTGGTACCAATTGCTGTACCACCAATTTGTAGCGGTTAAAATTAATTAGGGTGTGTCCTGGGTATGTGCAAAAACCCGATCGGAATTGTTGTCACGAACCTTGCTGGTTTGCACGGCAGAAAATGGGTTGAGCTTCCTTGCTGCTGCAAACGAAAAGAAAAATAACTATTGTGCCCCAAAGGAAACCGAAAGAACGATGTCGATTGCCTATAATGTATTGTGGGCTAGTGCGCTACATGAACATCATCATGGTGCAGCAGCTGGATTTTAAGATGCAAGACACCTTCAACGCAAATCGAACAAATACAGTGCGCGACCAGAAAACCAAACAGCTTGAAAACCAATCGTACGAAAACGAAAGCTAACGCTCGGTAGCAGCCTCCACCCAAAAAGCCAAGCGATCGTAAACCCACACAGAAAACCACCGGCATCATGCACGGAAAAAGGGACTACCGCCGCACAAACGAACGCCACCGGTACGCGGCGAAAGAAAAAGGGAAACACCATTTTTTCGCTAATGAAATTACATGCTCAATTATTTTACGACCATCGCTAGCGACCCAGGACGCATGGGGGTTTCGATTTCACCGAAGAAGGTTTCTTGCGTTACGTCGTGGAGAAGCTTTCCTACAGATTGTAGTGCTGGTAACCGCGAGAGGGTGGGAGAAAAAAAAACACACGAGCAACAAGATCGTCTGATCGCGAGGGGTGTGTGGACGTCGACTTCGATTGGTTTTACTCTGATTTGATTTTCACTTTTTTATGCCACTTTTCTTTTCGATCTAATGGATCGATGATGGGTTTTTGCCGTTGTTGTCCTGCAACGGTTGCGATTTTTACTGCCTTTCTTCTGCGTACGAATGGGGGATACGAGTGGCGCTAATACTGAGCTAAATTGGAAAATTGGACAATGCAGCAACAACAACAACAACAACAAAAAACAAAAGCCATTTTGCACCCTTCACGATAACGAAAGTGCGTTAAATGTGTCGTGGATGGATATTGTACATTGCTAATGGATAATTTGATGGACGTTTTTTGCTTTGCGTCAAAATTAAACGGTTGTTAAAACTTTTGTTTTTAATTTCCTGCAGCACTGGTCGTACTGCAACTTACGGCACAAATTGAATTGAGGGGGAAAAGGGGGCCGTTCCTGACAACCATTCACTCTGTAAGACGCAACAATCATCCTGAGCTAGGTTAAATCTGAACCCATCTGATCGGGATATTGTGAGGGTCTTCTTGATTTACACTCCATGGAAAACCGTAGTAGAATGTTTAAATCGCGGAATTAAATTCTTCAACATTTTGGAAGTCAACCTGAAGCGCAAAATGGATAGCCCTAAGTCTAGGCATCATTCGAAAGAACGCAAGATCTTCTGAGATGTCAGAGGAGATCAAATACTAAAGCCACCAGTTGTAAGAGTTTCATAGGCCTATCAAACAGCGCTCCTTCCAAAGCATCAATTCAAGCTTTTCATTCCCTGATCACTCAAGTGATGATCAAACCGATCAAACTTAAGACCTTAAGTTTTTCTTTTACAAAATAGCTTGGGCTCTTAATTTTGTTTTTGGAAATAACAGTATATTAAACCCGGAGGACCTAGCAATAATTGAATTACTTTAACGTCCTGTTTAAATTATCAAACAGCAAGCAAAGCGAATAGGAAGCCACTTTAAATTGCTACAATAAATTTTCCACTAATCCTACCATAACAAGAATTTAAGGAGCTCTTCGCCACAAAATCGCGCCATACGTGGTTGGGTGTATGCTTTTCGCATCCCAAACGATATTCTGCGACCGCGCCTGGATGCCTCTTAAAGTTGCTTTAAATGTACTATTTCAAGGATTATGAGGTTTTGCTGAGCCACGTATGTACAGGAACCCATAAATTTCGCACTAATCGTAACAAACACCCTTCAAATCGGCGAATTTCGTTGGATTCGTGGTTCTGCTGCTGCTGCTGCTGCTATTTAATCCCGATGGCGCACAAGCTGGCTCTTAAATTTCCCGCGAATGCATTTCAGCAGCTTTTCCACCGTCGAGATAACACGGGTTTAACACCTTCCGCCTCCTTCGATGGATGGGCAACCGATGGTAGAGATTTTAATACACCACACAGGTTATCCTATCCGTACTTTATGCCGGCCCTAACTTTTGCCACCACCCATACCACCACATTGAAAAGGGAGTGTTGAGAAATGATGAAAATTGCAAAAAACATCCAAGCAAGCCTATTTACCCTCGGGAGGAGAAGCATAACACGCGGTACAAAAGTTACTACCGCGCAGTGGCAAAAAAAGGGAAGAAAACGCAAACAAATTTATGTCCTGGCGTGGATACTTCAGAAAGTACTTGCTGCCCACCGTCGGGTAGGCCTCTCTCTTCGGGGCGAACAAACGAACAAACGGAAAACATAAATTTTACACCAAGGGATTATTTTTTCCGGCCATACTTTAACGGCGGGAGAAACGAAAAAACACTTTTGCTAAGAAGTTACACCGGCCAGATTTGTGATTGTGATTTAAAAGCGCACAGCAAAACAATCATCTTTGCGTGTGTACGGTGCACGTCACAAGCGTCACCGACCGAAATGATAATGTTCGGCCAGTTTAATGTGGCGATGGGGAATAGTAAAATAAAACACACCGCCATTCATCGTTTAATTAGCCGTGAAATCGTTTCAATGCGCTTTAATTGCAGCTTAGCTAATAAGCTACGTTGGGAGGAAAATTAATTGTTCAAGCATAAACGACACGACGTTTAATTGATTGTTGAAGAAAGGGACTGAATGAAAGTGAAGATTATTCGTGAATGGTGCAATTAAAATTAGGAAAATATGTGTTTGAGTGATTAACGATTAGGAAAATATTAAAGAATAATTATACAAATTTCGTAACAACACTTGCATGTAAAAAATAATTCGAAGCAAATCAACAAAAATGCTAAGTAAAAATTATAAAATAGCTACAAATCATACACATTTCAATTCTCAAACAGATCGCAAACCATCTAGAGCAGAACTCACACTCCATCTCATTTCTTTCCACCATCGAAGCGTGTCCTTAAACGTGTCTGAACGATTTGCCTCTTAAGTGGATTGAACGTTCGTTTGATGTAACATCTGTTTGCTTTATGTTTACGATTGCAATCCAACCCAACACCAAACCTGCTCTCCAGCAGAGACGCGGAACAACGGTGTCCATTAAACATGTATTAGAATTCGCTTCACATCCTGGGTGATGTCTGGGCGGTCAGCTTCGTTCTGGCATGTCCTGGCGGTGAATGTATGATGGCACGGGACAGAGAAAGGATAAGGAAAAGGCAAATATCAGCATACAACCGCAGTATGTTTTGCCCGACAAAACTCAGATTGCGGTCACCCTTCTCAATATCAATAATTTTATCCTCCCGTGTAAAACTGGGTCCCCATTCCAACTAGTGCCAATCAATCCCTCTTTTAAACCACCCGACGGGAGCACTTGCTTGCTTTCCGCCCTTTTTAACCATGGTGTAGAGTTTAGGATTTTTCATCCGTCGCCATCTTGCTTGCCTAGTGGCAAGTGGTGGTACGAACTCCGAATCACGTAGACAAGCGTCAACAGATCGGTAAATGTATACCCTACCGGCAAGTGACGCGGCTTGTGCAAACTTTGAACCACCCGCCAAGAAGCTTCTTTGGCTATGTATAAAAGATATGCTTCGGCGATAGCTTACCTGCCTGAGGTTACACCATCACCCGAACATAAATCGTCATTTACCACGGCTTTTGATACGTCCCGTCAGCCATTAACCGGAAGCCAATCCCTTGCTTGGTCTTTGATTACGGGCACCGTTAACATAGCCCATCGAGGAAGCGTAAAAAGGGTTTCAACCTTCGCTAAACTGGATGGATGCTCCCCAAACCCTAAACAGGGAACCGTAATGGTAGCTGTTGTACCGGCTGGCAATTAAAAAGCACGTGTCTGTGTCAATTTTCCGACAGATTTTCACCTACCCCATGGGACAGGAAGGTGGTGGGGGGTGTAGCGTGCTTCCATGAGCCAAGCACACCTTCATTAATGTTTCAACGCAAAATCGGGTAGTATCCGCCGAAACAGTGGAAACAGCTCTACAACGACCGCAAAAATGCAGATGTTATTAATAAAGAGGTTGACATTTGCCGGTAGCCATAAATCCCCCGGTGTAATGGTTCATTAAAATCCGTTCGTGAAAAGGACCTCCGCAAATTCGGGACTGCCGGTCCTACGAGGTCTGCTGAAAATTAGATCTCTTGCTTCTAATTTTGTCCCTCGCAATGGAGATGTTACAACAGGCACGGTGGAGAGGTTTTGGAAGAATTGTGATTTTATTTCGCATCATTTGCTTGCTCTTCTACCGTGACCGAGGATTTTGTAAAGCACGTCCGCTGTCACCCACTCCGGACCAGGTAAGATTTACTTCTACAATTTTAACGGATACGCTTTCGTTTGATTAAAAAAAGCACAAGATAGCTCTACTTGGAGATCAGAATACAGATGACCCGAAGGAGACTCTGGTAACGAAAAAGAATCACGGTTAAATTAAGCTACAAACTGCCTGCCAGAAGGTGGGCACTGGAGCGAAAAAACATCGCGCAGAGTCGAATTGAAAACGTCGGCCAATTATGCAATCCGTTGAAACTTTACAGTCCGCGACCGCGAAGGGTTAATGGCTTGATCGTTTTGCGGAGGTTGCCTTCACAAGAATGCGGTCAACGCATTTATGCTCGCTTTCTGTCGCCGATTGCGATCCATCATAACCTGTTTCGCATGCGGTCGGTGCGGTGCAAGAGGCTGTAATTGCAAACGACACAGGTGGGCAACCGTGGCTAACTTTTTCGACTCACCACGGAATGCTTATCGTTCCTATTAATCGAATTCGAATATCAACTTCTGATGGAAAGCGGCAGGCCGCAGAGCGGAATTAATGATTTTAAAAACTTTCAACAAATGTTCAAGAGAGATGTCCAAGAGTTGTACTAAAATTTAAATGACAATAAAAACGATTCCATACGCATGTGTGCTGTCGACTCAGCAATTAACGCTGAAGCGGCAATTTCGAATAGCGAAAATTATGACCACTAAACACGAACAGTTTTACTGTTTACGATATGGTGAGACTCCCTTCTACAAGCTCGTGACTCACAGCATATTGATGCACAAATTATCGATAAGTTCATGCACCCCAAAAACGGCAAATGATAACTTAATTAACACGATTTGCGAAACGTTATCCGCGGTCGGAAGATCGGGAGCGAAGATTAACAGTAATTAGCACGATATTAGACGAATATTGAGGGCGACAGATTATTCTGTCTAAGAGACATTTTTCAGTAGATTATTTTCATTCCATATTTGATTCATTTTGCATGACAGGCAGCTTTATACGATGAGACACAGCGAACAAAGTTTACCATCGTTAATCCAACTTCCAATTGATCACCTCAACTTAATAGGTAAACCATTAATGCTGCATTATGTGTGCGTCATCACAAACATCAAAAACCTTGACGGTAGCCAACGCTGAAAGTAAAACAATAAATAAAGCCAACGTGGTAAGTGGATTTCTTCTTGGAAACTGCTAAACAATCCACATCCACAATTCATCAGATAGCAAGCAGATTAATGGAGTGTGAACTAGCTTGAAAGAATCGCTCACAGATGGAGCTAAAATTACGTGAGAATTCGAATTAAAAGTGGATGCCTACGACTTACGCAACATGAACTAGCGCTTGATTGATCCCATCTAATGATTGAATACTGGTTTTTTTTTTTATATAAAAATATTGTTTCATGACAAACAGAAAGACTCTAAACAGTACCAAAAGTAACTCAATATTCGATCACATCAACAGGAAATTAATGTTAGACATCTTTTTGCATCGAAGGTGACATAAGACTCAACAGCAGACCGCATGGACACACTGGCCGCAATCATTGAAGCCAAGTCACAACACCAGTCACAATACTTGGCGTTTGATCTGACACTTAGGAACTCTTAACGGCTTAAGAAAACACCTTCGCTGCTTACTGTTTCACTTCAATCATCTGTTAGACGCGAGTCAAGGTTGCGTCGTGACCGGTGCCTTCCCTACCACCAAACCCATCGGCACCGCCACACAGTAGACACGGGGTCATTATGCAGGTGCTTGGTTTGGAAAATTGGATGTCATCGCATGAGAAGCAGAAGACTCAAAGGGCTGGCGATGGAGTTAGATTGAGGTTTTAATAACCATTGCTCACCGTGAGGAATTCGTGAGACATTCTGTGTGACCACCGATTCCCTGCGATGCCACCCCGTCCAATATCTGGGTCAAGCTAACCCACCGCGTCATATAGATCGTGTGATAGGTCGGCGATAATCAATACCGGTGTGGCCTGTCCCTCGGCGAATGCTTGGGACAATAAAAATTACTTTGCGTTGCAACGGGGAAGATACCCTACAGGGCCATCCGCATGATGGGCCAGTACGTACGTCAGCGGCCACGGTATCTGGTCCGGGCATCTAACCTCTCCCACCCCTTCCAACAGATGGCTCTCGGTGGCTGCATTGCGTCGGGTCGATCAGGTTTACTTTCATGCCACACACCGGTGGTGACGGTTGCTCAATGTCATCGAGGAACTGGGCGCGGAACTACACACGATTTCTTGGGTGCGCCCGTACGGTTATGGTAAGACCGGGGTTACGGTGTGCGGTGTTTCGTCTACCCGTTCGCCAACGGGCGGCTTCGTAAGGGGGTTGTTTGTAAAGAACCAGACATTGGCCAAGCCAAAAGCCAAGCGACGCCCAATGCGCTCAAAACGTGGACACGGGAGGTTGGAATTCTTGGCGCATTGCGAAGCAACAACAAAAAAATTGACACATGCTACCAAACCGAGCGCTCCAGCCATACATCCTTGGTGGTGGGAAATGACGAAACCATTTTGACAGTGCGACCATTCACTGACAACCGTAAGACAGGTATAATTAATTGCAGAACTAAAGGGACAACAGAAGAACTAAAAAAAAGCGTCGATGAAATAATTTTACCATTTTTGGAGGCTCTATTCGAAATCCGTTCACAGTTTACGATAATGCGTCATTGAGCTGGACAATATTGCAAGCTTCGTAGACGATTTCTTACTCAAAATACTCGAGGCAAACTACTAACGTGCTTCTATAAGTTCCAAAGCAACGCTAAGATCAAAATAGACGAAGGATAAATTCCACAGATTTTATCTCAAAATACTTTAAAGTCTGTTCTCTTGTTGTGAGCATGCTGTATAAAGCTATCACACCTACTATGAAGGCAATCACTGTTTGCCACTCTCCAATGAAGATGACACAAACCCGATCAAAGCCCCATCCCATTAACCTCCAACCATAAGGCCATCAGCCATTCAAAAGACGTGCTGCTTGTTACAATGAGATCCTTAGCCATCGAACCCATCGAAACGAATGCTTGACAAATTGTGTGAGCATGTGTGAGACAGAAGAAGAAAAAAACGCTCCAAGGAGAATGGTAAGAAAACTGTCCACTTCCCAGCATCAGATAACGCTAACGTGAGCCATTTCCCTTTCACCCTTAAAAGATATTAGATATATTAGACACTCACCCCACACACATCGCCCCCCCCAATCCAATCCAGCTTCGCCAACCCTGTTTTGCTGGCGATAATCAATCTGAAAGTAGAAAGTAATACGGCGTTAGGGCAGTGGAAATGAAATGAAAATGCGCAAAAAACATGTGGGGGGAAAATAATCGCAACGGCACACAGCAGACTGCCATGCCACCCTAGGGTCCCTATGGAGCGTTATCCCAATTGAGTACCATTAACTCATCATAGAAGCTGGTGGTTCATAGAACAAAAGCTTCATTGTGTACTAGCTGTTTTATGTGTCGCACCTTTATGTTGCAGCTGGTTGAACAATAGACCACCCACACACCCCCCCACTAAACCAGCGTGTGGCCGATACTCAACGGCCGGGGTATGCGTTTTCGAGTGGACTCATACTCGACATTTTGGGAAGAAAACACAGGGAAATATGAACACAGCATAGCTCAAAAGAAAATGGCAACGGGACCGGCAACCGAACGAAGTGAAAGTTTGTTAATTCGATCTCCGATCATACTAACGCTCTTCTTAACAGCTATCGGTCCACCTTCTCAACTATCGACCCCGAGGGGTCGTTGGAAGCGAAGGGTCAGCAGGGCCGCTTATCGTAAGCGTATGGGACGTATGACATGAAAACTCTTCCATTCCCTACGTTCCCAGTGCACACTCGACCAAGAATAGCCGATTGTTCGAAGCGAAAAACCCCCCACAACCACTAACCAGCGTGAATGTTATCGCGCTGAAAGTTGAGCTTGTAAAACAAATTCTAATTTTCTCATTACATCGAATGGCCCGTTCCATGGCGTTGCCCTGTGCCGACACGGATGCACAAACACACAAAGTTTAATGAGTGTGGCGGACCCGTCGGTTGGTGAATGAGATTTTAAAGTTTGATTAATAGTTTCTAGACCGATGTTTGCTAAACCCCTCCCGATGTTGGGTCATCGTACTGGCAGAAGTCGAAAGCATTGGCTATTCTTATCGCTTGGACCATGCATCAAAAACCAGTGAATGATTTAGAGCAATAAGTTGGTGCAGTTCTTTCGAGCTTATGAATTGTTGAACGGGTTATATTAGTCAAACATGGCCAAGAAAAATATAAAAACCATCTCCTGAGACACATTTAATGCCGTTCGCTTACTTGCCCACTGCTTGCGATTGCACGTCTTCTTTGCCCTTCTCGAAATGGACCGGGTAGTGCTTGCACCGAAATTCACTTAACTTCTGTGTCCCAACCGACACTCAACCGATGTTGGCAAAACTAAAATATTTACTACCCGGCAGCACCATCCAGCACTCAATTTACCACAAAAGGAAAATGGCCACGTCCTTCTTACACCATCTGCCGCAGCACAAAAGGTGGATCCACTTCAAGAAGGCGCAAATCGGGCTGCCGGCAATCCGTTCATTATCGGGCTTAAATTTTCATACCAAAATCGCACACCAAACGAACAAACAAGCACCACCAATATCTCTATGCCCATTCCGGCTTTTGGGACTGTTGGTTTGGAAGAGCAGGTTAGAGGACGCAAAAAAAAAACCCCACAACTAAACGGGAAAAGTCAAACAAGCAGTTCCACATTCGTTGCACTCTCGTTCGTTTGTGGTTGCAGAACTAATTCAAACCGGATCCAGAATCAACCGGCCAACTAGGATCGGGAAAAATGGGAAAACTTTTAACCACCCTTGCTTTCCACCATTGCTGCTACTCTGGACAGCAGCAGCAGCAGTTTGCCCCAGGTTAGCTGAGCCAATAAATTAGAAGTACGTGATAGTGGCTACCAGGAAAAGATTTTCATTTACCCAGTCAGAGTGTCGGGTGAGCTCAATGGGGGAAAAGCCACTTTAATTGCTTATTGATTTTATTCAATAAGCGAGATGGACGTTGGTTCGGTTGGCCGAAATCGAACAAAAGGAGTGGGGTGGTTTTCCCTTCCCACCCATAGCTTTACGGCAACTTCTGATCTTCAACGCTTATGTCGAGTGCACCCCGATCGATTGCTATCGAACGGCTCAGAACTGAGCCTACCGGGAACAAAAAAAAAAAAACTTTCCAATCGTGCCGGACGAAACGAAACCACATCGTTTCGGGAGCGGAAAAACGTTTTGCTTTCCGACTCACGCCTCATCGAGCACCGTGTTCCGGGAAAAGTCAGGAAAATCCGTAAACCGTCCGACAGCCGGCACTGGACGGCAATGCTTGCACGAACTTTTTGGCGCACGCATCATCAAGAACTTTCCTGTACGTGCCCCGGATTCAAGTGTTCCCACTCGTCGTCGTTTCGCTTGCCGTTCGGTAAAGATTTCCATTCCAATGCTATTGTCACTTGCAGTCAAGAAAAAAGCACAACCCGATCGATGCTCATTTTGCTCGATTCTTGGGTATCGTTTTGCGCTGGTACGCTTCAGCTTGGCACGCTTCCAAACGTCTGGAAGTTTGTATCCGATTGTGTTCTTTCGTAGTGATAAAAAAAAACACGAACCCTTGCGTCACAAAATGGTGAAAAACTACCACCTAAACAGACGACAGCGTACGAACGGTTTTTGAAACAAGCAGCCAGCATGTCAAGTGTGCTGTTAAATTGTATTGCTTCGAACGGGAAAGACCTTTTCGCAATTATCAGAATACCGAATCCCGAGCTCTGAGTGAGTGATTTTGTTCCCCTATTTTTTTTTTTTTTTTTGTGTTTATTTCCACAAAAGTCTCCCAAAACGCACACACCGAGAACCGATGGTAAGCATAGCAACGCTGCCACAGAGTTGCTTCGTTTGGAAAATGCACTTTCCTTTTACCGCCTACTAGCGCTCGGGATGTACTGAAACAATTTGCCGGTGGTGCAAATTCCGCACATTTTCTCATCGTTGCAACTTTAGCACACAGCATTTTGAATATTTCGCACAGAAACCGGGATGGTAAAGTGTAAAGTGAGTCGAACATCGGGGTTTGGGGTTGGCCGTTCTGGGAATTTTGTCAAGTGAAAGTATAAAAACGTTCATCAAGCGTCAGTGAATGCAATTTTAGAGTTGTATCCCTTAGTAACAGTCTGCTTGGCAAAGCCGGTGTCAAGTAGATGATTTTCCATTCCGGTTCTTAGCTGTTCCAACTGGCTCATTGGTAAAGAAAACTATTAGTAATAGTAAAATGTAGCAGGACGAGACGTCGAATTCAATTCGTTCACTAGCACTGTATTGAGATTTTTATTATTTTCTTACTCATATTCCCATCCATATCCATCTCATTGCCTGTTGTCTTCAACGTAACACAGGACACCTTTCTATTAGTGTCTTACTCAATCTATCGGGTCGGTAAGAGCTGTCAACACTGTTTGTCTATCCCATCGATACAACCGAATGCGGCAAATATTTGTTTACCAACGCCTGGGCGAATAAGAAGCGCATAATATACGCAAAGCAAATGACCGAATCAGCAATTCAGCGACATCGATTTGCACATCCACTTCCCACATCGGGTGAGGGTCTATGTGTGCTTTTTTTTTTGCTATTTGCAATCTAAACATCTTTTAGCTATTATCTAACCCCCTTACGGGACCCATTACAAAAGGGAGGCGCGTGGTTTGAACACTTTCTGCTCGATTCGCCTTCAATTCGTCACGGTTTGCAGGGTGAAACGAAACGCGTTCGCAATGCACCTGCGTCAACTCGCACGTTTGAGATGAGATGCAGATAAAGCCATCAGGTGAACGTTCGTGTCAAATCGGACACAAAACACAGCACGGCGACAGTCTGCTGCATGCAGGGGAAAAGATCTTTCGTGCATCATTTGATTACCATAAACTATTGCACCCAGCAATCAGCAGACCAAAGCAACGATAGTAATGATCAATGATCGAGCTGATGAAGGGTACATAATTTTTTGTTTCCACTCCCAGAAGAAACGTTTCACTTTCATCGTGATTTGTTTGCCTTTGTATTTAATTTCCTTTTTTTTCTTATTCATCCCTTAATTTCGCTCCCATCGCACGGGTGGTTTAAAAATTGCAAGCCGTTTTTTTTCGCTCTTTTCTGTTACATATCACCCTCATCCGTATGCTGGCTAATGTTTGTTACAGCGTATCGGTTGATCGATCGGATGGTGTTCGATGAAATAACATCGGAATAGCATGTGTAAACTACTCCACCGTGTGAGCTACACCGTCCAGTAGCTAATCGCGTGCATTGGCACGGTTGGTTCGGACATCGATCGGCACACAAACGTGCACGGGATTCGGTGTTACGCTGTTGGGATCCGGACCAGCACAACACACATGCTTCTATTACGGCTGCAAGAAAATGGGATTTAAAATAAGAGGAAAAAACATAACCGGCCACACACACAAAAAAGTGAGCATGATGCAGAAAGAAAAATCATGTTGTAAAGGTGATTTTTCATCTGAGTACAGTTATCTTAATGAAAGTAACAGACAAGGTGTACAAAAAAAATCGTAATAGTAAAAAAAAATATTAAATGATACATAATAGTACTTTTTTAAAGAAAATATGATGTACTAAAATTAGTTCTAAAAACTGTACTAAAGACCCTGACAGAAGAAACAACTACTAAATTTATTACTAAATATCCCTCACTTCGTCGCTTTTAAATATCTTCACGTACCACTAAGCTGTCGCACAAACCTTCTTTTTTTTTGTTCAATGTTTTAGCTGTACGCTCGTTGAATTATGTCACTCAAAGTTTATCATCGTTTAGTCGTAAGCATTGCACGGCACCATCCTACAAGCGCGCGTCCTTAATGTCATAATTTTTGCGCTGCAACAACAACTCCCCGCGCCTGTCTTGTCTGATGTCATCGTTGCATAGCAACCTGCTGCATCACCGTGCTTATGTGCGTATGTGGGTGGGAAGAGAGATGCCGTTCTGCACCATAATTGCATTACCCACGCCTCTGTGCATCTTCTGTCGCGTCCGTCGCGCGCGTGTGTGTTAACTTCCTCAAGAGACTCAACTATGCGAGGCGCAAGAGTGTCGAGTCGCGGTCTGCTGAACTTTGGCGAACGTAAGAAATTTTCACTCTGTGCACTGTTTACATCCAACCCAACACACATAATGTTATGCAAAATGTGCTATGGAGGGTGCTTCAGGTTCGAAGACACCCGTTTCCGTACTTGAGCGGGAGGTTGTTCTCGCTACGGTGACCGTACTTGAGCCTTTACAGTGGATACGGTGCGGCAAAAGTGGAGTGGTCAACACTCGTTGGCACTAGCAATCGATCCACAAACCTCTCAAACCGGCCGTTTAATGCTATCCTGAAGATTTGAAGCGTGAAGCTGAGTGTCTGGTAAACTTCTTCTCGATTTTAACTCCGAATTCAAAGTTAAAGTTATTCCTGGCCGGTAACACATTTTAGGCACATTAGCATCCAACTTCTTAAGCCGCTGTAATCAGTTGTTAAAGCGTTGTCAATCGTACGTTATATTCTTGGGATTGAAACAGCCTCAAAATACTTCGCAAATGCCACAAACTTTCGCATGCGATTCACCACGCGCGCATTTCGGAGAACAGCTTTTCTTCGACTCAATTATCACCTTGCAAGTCAAACGCTGCTAGCAAGAAACATAACACAAGCGTGTGCTAAAACTTTGCCCAGGAAAACGATCATTAAGGAACACACGGCAGATCGGGAAGTCGGTGGTGTAGCAACTTTCCAGCACCAGCAACCCTTACAACCCATTATCACTTTTAGCACCGGCACAGATCCGCCCCGAACAAGGATCCGTCCCAAAACCTGACGGTCGTTCATTCGTTACAAGACTATCCCCCTGGCCACCGAAAAGGATCGCGTACCGTACCGCGGGGTAAAGTTTGGTAATTTAATTTCCTTCCGTACGGGAGAAATCGACACACAAAGTGGCACGTTTCGAAAATTAACCATTTTCACTGTGCTTCCTCGGTAAGGAAAGGTAAGGAAACGCCGGGCAGTAGGGCAGGGTACAACTCCGGGCTGATATCCTTCCGGATAGCGTGATGTGGACGCTGTCAGCACGTTTCAATTCGCAAAAGGTCATACGATGGTACGGCGAAAGAGAGACATTCGTTCTAATCACGAACTAAAATTCAATTATACTAAAACTAAGCCAATTGAGAGAAGAAACCCCCGGAAGCACACTGGGGTTACACATACACGTCCCGTCTTATCTTTATCTGGCCAGCAAAACCTTAATAGAAGAATCCTGCCACTATTCTATCCCACCGAGCACTATCAGGGGCAAGTGGCTTTGTCTTGCTAAACTGTTCTAAACTGTCTCCCCTTTTGGTATCTGGTAGCGAAATTAGGGTGCTACAGGATGGAAATGAAGCACTTGAAACTGGAGAGACAACCCCTGAGCAAATGGCAGCTGCTGGGTAGGAATGACATTACACTTTCTAAGCGGAAAGCAGCAATGTTTAGGTATGGTTGAACATCTACAACCGGTCCACACAGTTCGTCTTCCGTGCGAAATGATCTGTTATTATTATTGGGGGGGGGAGAAGAAAACTCATGAATATTCATACGAAATGGAAGGATTTTACTAACGTTTCCCATTTCCCGGTAATTTTCGGAGGGGAGGAAGCTATCGCCAGAAATAACAACGCTTAGCGAACTGTCCGTGACTAGAGTTGGTTTAAAATTCTTCCACTGTTCGGTTCGGGACTAAAGTGCGTCTTCAACATTCTTCGAACCGGGAGCTCTAGTGGAACTTTTTCCTTACTCCAGGCACTTCTGGTTCAAAAAGAGAGCACATAATTTCATGCTGGGAAATGAGGCACGTGACGCACCTGGAAAACTGGAAAATACTATTAACTTTTTTACTCCTCGCATCTATTGGCAGCAGGGAAAAACCTGCACGTTTTGTAACTATGCAGCAAGTGATAAACGATTGAACTTTTGTAATGATGTTTCGTTTAAAACATCCGCTCCGGTGGGTGATCGGTATAAGTGAAGCCAGGTTGGATGACAGGTTGCGTGCCTGCCCGAGGTGAAATTACGATGGAAAACTGTTAGTTTGGAAATGTTTTTAACTCTCCAAAGTTTGCGTTTGTGTAAAATGTGTGATAGATCGTACCTTCAAACACCGAATGGAAACAATCGGCATGATGCAATTGGGTGCAAAACAGTACATGAAGCTATACGAACGTGCTGTGTGAGTGATGGGAAGTTCACACTTCAATTCACACCTACTTCAAACACACGAAGTGAGTAATTAAGGCGGGGATGGAATATTGCAGTTAATAAGACATGACAGGAGTAACCGAAATTGGCAGCTTAATTGATAAACTGATCCATTTGTGAATGTATTGTAATGACTAACGTCACTGTGTCAAGATAAGCTTAACTTGATCAAAATTAACATTTACGATACAAATCCTGAACAAATTGCATCCATTCTAATTCTTACAATCAGCTTCCAATATTCTGTCTAATGTTTTTATAATAAAGAACGTAATCACCTTCTCAGTTCCGCTTCCCATAGCCTCGAGTTCAAGCATCACAAAAGCCTTGCTGCACTTACGACGCAATTTAATCTCGTTCTGTCCACCCGCTCACGTCACCCATTAGTCACAACAGTTTACCCCAAGCGCGCACGCGATCACCTGTACGATGGCGATGTCGATGGCACTCCTCTGGTCGAGCGGGTTTAAAATGTGGGATCGAATGGCTTCTGGGTTTTGCTTACCGGTGCAGGAGAATAGCCTTCGGGCAGTAAACTACCAGCATCACATACCAACACTGGAGACGGATAGAAGTTATTGGACACTCAACCTCGGCTATGACATTTCAACGATCAAATAACCACAACTTACCACGATATCTCGCCAGCGTATAGCGTACTATGTATTTGCAATAAAGAAAAGGTTCTTAAGCTTTACAATAAACTTAGCGGGCCACACATCGAAACATTTTCCACAAAACAAATTTAGCCACAACTCCAACGTTACGTCCATCACCCACCATCCAGCATCCCACCTGATCGAAGAGCGCACCAAAGGTCGAGTCAAGATCGTCTATGGTGCGCATCCCACGAAGCGGGTGGAATTTCATCACACAAACAAACGGATGCCTCTCTGCAACTTTACGCCAGCCCGTGTGGGTATCACCGTGCAGCGGCTAAACGGATGCGCAACGAAGAACGATTTCAAGGTGAGCGAGGTTTTATGTTCTTGGTCACCAAACAGCACGTCGCGTGTGCCGATTTCTCAAACGCAATAGACACTCCAAATCCCCGCTTAACAACCTGCTCTTAGCCAATATCGTTTGGTTGGCTTTCGCGCAGGCTAACAGGCTGCGGGAAGGATGTTCGTACCCGTGCCGTGAGACGCCGAGCGCTGTTTTCTGAAAACACGGAGGTGTTGAGTGGTTGACTTCCTGCGCTGGAATTCAGCGGCGGTGTCATTCACGGTTTAACGATTTCTCGCCGCGAGCGAGCTTGTTTAGAGGAGAGTTTGGGGTAGGAATGTTCGTTAGGTAGGTGTTCTAGGTTAATAGTAGGTTAAACCACGGAAGAGGGGAGCCAACTACACTATCATATTCAAATTAGCGTATGAATAGCTAATCGACAGTCGCACTAACCTTCCTTGAAAGTCGGTCTTGAAAGCTGATCGTGCCGCGCTTTCAACGGTCTGTGAAACACATGTAACGCAGATCGATCGATGCTGCAAGCACCGGAGTGCAATGGAATGTGTGGAATGTTGACTAGTGGGTGGAGAACTAGTGGATATCAAAAATAAATGGTTGGAGCATCGATAGAACAAGAATATTAATTATTGCAAATGAATTATTAACATTAAACAACTCATTACTGTTACACGCGATAAGCGAGGTGGTAAGTAACATGCAACTTCAACGCCTTCATCTTCTGCAGTGCAGAACCACTAATTACATCATCTTGACTACATCCCCGCTGACTTCATACGAGCAAACAGAGCTAGCTTGCAATTAAAATGCAAACAGTTCGTATTTATACAGCACGGTGAAGGAATATTCTGTACACATTCACCTCCAGCAGATCTCCACCACGCATGGCTCCACAGCGGCAGATGGATGTGGGCGCCATAAACATTGGCTTCCTTCCAGTCCCAGAGTGCGAGTGAAAGCTCACAACCAACGCGTTTGATGCAACGTGATTGACAACAAGGATTGCAATGGCAGACGGCAAACGAAGACCTTTTCGAAACAGCAAAACCATTCACTACAATAGACATCATCACGAGGCAAACATTGTGTTACCTTTTGATTGCTTGCGAAGGAGATCACAACAGACCAACAAAATAAAAAAACACACACGATGCATCAAACGGATGTGAGGAAGCAAATGAACAAAAAAAAAAAACAAACGGTTACATTCTAGCTGCTAATTTGGATGCATTTCATGGATGCATGATGGGGAGTCGTGTCGGATCGTATCCTAACGCCCGCTAACGAAACAAATGTCGAACAATTAAGCGTACAATGTGGCAGTTTGTGTGTTGTGCGCTTCGCGATGAGCCATTTGGTCGTCAGCGTGTAAGTGACAAAATAATTGCATCCTCTTTAAAGCTAACCTCTTCAAATGTTGCACCATTACGCCGCTCGTAAACTGTGGCAGCTCAATTGTTTAATTGAATATCTTAACCATTTTTTTTTACACATCTACTTATGTCACGTGTGTGTGTGGCATTGAAGGAAAAGGAATCAGTTTTAGACTTTCAAATCACCAGTATCTTCTTCGGTTTGAATGATCTAACTGCACAATATATCACTTGATGGCTCGCGCACATAATGCATCGTGCATTCCCATTCCCTCGAGAGCCCTTTTTTTCCACTCTCTTTCCGTTTTCCATTTTTGTGTGTGAAATCTTCATCAGCCCTTATCGTACCGCTTGGGAACTCATAAATGCATTTTAAATTACAACCGTATCTGCAGGTGAGTGTCATTCAGATTAATGCATTAGCAACGTACGACTGCAACACCTGCACTGGATTTAATATCACGGATACAAAAAAAACCATACCGCAATAGGACGGTTAAAAGGAAAAAGCAATACTAAGTCTACAAACTAAGGTAAAAGGTAAAAAAAAAATACAACCAGAAGCTGTCCAGCTTATGTTTACGAGCCTAATTGTTTATAGCACTGAAAAAGCAGTATGCCATAGTGGGATCTTAAGTTATGGCGCATGTATTTTATCCCGCTTCTCGCTTATTACCCCCCCCCCCCCCCCCCCCCCAACCATCGATTGTTCGGTGCCGTTCGCTCGTTCTCGTCAAACGAAAACCCCTCCGTGGTCGGTTTGGTTTGTTGGTTGGGCCCGATGTAGATAGGCAAACGGGCCGGAATGTGCCTCCGGTTGTCGATCGAGCGAGCGCTTGTCCTTTCACTTTCCCTTGGCGGCATACACCGGCAAAGCACCTAGCACAACACCACCACCACGATCAGGTCGATTGCACTACTACGCGACTCCGAAGCCTCAGCTGGCTGCTCGTTCGCATGAACCGTACTCGTGGACAAGGTCTCCACAATTGCTCATTAGAAACGGCGATCTCCCTAGGTGTTTACGCGCTGTAGACACTGCACCCGATAGGACGCGCACCTCGTACACCTACAACGACTACCCGGGGTTGGCATTAAGCTTGGTACAGTACAGGAAGAAATTCGATCACCATCCGATACGATACGAAACTCGTTCCCTTAGAGGCCACCGAATCAAGCGCAACCAAGCGATCGCGGGTGTCTGGCGACGTACGACCACAGCAGGGGGAAGTTATTAGCGTTTGTGTGCGCAGGATTAGCTGTTGGGGGGACCGTGAAGACAGCAAACCATTACGCAGCGCGCAGCGGTAATTGGCGCAGATAATCGGTCGAATTGGGCCACACCGGTGTCCAACAATCATCTTGCGGTCTGTGTTATTGTGGGGGTCTGCACCAACCAACAGGCAAAGGGTACCATTTCAACATTGCATTCTGTTTAGCTTCTTTTTTCTTTCATTCCTCTTGGCCTCACCGTTTTGTTGTCTTGTGCGTAGTTATTGTGATAAGTTTGTGGTCGGGATTATGGAATGCAGGGCCGTTCAATAGTGGTCGATGAAAAATTGAACCCAGTCATTACAAATGATCTTTGGGGATTTCGAAATGTTGAAAAATTGGTTCTCAAACGTCGTCTTTGGATAAACATTTATTTTTAAGTCAATCGTCTTATGTCATTTCGTTTCTTTAAAAATATGCATACAATGTCCAGTTCAAAAGGAGCTTAAAATATTCAACATTGAAGGTATTATTTTGGGTTCCTTTTTAATAATTGCCAATTTTTATATATTTGATGCATGAAGAATGTCAACATTACCCCCAAACATTGACAATCTTCCATATCATACTGCATGAAAAAATCCATAAAAAAACGTGCACATTCTAGCATAAAATTCCTGTAAATAATAAAAAAAAAAATCACCATCATTCCGACAAACGATAAATTCATCCCGTATTGAGACATCATTGCTCAAAGGATTAGCGTGCAGCCACCAAACTTGCTGCTACACTTTGACAGCCAATACGCTTCGGTTCAGATGTCCCCATGTGTCCCCTGGTTGTTCCTGCAGGGAAGGGAGAAAAAAAAATTCTTTGCAACATATGCACACATATGCCGGGGGGATGTGATTCGCCATGAAACCATTCATCTTCATTTTTTCCCAATCACGACACCGAACCCTTACTACCCACTTGTTTCGGGGTATTGCAGTTCAACTTCACCAACCCCGAACAGTCGGGTTTTGGCCAGGAATTGCTTGAAAGGTACCAGCAACCACCGTGTGGAAATGCCGTGAAAAACATCCGATGGCAAAACTTTCGAGACAGCAGACAAACCAAGCCGGCGAAAAAACGTGGCAGCTGCCGGAAGGAATCTCTTTGATCCCCGGAGAACGCACCAAAAGCGCGGCACATTGCATTGCCTGACGTATGTTCATAAATTTCCGGTTTATCATGTCACGAAACTGTCTGCCGAACGAAATCATCGATTAAAGAGATGTTTTTTTTTTCTACGAGTTCGGGAACAGGGTGTGTTGTGCGATTTAGAATCTTGCCGTCAATTTGTTCCACAATCTTTCGGGCGGAAATAGATAAAGTTTTTGCACGGCACTGTTTTACCTCAAGGAACCATCGCGCCGATGCTTCGAAGGGCCGTGAAGCTTACCATGAAAAACAATGGCAGATAGCAAATAATTGGACACATTCATCCTGCTTTATACAACTTTCTTACTGTGCTCACTGTGCGGCAGATGGAAGAAAATTCTGCACGAATAACTTTTTCCACCAACTCAAATAATTACTGTTTACCCGGTTTCAGCAAAGGCATAGAAATTACTTGCTCACAAAACACGCTTAAATTGTCACCATCATTCGCTCGCTTACTGCACAACAACTCTGCACAAACAGGGCGAAAATAAATAAAAACAATCACGCTTATTACCATACGGGTTGGGTTTTGGTGAAAAGGGGGATCTGTGGGGAAATTCTCTGTGGACTTTAAAGATCACAGAATGCCGTGAATTTTATTGCACCGTGTGATATCTTTTCCAAAGCATACAGAGCGAAAGAATTAGAAGTACTTCCCAAAAAGATAGCTCAACTCTTATTTTTATCTATCGTTCGTACTAGAGATGTGCACGCTGAGTAAGAGTGAGTGAATGATTTGAAACCTTCGAGAGAATGAAGCTGATCGATTCTGCCTCGTTTCCGTACAGTTTCTTTACAAGGGAACCACTTTTCTCCAAATTTTCATTTACACCAAGCGCCCACTTGTCTGCGCTAGTTACATGCAGGCACCAAGGGGCCATTGACCGGGCGGGATCATTATACAAAACCTACCGATCGATTACCAACCCGCGCGACGCCAAAGTCAACCGGTGGGTCATTTCCACAGCATGTCCGGTCGCCATACACGGTCCCCCCCCCACAAGAGCCAAGCGCTGGCTTGGAAAAGCAGACAAACAGAAACACTCATGGAGGAAATGAACAAAAAAAAAAATAGACACTAAAGATGGAATCGCGCACTGCTCCGTCTACTTTAGCTAAGGTTCGTGTTCTTTTCCCTGTGGCGATAGAGGTCGGCCCGGCGACCAAGTTCGAAAAAAGAGAAAGCGACCTCTACAAGCACACACACACACACACACACACACACACACACACACACACACACACACACATGTACACTCGCAAAACCCAGTGCGACTTGTAACCCGAAAAAAAAAACGAGTCAAACAGGTCTTGAGACACACAGATCTTACGTGGGGTGGTCTTCACCGGACTGGTGGACGCGGCTTGGGATTACGCTTCCGACCTCGACGCTATTACTACCGCATCGTTTATTACTACCGACCGCCTCGCCAGGAGGCTTGGCAACCGACCCAAACGGGCAATTACACCAATATGACCGTTCGGAAGTCTACTCGGCCAGCTGCCGGCTACATTACTGGTTCGTCGGGATGCTGCCGGCCCACAAGCACTGCAGAAGTAACCCCCCCCCCCCCCCCCCAGTCTGAAGTCACCCCTTACGGGAATGGGGAAATGATTGATTGCGAGCCGCCCTTCAAAACGTCGTCGAATGGCGCGCATCCACCATTTCCACGTCCGCATTCGCGTCAGTGCCATTTGTGGCGATGGTGGTAGTTTGCCAAAAATGGGTACGCATCAGACCGACGATCAACCGACCAGGGAAAGTGGCGAACGCTGCTACACTACCACTGACACTTTCTTCCAGTGTTGAAGATTCTTTTTTTTCCCTTACTCAACGGAGCGACTTCTAGCATCCCTGTCGGCGGTGGTGTGGCAAGTGGCTTGCGGCTTTTCGCCGGTCGCTAGATGGCCCCCGTTGTACCGGGGGCAGTCGTAATTCGTTTAGCGCAGCAATCGTATTACCGGTGAAGATTATTAGCGCATCGTAAAATGGATGCAAATTATCGAAGACTGTAAAAAGGGACGGATTTTTCACTTTTTAAAGTTCCCCAATTATTTTTTTTTTTCACCACTTCTTGCGGTATGGTTTGGGGTCAAACACCGCTACATTTTGGGCCACAAAGACATAATTTTGGTGTGTATGGTCAGGGGTGGAATTGGACAAAATTAAGCAATTATTTTACGCTAACTTTCGTGTAAGTGCCTAATATTACAATTTCAATTACTGTGCGATACGTCGGTAACTTTCGCTTCGATGTGTGTAAAAAGACATCGATCAACACTCGACTACATTGATTGTTGATGATTCGGTAACTTCTGCCATGACGCATCAATTTAACGCCCCATTTTTACCGTTTTGCGAATGATTAATTTCCGCATCAAACGACACATCCACGACTGATCCACTTGACTCAACCATTTCCACCAGTATCATCTCATCGATTACGCCGGGCGCACTGCCAACATTAGCTCGTTATGTTTTGTGTGCGTGAGTGTGTTTGTTTGCAACATTTTGACGGTGATTAGCCTCATTTCCTGTGCGGGCAAAAGTGTTTACCATTCGATTTGCCCACTAAGCCATCGGTTCATTTGCTTGTTCCTTGCCGAACGCTTGATTTATCCCCCATCAAGCAGTGTAAGCAGGAATGTGATCGTCGAGTGTGCGTATGTACACCTTTTTCCGACCGATTGACACTTTTTTAGCAGGCTCGGGCAAGCAAATTTGGGTAAGATGTACACACAAACAAAAAACATGACAGGCAGAAAGCTCATCATCTTGGGGAGCAAATAGACCGCGTTACAGATAAAAGGACCGAGAAACAGGTGTACCGTACGCAGCAACTCGGTAAAACTCGGCGCCCAATCATACCGAACAACAGAGGATGAAAGCAAACCAAAACAAAAAAAAAGTGAAAGCCATTTAGCTGACGATGGATTTTTAATGGATGGTTCTTGTTTGTGGGACGGTGTTTGTTTCCGGTTTGTTTGCGGTTTCATTGCCGACACCTCCCGTACTTGGTTTGGTGATTTGGGGAGCGTTTACAGGCAGGCCCGCAAAAACGGTTATCCGTTGCTAGGAGAAGATTAGTGCGTGATAATGTACAGTGTATCGGATTTGTCAAATTAACATGTCGTGCACATGACTAGGTAATGAAAATATTAATTTAAATGAGGTAAAACGGATCATTATTATTCTATTACCATTTGAAAGTTTTGTTTTTCATTTGAATTTATTCTGAACATTCTGAAAGACAAAATATAATTTTTTAATATAATTGGACAATTATTACTATTAAATTAATTAAATTACACAAATATTCAAAGACTTCCTCAGCATAAATCTTGAATCTGTTTTATTCAATATTGGTTCACGGTTTGAGCCATACGCTCTCAAAGTTTATGAAGAACTAAATTACTCAATTGGCAAACAAATTGAATGGTTCAAATAGAAATCTTATCATTTTGTACAGCAAAAGTCTTTCTACCAGCTCAAATTGATGGTAATGGTAAATTGATGTTTAAATACCGTAAATTAATATACTTTTAAGTTAAATAATTTTCTATATCATTTTTTACAGCAGACATCCTTCTAAAAGCTCAAATTCGTAATCTGGTCTTGCACTTTATAAAAAATCAAGAATTTAAATGGTAAATTGATACTAAAATATCTTAAATTTATATACTTTAAAGGTAAAAAAATCATTTTACATTTAATTCAAAAACTCATATGTGAAATAATTAAGATTATCTTCTTACAATAATTGCATAATGAAATATATATTTTTTTGGTTGTTCCTCTTAAGCCTTGAGTATTTTTTATTTAAGTTAAGCAATCCGATTTTCGAATGGTATTTAATCAATAAATAAATGTCTACTTCACTAATAATCATCGTACAGGTAATCGGTTGGCAAACACATTCATACATTTCCAAATGGGCAGATTAAAACGAAACTCTGACAAAAATAAATAACGCAACGTTCGCTCCAGTTTTGATCGAACGGTTTTATAATCGGTGAATTATAATTTGCATCCTAAAGCGAAATTCATCACAACAGCACACCCAACCAGCAACACCGCAGCACGGCCTCAAAAAAACGGCACAAGCCAGCAAAATCCACCCGCCCCGGTACAAATCGCCATTAGCGTGCCACCGTCACCGTCACTATATAATTACGACCGAACCGCGCGCTCCACCACCGCGGCCTAATCAATCTTTTCCCTCGTTCGGGTTGCATTCCACGCGTGCCCCCCCGGTGGAAGGTGGAAATCGCTTTGTCAAAACAATAATTTCTATCACATTGCAACACGGCGTGGGTCTACCACTAGCGCGAGAGCCCTCTGGTAATGGACGTTTACAAAGAATTCACTCCTACAGCATCTTGCGTTCTCTTGCTTGCACCTTGACGCTGAAACGATTGCGGGTGGCCAATCGGAAAAGCTTTCTTCAGCTAAAGTACACAAAACCTTAACCCTTCACTGGACCAAACCGACAAGTTGTCCCATGTCCCGGATCAATTAAATACTGCTCGATACTTGATTGTGTCACAGTGTGGCTTAGGCGAGATTTCTTGGACCCCATGCCTACCGGGCGTGGATTTCCACATCTGCGCTCACTCCCGCACACAACCGTTTGCAAAACGCGGTGATTGATTAGTTCCAGCGTTCGTGATTCCACCTGCAGCTCCGGTGGTGGATTGAGCAATGCACAAGGGTACGCTCTACTGTTCTCTCCACCCTTTCCGACGGTGGCTACAAAAATACGAACTTAAAAACTCAAATCCCACCGTGCCAGGTGAAACCTCTTTCAATCCTCGGTTTGACTAGACAACAGCCGGAGAGAGGAAAAAAAAAACGCGAAGGAAAACAAATCGAAGTCATGGCTAAAAGCCCAAACTGCGATTAGCCTCTCGAGACCGAAATATTGAACCTTGCACAGTTGCCGCAAAGCCCTCCCCTCGCGTGACATAACAAGGTCTCCAGCGCCAGCGTCCAGACGTCACACGCCAGATCAAACATCGGAAAAGTCTACCGTGTCTTGCAAAGTCGCCCTTCGGTCTGTGGTCTACCAAACCCCGACGCAGAAACGCGGCAAGACTTTGCACCATTTCATTGGAATGTTTGGCAGTGAATTGTTGATTTGATCTAGTTTTTTTGTTTGCGTTGCTGTGTTGCTACTATTGGGGAACATTTCTAACGCAAAGCTTATTTCCCTAACGGTCGCTCGGTAGAGACCCAAAACTTTCAACAAACTATTTTTCCGTCGCTTGAATGAATTTCATGCCAATGCAAAACAAGCACAGCGTGTCGGGTTGAGCAGGAAAGGCAATGAAGCTTACGGCAGACGTTTGTTGTGTGTTTCGACAATCAATAACGACCGATACCGATTGACCCAGTGCCGGTGTTGGGGCAAGGGGGCAACCATTTTCTGGCTACTGGCGTTCAAATTTCCACCAGTGCTCAGTTATAATCCATTGGCTCCTAGAACCACCATTCGATGACATCCGATTGCAATTTGTCTGCGTTCTCTTGCGTTCTTGATTGCAGTACCGAATCAGATCTAAATTGGTGTGCACCTTCGAAACCTCCTGCTGCGTGTGCGATTTGCATGTTTTCGAAACAATTCTACCGAGCATACGCCGACATTTGCTAATGCTGCCGATAGATATCGGAGATATTTCGCATCGAAATTTGCCCACTTGTCAACGACCATCAGCATCAAAACCCGATGCACACGGTGAGATGCACAGCGAGCCCCGTACGGTCACCTTTGCTACCCAAACCCACCGGCCGTTATCGGGGCAAGATTTCGGGCGACTGTGCCGACCCCGACCCCATACATCGATTCGAAAGTTTCAGTAGCCACTACAGCCCAAACGGAGGCACTTTGATGTTAAAAGGCTGAAGCATTTCACCTGACCGGACCATTTTAACCACCACCATCGAGGAGTTCAGTTGCTCGCCGATCAATGGTCAATTATTTCGCTGAACACTGAACAGCGAACGAATGCTTATCGAACCATCCACTTACGAGCCGTTTCGGTGCCGGTGCGAGAAAGTGATTCAAGCGTTTGAGGGCACAGTTTGTCGGCAACGCCACGCAAAACGTCGACCGATGGGTAAATAGCGGTGGAGGGTTGTTTTGTGTTAAATTTGCAAATTATATAACACACCACACAGGGGCCACGGGTGCGAAGGCGTAGTATTTGCACAGATGGTTAGGCATCTGTGTGGCATGTAGCAAATAATGCAGAGCACATGAATGGTTCAAGATGTCAGGATGTTGTCGTATTCGATCGCCACAACCATGGAGTTCGCTCAGCTTCGTTTCTGTTCATAATTGGAAAAGTTGGTACGAGCTACTAATTGACCACTAGTTTAAATTGACCACAACCATCTGTTGTGATTATTGGCTGGGCCATTCAGTTCTGATAATACTCATTAATGAATAAAGTTGGAATTTTCATTTACAAAATGGACGAATGAGTTTTCAAAATTAATTTCAGAAAGGGCTCCCGTAATACTCGGAAGGTTATGGACCGGTTCTCAGTTCGACCTTCTCTAGAGATGAAACTAAGTATTTGGTTATCTGGTAGAAACAATTTAGTCAAACTGTTGGAAATAGTCAGAATCAAGCATTTCGTTCCCAACGAATAATCATTCGAATTCAACATGAAGTTGGTCGATAAGTTTAAAAATTAAAATTACACATAAAAAATCTGAATGAAAAGAAAGAATAAAGATATTGGAAACATAACTCATTCCAAATCCATTATTTTAAAAATCCAAATCATTTTTCTGTAAAAAGTAAAAAAATGGAGCATACTTTTTTAACTTCTCGGTGTAAATGTCCCCTAAATAACGAAATTTAAGGAGCTCCTAGTTAATTAAATTCCTTTGATTTCTTCACAACGAGATTGCAGTTAAACGTAAAACATGAGCACACATTTCAGTCGTAATAGAATACGGTAGATAATTTACGGACTACACTTCTTCCAAACAGCATGAACAAACGGCTACAAAACTTATCTCGATTAACTCATAAATCTTGCTTAATATTCTGCACAAACCCAACACGATTGTAACAGCTCTTTAGCGAACAGAACCATTAGAAAAAAAAACACTCTCCAATGATCATTTTATGTGAAACTTTTCCTTCGCCACATTTAGCTGCACGGTCAACGAATGTATGTCTACGGGCAATAGCTACACAGATTGCTGCCTTCTCGGGCCGAATTTTACTGTTGCTGCTACACGAAACACATTTATTCGGTTGACCTTGTTGAACTTGCGCCACCTTACGCTACGGACAAAAGTTTAAATTTACTTACAAACTTTGCCCATCGGTCCATCGGACCTCCCGGCGAATGCTTTTCCAACACGAGAAAATAAATGCTGGCAGCTTACCTGCAATGAAAAAGATGTTTAAGAATTGTATTAGATATACACCGCTGATGCCATGCAAAAGTTACACCACGCCTAAACCAAAAAACAACACACGAAACAAAAAGCAAAGTACAATATGCTCCAAATTGCTCCAACTTCATTCCACTTTCGATGATTTCACAACCAAATTTAATTAACAGCCACTGCATAACATGCCGTTCGACCAACTGATGCTGTGTGCGAGGGTTTTATCACAAATTTTCCCTTCGGTGTCGAATTGTAGATATCGATTTCTAAATTATGATAGAAAAAAATTCCAACTGAACAAAAAAAAAAGCTATGAAGACACATGCCCTGTTCGGTGTAAAACAAAACGATAACCCCCCCCCCCCTGGGGTGGTGTGAGCTCTCTCGGGGAATGTTCGAACTTTTACACCATCGCAGTTCTAATTACCGAAAACAACGAACTATGACGCATGAGAGCACATTCCCTTCGGTGGTCCGCTTATGACACCTCGGTGGCAGCCCTTTCCCTACCGAGCATGGCAACCTTTTCTCACTACCCGCGGCACGATGTTCGCACCGACTGCTAATAGTGCAGCGTTCGATGTAATGAACGTGCTGTTAAGCTGCTCACTTTTCACTCTTTCACTTGTGCCTAACCTGGCGCACTGGCCCGGGAGGATTGCATGGGGTGAATTTTATCACCGATTAATTTGCAGCCGAGCATACTTTCCCTTTTTCCCACGTAACCTCAAACTAGCGCGGTAGCTCAAATTGCCAACATTCACCGATGTTCGGAACCGGCTGGATGGTTGGCGGGTCCCTTTGGATGGGAGGGTCATGTACCATCGGCATCCAGCAGCAGTACTTCGATGTTCGTCTTTTGTGTGTGGTCCTCCCACCCTTGCAAGGATCAATAGGGATCGAGTCCACAATATGGCCAGACGAAAGAGTCATGTGTGCGTTGCGCCTTTAATCAGCCCGGCTGTACCCCGCCGAGAGCTTTTGTTGCGGGGACTCCGACTCCGAGAGTGATTCCGTTTGCAAAGTGTCATCCTGACCGTGTTGCTTTGAACCGGACAGCAATGGCGCACCGGACAAGTTGCATTGAAAGGTTTTGAAGAGAGTGCACATGCACCACCGCTTGTGTTCTACATCTATTGACACCAGGTACTCCATACTTAGCATCCATTCGACACCACCATCTATCCCTGGAATGACCAGCAGGGCGTACTCTTCAGCTTCAAGCGATAATTTGACCTGTCATGGCTTTTCCGCTTTTAATTATCACCGCACTAGCCTCTGTAACGAGCGTTCCGCATGCTAGACATCGGGTCACTCCAGATACCTACGGCACACGGGACGTTAGGTCGTCAAAGATCCACAGCAACAATTAACTTATCCCGTCGAAAGAACCGATACGTAAAGCGATACCTTCCAGCAGCGGACTGGTCTGGCGAACTTCATCTTTCACGGCATCAGCGGGTCCCATTCCGGTGTTTTGTGTTCTTCACGTGACTATCCGAGGCCAGCTGTCCGTGTCTGGACACAAATCAATTGAAACAATTAAGCAAAGTTTCCGCTAGGCTTCTTCCAACCGGCGGCTAAAAACCATTCATCGAACTGGCGGAGAATGTTCCAGCCCCTCCCGAACCGTGACCGGATGTGGCTGGCAGTGCCGTGCGTCTATCCATCGTATCTCCAAACCAAAAGCAGCACCACTCATGATGGCTTCATGATGAACGTTTGTTTTTTTGCTTCCATCTGTCTTCCAGGGAGTAAGTTCAGTTCTATTGACAGTGTATATTTTAACTTTCCTCTGCAACCTGCTAACGACATTAGACGATGTGCCGGGAAGCCTTCCGTCGCTGTTGATGCTGGCAGCACTGGTTGCAAGTACGACGCCGACGTATGCGGTGGGTCGGAATGCGACAGATTTTGCTACAAACAAGGCGAACAAAAAACCCTCGTGATTAGCTACCCGTAACCCCGCGAAGACCTGTCCAGCCACGAGAATGTCATCCCTGCTTGAAGCCAATTTCCATTGCAATGTGTCTGGGTTTTTTTTATCTTCTTAATAAAATATGTAAATTTATAGAAGGTAGACCGCCAAAGAAGCGAAAGAAATGTTCCGTGGTGGGCAATAACAATTTTATACAACGGTACCAGACACGGGGCACCGCAGTCGGCCCATCTTCCCAAAGGGCAGCAGCCGCCAATAGTCCCTTCATGGTCGCACAAAACACTTTCCAATGCACGATAAGATTCCCAATTTGTTCGCTTGCCACGGGATCGTCTTTGCTGGATCCCCGGATCATTCCGCTTTATCCGAAATCCGAAAGCGAATCCGATCGCCAAAGCAAAGGGAAGGAGAACGCTTCACAACGTTTAGCTAATAGCGATCGGACCCTAGCTAGCAGCGACAGCGAGTTAGCATAATCTATTTGAAATTCTAAACATTCATACTAACCGACCGTAATGGGCAGAGGAAAAACAGTTTTCCTTCCACCCTCCGGAACGGTTCTTCCAACCGTGGGGTCCGCGTGGCTGTATGCCAAAAAGCACAGATGATAATCCAATCGAGCGAAACCAATCGTTTCCCACTGTCGTACGACAACGATTATGCTCGAGATGCGTCGTGGAATTAATTTGTATTAATTCGATCCGTTCGCCTTTCGAATTTTTTTTATGGCCCAGCGAAGGAGGATGTAGACTTTGCAGGGTTCCTTTCGAAACATTCTCCTTGCTGCTGCAAAATCATCCACAATCGGCGCAGCGCATTTAGTGCGATAAGAAAGCTTTATCTAAATGCAAACAGATCGTTTTGGAACGAACTTTTGCATAAGGTGACACCAAGTTTTTGGGAAGTGCAATTACACCCATTTACGCTGAGAGCAATATCGTTTACGGAAAGCGAAATCAGATACGAAACCACTCGGTGATACTTGTTGCCGAAAAACCCCGAACTTTATGTCTCCCGATGTCCCATTTTACCCATTAAAATTTCGCAAACCCGCAACTCGCAACACGCCACACATTTCACAAGCGTTTGGACATAAATTTGCAACCTCGGTCCGTGCCGGTTCACTCTTTAAAACCTGGACGCGCGTACGAACGATGGACAACAGACTTTTTCCGACCCACCCCGAGACAAAACGCTCGATGATTATTACCTTACCCCGGTTTGAAATTACGCTCCAAATCGTTGCTTATGGTGAGTCGAAAAAATATATGCTTCCACTCGGACTCGGGCCGGGCATGTAGCCACCCGCGAGCCACTCGCGCGAGGCTTACGGAGCTCCATCATCATTCACCGGTTCGTCGAGTGGCCTCGAAACATTCGCACCGTCTGGGCGATTTTATGGCTCCAAGCGGCACTCCTCACAGTGCTCGAAGTCGGGGCAAGATGCGGACTTTATTGCTCGGTGGAAGAACCAAGCCGGACACCACTGGGAGCCATATTTGCGCACCGTTTGACGGTAGGTTTAGTGCTTTTTGTAGAGCTGTGTGTTTTTGCATAAGTGTGTTGCTTCAAGTACAAAATAGTCACTCTAACATGATTATGGCGCTAGTATAGCAGGCACTCAACAGTCGCTAAGCTTTCGTAATGCGGAAATACAACTGAAATATAATTGAACAATTTTTAACTCTTAAAATTCACAATCTATCCGGACTGGTTGATAGAAACAAACCTACATAAAATTGGCCACTCCTGTGACTCGTCTCGAAGTGACTCGTCCCAACTGCAACCAGCAAACACTAAAACATTCACCAACTGTTAAATAGTTTCCACAAAAAGCTAATATATTTCGTTCACTCAAACCAAACGCACCAGCACCAATGGCCGTGGCAGAAGGTTTTCCAAAAGCCGACCCAGCCAGCGACAGGTAAGCAGGGGGGACACCATTTTATCGAATTGAAAATGACAAATAATTCGATTGTGGAAATTGGTGTGCGGTTGTTTTGGTCGATGACAGTTGCGCTCAACATTGCGCCAGTACGTCCATTTTTGGTCACATAAATAAACAAACACACTGCCCACCCCGCATTACTCACTGAGCACGGCCGTTTCTTCGGTACGGCATATCAAATAATGATCAAAACAAACCGTATGCACCGTGCAAATGCAGTTGAATAAAATTGATTAAACAAGCTGAAACGGCACAGCATCCCCTCCCGGGGAAGGGGACACTCAATTGCGCTCGCTGCGGGTTCACTTTGGCGTATGGTGCACGCTGTGGAGTTGGCTTTAATTGATTGCCCAAAATGCCGCGTCCAGCGTCACACCGGACAGGTCTGCGGTTGATCCAATCATTGGGAAAATGTGCCCAACTCCCGTGCTCCCGTGCTTAATTCCCGCAGGCTCGCCGTGATTGTTTCGCCAGTTCATGCAATTTTTGTTGGGTTTTGTGATGCTGTTATAAGGTTCCCCAAGTGACCTTGTGTTGGTGGTAGCAGTAAAACCGCGGAAAATCGGTGCCTGTAGCGTGCGCCGCGTTAGTACCTATCGGCAGTCATTTATCTCTATCGATCCTGCGGAGCGGCTCCGGTCATTATAATTAAGAGCTAGGAAATGGAGGCCCATTCGATGCAAGATCTCGATGATATGCCATCCATTGATGGATATAGATTCTTTGTTTTTTCCCCGTACCGATCGTGCAGCTCATGCAGTTCGAAAACAGCACGTAAAATTCTGCAGCAAGGAAATACCTGTGCGGCTCCATTCGACAGCGGCCCTGCTAGCCAATTAGTAAACGATACAGATTTATGACCCATACATGCCAATCAACCGATGCACGATCCATACGAAAAATACGTATTGCTCGTTTGGTGCTGCTTGATCCGATCTTGTGAGCTGATCTTGTGCGTATGGACCAGGAAGGTGTCGTGGCCGAGGACAGCACTCCTGACGATCACGGATGGCGAAAACTCGCAAACGTGAAGTTGAGGTCGATCATTGCAGTTCGAACCGAATATCGTGACAGCTGCCGGAAGCTCGCAACGTTACGCTAATCGATCGACTCACCTGTTAGATTGGCAAACTTGAGCAACAGGCTGGTAAAGGAATAAGGCTCATTAGTGACGGTTAAGGTAAAGTATAAAACATTCGTAGGGCGCTCCCAAATTCTGCCCGTCAAGGTCATGGCTGTATTATGTACTGCGTTGTATCAACACCGTGGCGAAGAATTCGAGAACATTTTATTTTAGACAAGGTGCTTAGGATGCCATAAAAAGGCATCAGAAAAACCTGAAACAGATACATAAACTAGACAAATATAAAAAATACACTTTAAATAAAAAACAAATACTTTAACTCTGACACTATGTCACCTACTGTCCTAGGAGTTCTAGGGCCATGATCAAACTTAATTCAATACGTAAATATATCACTTCTTTTGGTCATCTTCTTCCTATCCACTATACATTGTACAACTTTCTACGAACGAGACAACGAGAATCAAACCCACCAACATATCTCCCCATCGACGCAGTGGAACAAAAAGTACTTTTAAAGAATGGATCGGACAAGAAATAGGCCATCGTTTGAACGTTACCACACCGCACCACACCAATACGGGCGCCGGCTATTACGGAGAGCACAAAAAGTTACCACCAACCACCGTGAACGGAACGACGTGCAGGAATCTTGCATATCATTGACCCAAAAATGGGCAGACGACCCTTGGCGTTGGGACGCAAAACTTGCGTATCGGCAAGTTTATTCAAAAGTTTCAATACTTGTTACACTTTGCAGCAAGCTGTTTTATTTAAGAACGACCTGGACCAAGGAAGCGGAAAACCTGCTTAAAAGTTGCAAAAATTATAGCAAACCAAATCAAAGATGACGATCTTCCGTGTGACAGCAGAGATTACATCATTAATCCCTGCCAACCGCGTTGATCGCATGTCATAATCGATCCCTAAACGTCAAGCCACCGGGCCCGAGATTAGCCAAACAGGCTTCAGCATCGGAACGAGTTGGTTCTGGAACGCAACGAGTACAAAACACGACATCGGTTCTTATGGTGCTGCAAACTGGTTTCAGTTCCTTGACCCTTCCCGAAAGCAAAACACCAAAAGCCAACCTAAACAACGCCCGGTATCCCAGCGAAAATTCCTACCGGGAGCCTTCGAGCCAGTGTCGAATTCCTAGGATTTACTAGGTTGGTTTGGTTTCTCGAACGGTTAGCTCCAACACTGCTCTCCCTAATGTCCCAAAACTTCTTTCCAATGGCCCAGCCCGGGCCATCGGGATCGTATCATAAATATTAATTTTCTTCAGCGCTTCATATTTTATCCGAAACATCTCCGCGCACAGTCGGATCCTCGCCGTACTCTTCCGCGATGGCTCGCGAGTTCGAAACCCACGCTCCGCACTAACGGATGGCGTCGGTTGGAGGAAAGCGCATACGCGCCGCGTGCCTGAAACGCTTGGAAGTCATCCACGCATCGCGCACTCCCTCGGGATGGCACCGCCATGAAGCTCTTGATCGTTTGTTTGTTCCGTTATTCGCGCGACATGACACGCACCTTACAGCCGGCACACGATGGGTTTAGCCCGGTGGACTGAAAGGGAAGCCACGCCACGAATGCGTACGCGCCTTTCAGCGCTTACCGGTTTTTTTTTCTCCAGCACATCCGAGGGACAGGTTGTTGAACGCTTGCCACGGATGAAGCTTACATAACGCTGAGGTTCACCATGTATGGTAGGATGGAATTCGTCCATCACCCTTCTTCAATAATCTTTCCGATTATAGCTATTTGGCATGTCGCAATCCCGAGATCTCTCCTGCGTACTCGATTGCGATAATAGACGCACGGTGCTGTGTCATCGCTTCGTACATCGGAACATTAGCAACGATTGGAACGTTCATTTGTTCAAATTTGCCTACACTCTCACCTGTACCCCCGATGCTCCGAGGCTCTGAGGCTGCCATTGATCGATGTCACGCAGGTCACTGCCAGCCGTACAATGTAAGGAGAACAACTATTTTACAGAGTTTACGAAGAAGAACACACAAAAAAAACTCCTTCCATCCCCACACCCATAACCAATCAACCAAGCAAGAGTTGGATGTTGCTGATGACATCATACTGCGCATACAGTTGGGACCGTTGGAATAAAGTCCTCCCCTAGACATTCCTCGCCAAAAGGGCTGGGGCTTTGGGTTTTGTCTTTTGCCCCTCAGAGTTGGTGGTATTATATATTTTTTTATTAGCATCACGCATGCTATGCAAATGAGATTCGATGGTCTTCGGTATCTTCGAGTGTGCCGAGGTTTCCTTTCACCGGCACCAGCTCTCGAAGGGGTCAACCAACTCTTGACGATATGCCCATTCAGAGCGCCGTGAGTGGTGGGCTCCGGATTGGTAAAAACCTGGCTGGTACATCTCGAGCGGTTCCACAGCACTTCTTCCAAAAAAAAAACGACACGAATCTTCTGGCCAACCATTTCAACTTATCCTCACGCATTCGTTCTCCAAAGATTACCCAAAACCGGGACATTGGTGCTATACCGTACCCCAAAAAGGAGGAACTTAAATCCTTCCAATTTACGATACCGTCCACGCTCTTCACGGCCCATTAGCATTAGGCTGGAATGTGGACACACGGATGCGTATGCTGCCCGGATGCAAAGGGCTTGCTTTTAACGGGGAAAACCCGTTCACGAAAATGGTGCTCGGGGTGATGCTAGTAGGACCCATTGGCACAGTAATGTTCTCTCCTCCACCAAAGCGCTCGGTAAATCTCATCCGGGTGTGCATTCCCACTTCCGCCTCCCAAAAATGATACTCCCTCTTACAGCCCCGTGGGTCACCGACCTGGATGGCTGAATTGCTAGAGAGAAGCCAGTGACACCAGTGGCCTGTCCTGTGGAGAAAGTTCCATAATTAGATTAATGCTAATCTAATGTTTAAAACACATGCCCTAGTCACCCTACAGGAGGCCAAACACTGTGATGTTAAGCAGGCTTATGCTACTCATGGCCTGCCTTCGTAATAATCAAGATGGTTGTGAAATCCTACACAGGATCCCAAACAGAAGAAAACTCACCCTGAAAAGACACTCCGAAAGTCCACCCGAAAGAAAAGAAAGAAAAAAAAAGCGGACAAACACTAAACGTTATTACCGGGCACCGGGGAGGTAACCTCGGCACATTGGCTGGAGGAGAGAATTCGAAGTCAACGCACCGCGACGGTAATCAAATTTAGACCGTCGATAATTGGACAACATCAAATCGATAATGACACACTCACACACACACACACACCCACGGTTTACCAAAGTTTTCGGGGACTTTGTTTTCTCCTTCGTGCCATTCGCTGGCGGTGTGCCGCGATTGCTTTGAAGTTGATTCGCCAGAGGTGAGGCAACATTAGTGGTAAGCAAAACTGAACAAACGCAAAGAATTCATGCACGATCGACAGAAAGGCTCCCCATGGTGGTGGGGAGGGGTTTGGAGGGAAGTGGAGATGGGGGGAGCACCACAGTGTCAATGCGTTTCGTTTTTACTCCACACTAATTGGAATTTGACCTGCAGCATAACACACCGCAGTCACAGTTTTCGCCCAAATTGCCCACCAAAACCACCGGTCCCGCAGCGTTGGACGTTGACCGAGGCAAGTTAAGGTTACGGGGTTTGCGCTTTGGCCAGCTGGCAATTGTTGTTCCTGGCGGCTGCGTTAGTCAAAACAAAACCAACGGTTGCATGTAGCATTTTCATGCATCAACTCACAATGAAATGGCAATGGAAGCAAACGAACCGTTTAAAGTTTCAGCATTAGTCTGATCGATTGGAAAATGGATTGGAAAATACGATTTCTTTTTAAATTAAACCTTTTATAACTTATATTTGGAAATAATTCCATTAATGTTTCCAACCAACGCTCTTTATAACAATTACTTTTCTCAGTATTCAGTAACAATGCAATTTTTCCTAGGCATTTTCAATATAATTAGAAATCACATGTATCTTCTCTCTCTACATCATTCCTAAACATTCACATTAATCAAATAAATACCTTCACCCGAAAAAAAAAACCGATGTACCTCCAGCAAAACGAGCGGCATTTGTCGTCGGGAAACCCGGAAAGCATCAAAATACGTCAACATCTTCCGGCATCAACCACACAAGACACCACGACATCGTGGCAGGATGAAGCATTCGTTGCAAACGGTCCCAATTATTTACATACTTAAATGCCGGCGCACCGGTTAAAGAAGCATTTAGACGAAATTTCGCTTCACCCAAGGAAGTTGGGAGAAATTTGGTTTAAAAATAAACCGTAAGCCAACTACCGTCATCGTGCCGTACCGCAAAAGGAAACCAAAAGACAAGGGAAATGCGTACCAGGTTTCACAATTTACAACACCACAAAACATTGGGCAAGCGACCGCAAAAATGTTGGCACACACACAGAGGAATTGTTAAATTAAATAACGATCTCAAAACCCCAAAAAAGGCCACAGAAATACAAGTAATAAACAATCAGGACGTATTGCTTATTGTCGATCTCATTATAATTATGAGTACGCAACAACATTCTCCTCCCTTGTAGGTGAGCTCCGGCGTTTCTGTTTGGACCATAATCCCAACACAAACATATAATTTCCATATATTTAAGTGAATTCCTCCTGCGGCAATTAACCGAGGACGTTCGAAGGTCATGTGAGATGTTTTTTCAGGGGGAGGAAGGAATGTAAATCCGCTATCAACATGTTGCTCACATTCGTGTGTGTGTCGAACGGTTTGGTAACGGAGCTTTATTGCTGGAAGTTTGTCCGATGTGTTGCACATCGGACAAAAACCGTCAAGAACGGGTGAAGGGATGTTGTTCGGTGCGGTTGCAGCAAAACCTGTCCAACAGTTGTATGAAACTCAGGGTACGCATATCGCTGTCACTCCTGCAGGCTGTCCCAAATTCTACGTGGTGCTACCTCAAAAACCCACCAAGGTTAAGCGTGTGTCTTTCTTTCGCCTTTCCCGAACAGCGCAGGTTAACATAAAGGGGCAACAACAGTTCGGTTGTAATTTATTTCACACTCTACAAAACACGGTCTGTTAATTGTTCGACCTTTGTAGGGAATGGTTGGATAAATGCATCGGCGGTGATGCGAGCGAGAATTCGTATCAAAATGACCTTAATATTTAACATTCCTTCTGGTAGGTTGAGCAACCGAAAAGTGCGGCGAATGGGCATCCCAAACGGGAGGCGCTTTATTCTTTTCTCCTTCGGCTCTCATTTTTAAAGGGGCTAATTTTACCGATTTTATTGCAGAACCAGTTATTAACCGGTATTAAAGCGAACTCTCCGCTTGTGGAGATTGTTTAAGGTGTCGATTTTGCAGCCTTATGCATTTGTGGGATTGTTTTTGTTTTATTACGCTGCATCAAGTCACGACGGCTTATTCCAACCGTACCTGCATTCCCATATTACTATTCTACATCCTTCAGTCATCCCGTGGCAGTTTGGGTTGGAAAATGGAAAAGATAAACCGGGAAGAAAATATGAAACTTTATGCAAGACATCTTGTGCGAAATAATTGCGCTCGTGTTTTGCCTACAATGTAAGAGACTTCGTGTCGTGAGCAAGAACAAATATGAGCAAGAGCGTGTTGAAAAGTTGTGCTGCATGTTTTTAGTCTTTCGCAGTCGAGTCATCCATTCTACTGGATCCTTAGCAGATAAAATTATTTATCGATAAAAAAAAAACTTGTAAAGAATATTGCAAGGAAAAAATAAGACTTTTGACTTTTGAGTTATAACAATTTATTTTCTTGATGTTTAATGAATGACTTATCTGAATGAATAAACAAAAATAGTACAAATAAATTCACGATTTATTCATCAGTATAAAATGAATATAGTAAGCACACATCGAATACCATGTTACATAAAATTTAACATGAACAAAAAACTGAAGGCAGGACTGTACAAACTGAAATTTGACAGCTGAGTTAATTTATAGAATAAAATCAAAACAAAAAGGTCAAATATTGGTCTAAAATACCTTCCTTTGTCGTATATAACATTTGTTTTTACTTTTTATTATTGTTTTCTACTCCAAAAGTTGACCAAATTGCTGAACAAATAAAATGCAGAGAAGGTTATCGACTCTGTAATTTTGATGTATAAACGATATTGAACCGGAATTCGAGATACGCGCATTTTTCCCGCAATATAGCGGTCTGCTAAAACAGTGCAGCTCGGAAACCTGCCTATACTAACAGGACAGAACACAAATTGACGTTGATCTGACAGCAACTAAGCATTCGAATACATTACAGCGCCCTCTGCGGTGAAAAATAAAAACACACACTCACACAGGCACAGTTCCTCCCAAAATATTATTCACTTATACGCATCCATTTTCCATCAGCTTGACCGTTATGTACAACGCTAAATTGACCAAAATACACCGCCGTTTAATTGTTTACACTATACGCGGAGCAAAATTTGAATTTCTAATCAAGTTAACGAATAATTTTTCGCTCCCTTCTTACGCCACGATGCGACCGATGCGGTGCCCACGGTGGACCACGGGTAAACGGTACAACGCGTGGCATCTCTTGCGTCCAATCCAATTAGTAGAACACATTTCATCAACCATCCGCGTACGGGAGCGAGTTCCGGGAACGCCAAGACAAAGCGCGTATAAATGGACATGAAATCTCATGCTCGTTAATCAACGTTTTATGGTGCCGGGCCGGTACGGTGGGACGTTCGAAATCGGTGGCTCGGAAAACAACAACACCGTCGCGTAATGGAAAAAATAGCTATCGCTTATCAAACTTCAGTACATTTTCACGCGCACCTTTTGCCATCCAGCCGAACATTCCGGACGGGGTTCGTTCCTTCCTTTCATCACGCCCTTTTGATCGCATGAAATAAAAGCAGCATTTAATATTAAAAAAAAACACACTCACACACACACAGTTCACAGCCCACGATTAGTTAGTCGCGTCTTATGCAGTCGCGATGTTGCTCGTTGTCGCGTGTTTCGTAATACTGTCATCTTTCGATCGATCGAAAACCGGATCGAAAGAGCGGAACATTGTACGAAAAAAAAAACACACACACACAGAGACCACATGTCCATTCGGAAGGAGCAGATTTACGTGCCACCGTGGACAAAACCGGATAACTGAAGCGGAACTGGTTCGATAGTGGCACGACTCGCATAACCGGACCCACACCGGATACCCGGGTGCATAATCCGTTTGCCGGCATCAGGGGGTCCAAACGACCTCGAGGCATCGATACATGTTGTGTGTGTGGTGGGGCTAGCGTTCCCAAGCGCCATCACAATCGCCGAGGACGTAACGAAAGAAAAGAAAGTGTCAAAAAATAGAAAGCATAGTATAATTTGCATAAAGCCACCGGGCCCGGTAAAGGATGAAGGGAAGCCACCACCGGTCGATGATTGGATGATTGGATCCAGTTGATGCTTTCCCGGGGTTTTGCGTGATGACAAAACGGCTTGCACCGTAACCTTCCACCTGCCCCGGGATGGAGACGACCCGCCCGGGAAAGATGCTGGTGCAGTTTCTCCCTGCTCGTGACTTCATTCGAGTCTCTAAGCTTCACCATAAGACACACATGGAAGTGTCTGGAAGTCACGACCAAAGGTAAGAGACACAAGAGGAACGGAATAACGATATGTACACATTCAAGAATGCCAGTGAATGAAAACGACTTTCCTGGAGCTGTTTCCACTAGTCGGAAATTTGAAGAAAACAAAAACAAATCTACATCTGATTGTGAAAAATTTAATATCAAAAATTGTTAGAAACTACAAGCGATTGTCAACTCGCGATAGTGCAGTCATCTTAGTACCGTGCGTCTAAGCCGAAAGGCCACTCCTCTATCAAGTTGAAAGATTAATGGATTTGGTCGCCCGGTGGGACATCACAGACATCCCAGCAACCCGCCCGTGGAAAGTGTTGACTGATTGAAGATCGATAGATCAATCGTGATAAAGTGACTTCATATCCCCAAACAAGCCCGATGTGCTTGACCCTTCCAGGCTTAGGACCTTAGGCGGTGTCTACCAAGTGAGATAAAATGTGATTCAGTTTCACTTTCGAAACGACAAAGATTCACACCCAGTTCTTCACTTTTCGAACGCAAACAAAGCCACCACCGCTTCGCCGTAACCCTTTTCGCTCGGATGGTCGTTTGGTCAAGTGATCTCCCAAAAATGTGCCCATCTACCAACAGCAGTCGACAAGTCCTCGTCCGGCAACTTTCGTTTTCGACAAATTATCGCTACCACGGGACGAAATACACACGACAGATATACCGGAACCCACCAAAAAACGAAACGAACGCCCCAGGACACCCCAGCGCCTTTGATGGGCATCCTGTCCAAGAATTCCGCCACCTTGAGAGAGTTTGGCTCAACGAAAACAAATGCCGGCCTTTTCGGCGCACACCGAATCGTGGCAACTGTTTGCGATGGCGGCTCATCATTCCAGCCGACTGCTGCCGCATTTATTGTTTTACCCCTGGAGGAAAAATTCGCCACAATGATTAATGACATCGCCAACGCCACACGCCACCCGAGTTCGCACTGAAACTCCCCGCGCGTCCGGAGATTGTCTGCATTATTTATGTTTTGATTGCTTCAAAGCACGGTGTGCACATAAGGGAAGGGTGCCTTCGTGAATTCCAAACAAAATTGAAGGGTTAAGACACCTACCCGCAGTGATCGGCACGGACGCGCCACGCAAACGTTAACGGGACGGGAGCGAAATGCAATAATCCCTCTTGGTACGCGCGCTCGGTGCCCACTATGCTCGGGCTTCCTTCCGTGATCACGGCACGCTCACGCACAAACAGTTCGTAGTTTGCTATCAAAATTCCACCACGATCTGAGCGTATCGCAACAGAAAACCCACGAAGAATTGCTTCGGAGCGCTGGCATGGGGACGAACCTTGCATGGCGATGATGGTCAAAAATGGATATCTTCAATGGATTCATCCCTGTACAGCCCAATTGCGATAAGCATGTCGATAAGCAAAAGTGAGATCCTGGTTCCCAGGAGGTACTGCGCGCAGGACTGGAAAGGAACGTCCATTTTCTCTCGGGCGATAGTGAAAGTACCTCATGCAACGAAAGAAACAAAAAGAAACCCTCCAGAAAATGGTGCGTCTTGCAAGGTTGGTGATTGATTAGCTGCGCTGTCGTGCCATTCAATGAGCCCCCCCTGCCGATGACTTCTGTGGCATTAGAAACCTTCAATGGGAAACGGTTTTACCCCCGTTTGAGGGGGCTTCCGAACCGTAAAAACCACAGTAAGCTCGGCAGGTGCACAATTCAATTATGAGCCTGCACCGTCACAGAACCTGAGGGTGTCCTTCAGCGTGCATGTGTGATGGTTGGAATTTTGCCGGAACCACAACTAGGCCATGCCACACTTTGGTGCTGCCGGTGTGTCACTTGGCAGGCTTCATCTTACCAGGCACCTTCAAACGGTGACGATGCACGAGTGACTTCAAGCATCGGAGTCAATCAGTGTACCATTCAATCATGCGCCCGGTTGTTTCGCTTGGGATGATTCCATTTCGCTTCCATTTCTACACGACTTCTGGACCGCATTAAGCACGAGCGGTGCAGAAATGCATCCGCCAGGGCGTTCCCGTTCCGATGCCTTTTCAATACGTCCAGTCATCGGTAATTTAAGATGAACAAGTACGACAAACTGTCACTAGGTCAAAAGTGACAGCAGCACGCAGCAAACTCCACAGCAAGTGTCCAGTCAGAGACCGTTACGTAGTGCATCATTCCCCGGCGGTGGCTCTTGCGCACCAGTCGGCAGTCGGCGCGGATTGAAGATTGAATTCGATTTTTATTAGATAGCAATCTGACACTGGCGCAACACACCGACCAAAGCACTAAAAAGCCTTCCACGGTCCGTAACAAGCGGGGCTTGTTACACCGAGATGGGTCGTAAAAATGAAGAGTACCTTAATGGAAACTCGGGCCCCCCCTGTGTCGGGTCGGGTTGGGAAAATGGTAGCTGGGCGGTCCGAAAGGCGAAGACGTCACCGCGACGAGCGGACACCACACAACCAACAAAAGGGCCGATGTGGTTGATAACGATGAAGAAGCTGTAAAGTTGAGCCACTCCTAATTAGGATTAGGTTTCGTGCGCACCCCATTCGCGGTGGAGTTTGAAAATCCAAGGTGGCAATCAATTGGATTACTTTGATAAAAAGTCAATACAGATGATAAAGTGGTAGCATTGCGGTTTGGCAAAGTTTACAACAGAACCCTATAATTTAGTACCACTCAATCAACCGTGAAGTTTTTAATGAGCAACTGCGGATGCTGGTGTTCTATTTATTCTTGCACGAGCATTCCCCCGTGGGGGGGTAAAGGGATGTGTGCAGTGTGATATGTGCACGGCACAGATTACAATTTATCGATCGCACCCTGTTGCAATGATTTTTCCTGTAATAGTTATCATTAAATTCATTATCGAGTTTTAGTCTCAGATTGCACTACTTTCACTCTCTCTCTCTCTCTCTCTCGTTACAATCGATTGAATTAGTGGTTGTTGTTTTTATTTTAAACATCCTGCTGATGGTTTGTTATCTTACACTTGTGATTAAACCCACTTCTTGTCTTGTACTGTACTGACCCATAAAATGTATGACGGGCAAGCAAACGCTTTCCTAGTGCCGCTTATCTAGGACACACCAAACCACAGTGCGAGTGCAGATAGCGATAGAAAATTGGACCATCCAGCCGGCAACCGGGCAAAACCCTATGAACCGTAACGCATCCTTAATTAATTGAAAGCTCATAAATTATCACAACACCACAACCACCCCAGAAATCCTACCATAAACCGTGGCACCCGAAAGCAAACGCATCCAATCATGCTCCCATGTTCCTACTACTGTCAGGAGAAAACTGAAAAACAAAACCACTCGCATGTTCCGTGTGTGTGTGGGTTTTTTTTTTGCCAGCTCAAGTGACTATTAGCCCCTTGTTCGCAAAGCGCCACGACCCGTGCTGCGTATGGAAAGAAAGAAAAAAAAAAGAATCTCTCCCACCTAATGGCAGCAAGCAATTCCAATCGGAAAATCACCCACAATCGACAGCCCGACAGCGGGTCGGCCAGAGATTCAATTTTCCTTTACTAACCCTCGCCGGGCTGCGCCGGGCGGATAACGAGCAGCAGCATTGACGACCCCCAACAATACACCCGGCGGGGCATGGATCCCGATAAAATATGGAAACTTTGGTGCTTTAATTCGACAGGAAAATTAATTTTTCATCAGCCGTGAGAAAAGCGCACCCCGGGTGTGCAAAAGTGGGGAAAAGAAAGCAAACCCCCCGCCCAGCTGGCTACCTGAATTGGGTGCACAAAGGAAAATACGGCCACTTCGCTTCTTCTTTTTTCTTCCATCTTTTCTCGGTTGTCTTTGCTTTTGTTTTACCTCGTCATTTTTTACCGACAACCCACCCCCCGCCGAAGGAAGACCCAAAACAGACCTGTTGTCCGCAAAACATCCTCAATTAGCATAATAACCTTGAAAACGGTGCAGTGCACCGTCATGGGATTGGAGGGACGAGTGGAACGGAGGAGGGATTGGGGTAGGGTGGCGGTTTGCTTCCATGCCACACCGAAACGCTGCACTAAAACCATTCAATCGTGTTGTGGCAGCGGAAGTTTGCTTCCTTTTCGCATTTAATGCGTACGCATCCGTACGCATTGGCTGGCTACGGTGCGCCCCCGATGCCATCTATATATATTTTTTTCTTTCTTTTTCATACGAATTGAGTACTTAATGTTTCGAGCGAGATTTCGATTGAATATCTGCCATTAAAGGCCAAAGCGCAATTAATCTAATTTTGATGCGATTTTTAACGGTTTTGAAAAGCGATTCAATGGATCGCCCAGCTTGTCGAAGTGGTAAAGTGTGTTGCGTGCGAAGCATATCATCGCATCGATCTAGTGTGCACCGAGGGTTTCTCACATCCAACTCGACTGATTGTTGAGTGAAATTGATTGACAGCTATTATTGTACGATCGAAAATGGTATGCAATGGATAAAGAAACATAGTTGGACATAGATCCGAGTTGTAACAGATACAAGTTATATGAATGTATTTTTTTAAACTTTTTTTAATCCCGAAACATCTCTGCTACTGATTGTGTTTCTGCGCTTCTCTATATATTTAGATAGTGAAGCTCTCTCTTTGTCTTCTTTATCGGTGTAACAACCTTAAAAGGGCTAAGGCATGCCATTTGTTACTTTCTTTTACTCCATTTACCCGTAGTTGGATAATCAGTTCTGCTTACGGGGCATTAGTCATAAAGAGATTTAAGAGCAGTCATGTCGTGTGAAAACTGGTGCCACTACCAAATACACCACCGAAACACTCTTTTACTTATTACTTTTATCATTATTTATTAATAGTTTGTCGGACCTTGGTGGTCTACACAAAATTTCGTAAAAAGTACTTAAACACTAGACTTAAATTCTACTTCTTAAGACAGCTGAGCAACAAAATATCGACAAGAACTGGAAACATTTCCAGAGAATTTATCATAAATTCTTGCTATATTTCCAGAGATATCTTCCTGCTGTATTTTATTGCTTTTATCGATTGCAACAGCACCACAAACAGTCACAGTAGCGATACTAATCAGCACGCTTCACACCCCATAACGGCTGAATTCCATTAGCCAAGTGGTCACGGAAAGTGATACGGTTGCATTAAATTCTCTTGTGCCATACTCACCCCAAAGCCTCGTTACGGGATATTCTTCTAACGTGAGCATCTAATAGAAGATTTCTTTTGCGTCTGATCAAGGGGATATTTCTGGACACTGTTGGAAAACAATCTTACGCCGATTGTGGTACATAAAGTAACACACATGTCCCCGACAGAAAAACGACCAGCAATAGCAGAGTGAGGTTAATTTGGATCTCTGCTAAATATTAACCATTTCATACGACGAAACTCTTCCAAAAATATATTGATTTGACTTCTTGGGAGTATAAGGATGATTGCTGTTGAGAATGAATTTCAAATTTCTTTACCTATCCATCCGTCCCATCCATGCACTATGTGTAACAGCCATATCATTCGGTTAGGTGTTTGCCATCTTGTTAGGGGACCAGAATAGGTCCCTTTTCTAGATAACATCGGAGCCACAAACGTGCATCTCTGGGGTCGAACGACAACAACGAAAGACAAACACAGTGCGCACGTTCCTGAATTTCCACTTCCGTGGAAAAACAATCCGCTTCGAGAGGGGTTTTTCCACCCGCCGGGGGGCGTGCAAACGGAGACGAGAAACATGAGAAGCGGCATCAACTTTGCCATGGATATGGGCCAATTATGGATGCCAAAAATATACGCACCTAACTGGAACCAGACATGATGCCGGCTACGTCTCCAAAGGTGACGCCCGAGACGGAAATAAAACAGACTCGTTTGGAGGATCTTGCTTTTTTCTGCCTTCTAATCTAACCATCTGACAACAGTGGAAATTCTACGCGTATCGGTATATTGTACCAACCGGCCCGCACATCATCGCAGGACATCGCGTACCATAATTCTGAAGAACACACGCATTAAATTGGCAACTTCTATCGCATTAGTACGTGCAAAATGGTTTTCCCAACTACCGGAGCACAATTTCCTAACGGAACTGCTTCGCCAGGACGCGAAACGCTGCTGCCAAAACAGCAGGACATCAGCAAGGTTTGCCGCAAGCAATCATTTCACGTCTGGCTGCCACCGAACGATAGCCAAAGGGCTACGTTAAAGTCTTCACCCACTACGCGGCTTAAATTGGCTAGATGACTTGCCGGGATGCTGTTGACGCAAACGGGAATAACTGCCAGCCCCACCAGGAACTCCACGTGTCGCGCGTAAAGGATTTGAACCGGTGGCTGAGCTGAGCACTATAATTCACCTTGTTCCCACCGGTAAGCGAACGAAAACAAACCTGACCAATACCGGGGGAAGGTTTTTCGGGGCGCCAACTTTCGAAAAGTCACCACCGTACGGATGGAAGACGAATTAGATTTATGCGCTACGTTTTCCGGTCCCCGCATTCTGCCCATGTTCCTGCTCGGGCAGCTGGGTAGAGAACCCAGCCTCGGGATAACATTACGAACCCTCTACACTTATTTTACACTGCGCCTGCTTCCGTTTTTTTGGCAATAACATCCAAAGGACCTCCTGGAGACCGTTTGGAGAGGTTGGAGGAGGATGTTTTTTTTTTGGGGTAGAGAGGGAAGCCAATTTCTTACACTGCGTACTACTTCACAGTGATATCTATCTTAATAAATCGTAAATGAAGGTAAAAGGCACATCATGAATTTTCCCCCCCGTGAGCTTGGTCACGGTAATATCAATTCGGGATATCGAAATAAATGCGTAGAATTCGTACTTCAAGCATCATTAAATTTCATTCGTCTCTTGGCCTCTTGGGTAAGCGCTCTGTGGTCGGTTTGCATAGCTAATAGACTGGTTCGCAGTGTTTGAAACGCGTGAGAAGAATACAGTTTCCATTGACATTGGAAATAGTATGAGGTAAATATTCTACATTTTAACAAAATATTTATTGATCTTCAAAATCAAAATATTTACTAATGGAGTGTGAATTGAAGATTTGGAGATCTCGAGGTCAGGGTAATTACAAGTTAATCTCATGGTATCGCTCCTTGAAGTCTTTTACGAAGTTCGTAAATCAAATCTCATCTCGTTTGGTCGTCGTATAAGGTAGGACAAACTAGCTAGCTAAGTGCTAAAAATGCCTAGTATCTTTTCGAACATCTCACACAACCAAAACACTTTCCCAATTGAAACATTCAGAGCACGGTCGCTAAGTTCTGGCACCCCAGAACTGACGTCCCAATATTGCCGTTGACAACCAAATTCTAGCACGTGTTAACGCAGCCGTTACGATATCAGGGGTGGCCTGAATCATGCCTTTCGCACCCTGACAGCGCCAAGTCCAATCAACTTCCTTCAAAAAGGCATCTGCCCTTGTCGTTACCGATAGCTTTTTTGCAATTTTGCTTACATTCGGTCACGGTATTGCATTTGCTTTCAATCTGCTCCAGCACGCGTTTCCATTACGCGGGGCCTACTTTGACAGTTGAAGAATTAATGGTACACGCAACGAGCTAATTAAAACTTTTTTGACAGTCAGATTCTATAATTTTTGCTTTCGTCGCTCCGGGATACAGCAACACCGTGGGATGTCGCATGGCTTCACGGAGTTTAAAAGGGGGAAAGAATGATGATAAATTTCGCTGCTTTTTTGCTGCTATTTTACTTCCATAACTCGCCTCCGGGATAAGAACTGCCTGTCCAAAAGGCTGTCGGATCGAGTTTCACCTCTCAATCTCGCCGGGAGTCAAAACACGAGCCGCAAAGAACGAATCTAGAGCAAACCAAACAACCATTCGGGGCAACACTCCAACGAAGCGGCCCATAACAGTCAGTCCGTCCCGGATCGTCCTCCGTGTCACACGCGAGTTCATGTCGCCAACTTTTAGCGCCAACAGCGAGAACGCAACACTATACCGGCGGCCCTCACCCCAACACTGACACACACACAGCGTAACGAGTTCGCAATCGTAAGCGAACAAATAAAAGCCAAAAACGCCGATCCAATTCAATTTCTAATGCAATTTCGATTGCAGCCAACGCAAGGGGCACAGGGTGGTCGGGAGGCGAAAGTTTTGTGTAAACATACAATCGAAAGGGCGGTTAGATTGGCGGCAAACTTTTCTGCCCGACACTTTTCTTTTTTTCCCTTCGAAGAAGATCTATCGATTACGTAACCGTTGGCGACGTGGAGGGACATTGTTGTCTGGGAAAATACGACCACTTTCTCACGAGCACCCACCACCCCAGAAGGGAGTGGGGAGATGGTTTGTACGGTTTGTTTTTGTGTGTTTTGTCTCGTGAAACATTTGTTCGACGGCAGGAGCAAGCATTATGCAGTGGGAGTACTGTGTACGAGGAACAATATCGGTCATCCGGTGTCCCTTTAAATGAGAAATTGGAGAAACTAATGGAGAAAAATTCTCCCAAGTATGTGGCACAATTTCAAGCTGAATAAACTAAGTAAAAACTAAACAACTTTAATACAATAAAGATTAAAAATAGTATTATGCAATTTACGAAACATGGTGACGCCTAAAGTTATGCAATCCTCAAGCAAAACTGGATTTTTTATTCAAGTTGAAAGACTCTTCGCGATGAACTAAAGCCTCTCGAGAATTAATTGCAATATAAAACCATTTCTTATAAATGTTTCATGTGAATTGAATTTCATGTTTGAAGATAATTCATTCAAATATTCAGCGAAAAATCAATCAAATTTATAATTAATTTTTCATCTGAATATTATAAAACATAAATGTGTGAAACATACAACGATTTCAAATGAAAATATCTAATTTATTCTAAGATTTTCCACTTAATCTAGCACCTAGCTATTTATGAACGCACTACAATTACTTTAAAGCTTCCCAGACACCTTAAACTTATTCCAGCCTCCATTTTTCCCAACCAACCTCTGAACTGTTCGATGAAAACGGACGTAACGTTTGCTTCCGTAAACAGTTTTACGACACAACACATCAAACGACAAACATTCCGTCAACGAGCTTCCCGAACAAGATTTCCTCCTCTTGACACACACACTTTTAAGACCACTTTTCAATCATCATTTAGAAAGCACATGCACCCACTCGACATTTACTAGACCAGCTGCAACTGGCTCCAAACTTCCAGAGTACATGAAACCAGCATTGTTTTTACTGCTGGTTCATCTTCTCTTTCCCAGGTGAAGCGTTACGGGTTACACAAACTAACCGACCGTTACTAAAAACCGACTGCTGAGATCGTTTTACTTTTCGCCCTATCCAAACGAAAAACAAACGCGCGCGAAGGGAAATAGGAAAATTCGTTCAAACGAGCGGCTATTTTTTATTAGGGAAATAGAAATGAAAAGCCCTTCGCGTTCGTTCACTTTCCTTCTCGTTCAAACGCCACACGGCGCGCAATGGTAAAAACCGGTCTCTGGCCAGCACTCATCCGGAGGAGTTCGGGGCCTTTTTTTTATGCAGTGACCAGCTTCATCCTCCCGGACTGCACTCGGAGCAGCAAGTTTTCCTGCTCTATCGGCTCGCTCATCAATGGGTCCGCTATAGTTCCGCTTCCGGCGTAGAAAACTGGCGGAAGTTTGGAGCGAAATCTCCATTTTAATCAAGTTCACTTTTACTGCACACGATAAACTGCCTGCAAACTGCAAACTGTGTTCAGGACCTGTTTTTATCACTGAATTTCCACTGCATGGGAAAAAGGTTTAACTTGCCATATTTTTTTTTATTTTATTTTGTGCGATATTTAGTACAAATATACGTTTAACGATGCGCCCAAGTGGCACATTAAAGTTCACAGCATCGCCACAGAGATCTTCACAGTTCACGGGACAAAAAAGAACCCAACTTCGTTAAGAGTAAAGATCATTCCTTTCGATTTGATTTAAGGAGACCTTTGGGTAGAAAAAATAACCAACCTTTCCAACCCTTTCGCGTTCGTTGTGCACTCAATGCCCTGCCGGGAATTATTTTACTCGAACCGATCACGTTTCCCCACAAGCCCACTGGCAGGCACTAATCCACAATGGGGAGAGCCACGGTTGAAAGAAATCAAAGGAAATTCTTCACCGTCCCAAAAGGGAAGCGACGAATCCTGTGGGACTGTTTCCATTTTCCATCCAGTAGTACTATTCCGTTACGCCCCACTGAGTTTTTCATCCCTCCGCGAAAAAAAAAATGGTTAAAAGGAAAGGCCGTGCATTTCGAAATTGCAGCCCAGAATTTTCACCTGCTGCGTCTACTTATGCGAGATTTATATTTTTTATCCTTACAAAAACGAAACAAAAAATCACACAAAATCCTTTTTTTCCCCCACCCACAGCAAAGCCTAACAAAAGGACCACAAACGGTAAAGTTAGCAGAAGGAAAACAAGGAAAAAACGCTTTTTTTGTCCTTATTTAGCACCCTGGTCGCTACTGGAAACGTGCCCACGGCTTAAGAAGTACGGACAGAACGAATATTTTAACTTCATCACAAATTATTGCCGCTCAAACTTTCTTCGGCAGTAGCAGCAGTAGTAGTAGTAGTAGTTTTTTTGCACCAATCGAAGTTGGGAAATTGCGTTCCATCGCTGAGGAAAAGACACTTGCTGGAAGTTTTATTAGTGAGAAAAATTGTTTTCCCATCATTTTTCCGGCAAAGGGGTGGCACCAAGTTTTTCTTTGCCAAGCGTTAGGAAAACTATAGTTCAATGAAAATGGAAAAAATAAATAAATACGCAACGTAAAGTGTTGTTGTGGTAAGTAAAGCAAGATCGTAGTTTCCAAACACTTGTTTCATATGTTTTAAAAACAATGCGTTCACCTTGATAAGTATAAAATATTTGGAAAAAATGATTAAATTTTTATACCAATTCCAAACATCCACAGTATTTTGCTAGTGATTTATAACCAATTAATTGTATTCCATGGCATATCAATAAGATGTTTACTATCATACTTGAATATTGTGCTATAAACCAACCAAACTTTCAAATTTTAGAATCCACGGTGTATCAGGTGTCGTATATCTCGGAGACTGTCTCGTATATCATACGCAACTATATGCATCATTACCCAAAAAAAGAAACACAACAGCAAGATATTACTCCAACGCATAATTAAATAAAGCAACATTCCTTCATAACCGTGACGAGCCTTTCCTCACAGTGTGCGGATACAACTTCACCCACCACGCACCTTCACCGGCAACGCCTACGTCATTGTTAAAATATTTGCCATCCTGCCATCCACTCCGAAAGTTGTGTCTCTACGCCGCAAGAAGTTTAGCTTTTTCGGAATATTTGTGTCTGAGGGGCCTGCACCGTGGGCAAGAATTTCCAAATCCAAACTATGCTAAACCCCGGGACCGGCTCGTATACTGCCAGGCCAGCCAGCCAGTGGCAAATGGTTGAAATAAGTGCCACGAGCCACGGTTACAACCTTGAAATGAGACGTGACTCGTGAAGATGTGGCTCAAAATACAAAAACATGCTTTTTATTATTAGAAATGACTGTTAGAAGTTAAACAGTGAAACTCGCTTGCAGTATTCTGCGAAAAAAGCTTAACTTCCCTGTCGAATACCAACAAGATCACCATTAAACCTTTTTTAAACTTTTGCGCGGGTTGGTAAGATTCTTCAAGATGTAGCCTTATATTTCGGTACGCAACTTCGCTCGAGCAAATTAACATAAACATTCCACCCCGATCCCGGACCCGGTTGGTGGCGTCAGAGATTTTTGTGTCTCTAGAAAATCCACCCCTCGCGCGCGCGTGTGTGTATGTGTGTTTTTATCTACCATTTTTAAACACCCCAACCGGTTCCGTGCGATGAATAAGAAACGACCGATCAGTCTCATAACACAGCTTGACCCGCACGAAAGATCAGGTTTTTTTGGCCTCCCCCTCGCACTCGCAAAGCCATGTCCACCACCTCGGAATGACATTTGGCAAGAAAAACTGGGATCCCTTTTTCGGTGCGAAGGCTTGGCGCGCGCGATGGATTAATACAAATAATTAAAAAAAAAAACGGCCACAATATCGTAGGACATCGGCTGGGCAGTGTAATGTGGGTTCGTGTCTTGGATGTTTATTTTTTGCTGCCTTTGTTGTTGTTGTCTTTTTATTAAGTAAATTCGCATTGTTGCTTCCAGCAGCGCATTTCGTGCCATCGAGGGAAAGACCAGCCGGTTAACACTTTTGAAGACTGCTTTCAAAAGGAAAAGAACAGAACCCTCCCATCCCCATTCACCGGAAACGGGAACACGGGTTGGTCACTCGGGGGATGAAACGGGTTTGGTGAGGGATCGGGATGAATGCCAAGGGGTGGTTTTTCTTTACCTTATTTGGTGGACCTTTACCAGTGTGTGATGATTCCTGCCGTGGAATGTTTAACCCATTTAAAACGGAATCGGCAGAATCTTATCCACTGCTACAGCCGATAAACCGATGAAGACCTATTGCCCTTTTATTCCCTGTTTTCTGATTTGAGGTTCCCCCATTCGGTTCCCCAACGCCAATCACACTGCGTTTGGGAAGATGGGAATTTTGTTTTCTTCGTTCGTTCGTTCGTTCGAAGAGCGTTCAGTATTTTTTTTTTTTATGTTTTCAGCAAGAAAAAAAAAACAAAACCTTTCCGATGATGATGAAAGCCCTTCCATTCCCAAACAACAACCATGTTTTGCAGGCAAATCAATCAATCGGAGCCGCACATTCTCGCGTTTGGCCCGTGAATAAATTCCCACTGAAACTCGAGGGGTGTCCCGCAGTGTCCGGTGGGACGGTGGGTTTGTGGGAGGCGATGATATTGAGAGGTGCAATTTAAAATGCAATCCACCGATCGACCCGTAACCCACAAGGCGAAGACGAGCCGGCACAGCTCAACCAGCAAACAAGGCTATTGCCAGCATAATAAGACACCGTCCGTAACGGTTTGGATAGTGGCGGAATGCTAAGAAAGCACCGGTAAAGAACAATTTCACGCTTGCGTAGAAGATGAATATAAATTTATTCAAAAAAAAAATACTGTAATTAATTAACATGTTACGATGTAACGTGTAATGATAAGAGTTACTAACAATTTAATTTTCACACCTTCCGTAAACGAACGGTACTGTGTATGAACGGTTTTGTAAGTATTATTTATTGGTGTATGGGAGAAATGATTTCCCTCCTCTTTATTGTTTCTTGTTTGGCACACAAAAACACGCGTATGCGTGATCATCCTTAGAAGCTAAGAAAAAGGAAAAAATCTAAACTTATCTCCAGACATTCAATAACGCAAGCGACATCCAAGCCTCCGCCCCCCACAAAAGAGCACTGCGTTAAAGTTGGTGCCAACCGAGCGATTCGAGTATCGTAAAGTATTGCAATAAATTTCCGGCCATTGCTTAAATCCCACCAATTTACTGCTCTGCTCAACGGGGCAAAGAACGTACCGCTAGAATTCGTTAAATTCACAACCACCAAAGAGGAGATGGACGCAGAAGAACCACCCAAAAAAAAAACCTCGTAAAAGCAAACTTAACGCGTACCGTATCAAGGAAATAACAAAAGCGCACCCACAACGGCCACTTCACGATGTTTGGTTGCAGTTTTCTTTTATACTTTCTGTGGTATATTATTCCACATCTTGCTGTTGGCCACACTTTTTTTTTGTAACGATCGTATTACGAGCAATCGAAGAGTAGGGAATTAGAGTAAATGATTCAAATCCGACCCGAAAGAACCGTTCGGCAAACCAAGCTACCACGCCGTTCGGCAAACACTGTTTTTTTTTGGGGGGGGAATAAAAAATTATCCCGCTGCCGCCCCCAGGAAAGAGAGCGGTGATTCCAAAATCGCACATAAACCGGTGTAAACACTGGCCACGCATCGTCGCCCGCATGAACACAGACACACACACAAAAACCTTCGCGAGTTTAACGGTGCAACACTAGTAGCCCAAAGGCAAAATGGAGAAGTGGCCCATTCTGATCGGGGTTGTTTCACCTGTGCGAGTATCAGAAATTGCGATGGATCGCATGCACAGGTGCAGAATCGAACCGAGGGCTGCATACATCGGTGACACATTACAAAGCAGTTGGGGCTGATCGTTCACTTACCTTGCTTTTGCTGCGAGTTTGCGCACTCACGTGGGTGAGAACATGACGATCCGCTCACCACGTCTCACGTGTGAGCGAGTGAGATCTTGGGGCTGCAATTGGGCTTCCTTCACCGGTTGACCTTTCGGATTTTGTTTTATTTGCCTTGGTTTGCGTGGCTGTGTGCGACGCTCGATTACAGTGTTCGATCATGGGACTCGAACCAGAAGGTTAACAACCGTACACGCTTAAAGATTGTTATTGACACTGATGGTACCGCATAAGTGGTAGTATGTTACGTTAAAAACGCTGGACCAAACAATGCTGTTCACTTTGTTGTTACACTCGTTATGTTAATTTAAACACAACACTTTACCAGCTGCCAACATTTCATTATTTGTCAAGTAAGGTACCACCGAAATGTGCTTCATTGATCTTCACTACACGTAACACATTGCCTTTCATTGTAAGATATGCACAACGCGAACTTTATCCGCTTACTTGCTCCTTAGCACTAAGAATTTTCACTTCTGCAACATTAGGCTGCATGTTCGGTTGCACAATATTCCAACACCATCGCAGTAACCGATTGTCACAAACGTAACAACGCTTATGTTTTGTGCATCGCAAAACAAACACACCGCCTAAATGTAATTAAATCCAAACCCCGTTTATCCCCTACGCGTACGTACATTTACCACGCTACGTAAACTGTTTTCACGTTCACAAATGATCGAAACTGCTCGTGAGACACGCGCACGCACGTCCGACTCCGGAACTGCAAAAGTTTAAATGAAACAGCAACGGAATCTGTAACCCACGTTCAAACCGCTGCCCGAAACCGAATCACCGATGTGTGCGTGCGTAGACGATGTTCGAAAGCATTCGAATGTATGCTTTTCTCCGTTTCGCACGCCAACTAGAAGCGAAGAGAAAAAGATGGATAGCAAACACGGCCATCGTTACTGTTGGGTTGGAGAGAAAAGTATACAGTTCGGCTATTGATTACTCTCTTTCTATTGCTATTTTCCAATCCATCTAATCATGATTGACGATGGTTTATATAACAAATTACTGTTTTGAAGTTTTATTTTACACTTTCGTATTTAGGGAATTTAATATTTCTAAATAAGTAAAAACATTTGGTTTATTGCACTCTAGGGAGCTACGTGTTCATTCGCCATTCATTTTCGAACATCACATCCCGCGCTTTGTGTTCATCGGGAGTCAGGCGCACGTGGCATTTGGCTATCTCTTTTATGCAAAGAATATCAAAAGCTACCCACCTCAAGCCTAAGGCAACTTTTTTGCATGATGATTTACGTAGTAAGTACAGTCAGCCTCCGAGATACGCAGTGCCTACGGAGGTACACGATTTTTGGAAATTAGACGGCTGAGTTAATTTATTGCACAAAATCAAAGCAAAAAGGTGTAAACGCCTTCCTTTGTCACATCAAACATTTGTTTTTAATTAGTACTACCGTTTTCTTTTGAAAAGTCGCCAGATTTGCTGAATAAATTAAGTGCGGAGAAATGGAAGTTGGAAGTGTAGGTTTGAAGTATATAAGTTTTTACTCAAAGTTTCGACTTCCCGGATTATAGCAGTCCGCTATAATAGCGTATCTCGCGAACTGTCTGTATTTACATTCATCTAAATTGCGGATGGAAACAGATGGAAATGTTTCGGAAATATTTCAGACATTCATTCAAAATAACGTTTGCTATAAAATCAAAGGAACGTTAACGTTCCGAAATACGATTCGTTTGATTTTAAATTGAGGTTGTAATTTTTTTTACTTTTATAAAGACTTCGAGCAGGGCAGTTAAGTTCACCTCTTCTTCAAATTGAGATATGTAAGCAGATTACAACACTCGATGGAGTAAAAAAAATCAGAAAGAGACACAAAGCTGAAAGAGGAAAAAACCAAGATCGCCGTTACGCACCCAAAAATTAACATTCCGGATTTTGATACCGAAGACGTTGAGACGTGGTTCGTCTGTTAAGTAGCAGCATTTTATGTTAATGGCGTTAAGCTAGATCGACATAAATTCAATGCTGTAATCGTTGCACTTGGCACTCGCGCGAAATTCTTCCATTTCGCCATTGCAAAATGTAATAGATCGGAAACATCCGACAGATACGATACGATGAAGAATGCTGTCTTGGATAGTGATGTTACGATACTTAGCCTGAAAAGTCGATCGACAAAATCAAACGTTACGCATCAAATCTTAACGAAATTGCCTCCCATTTTTTGTCAATCACGCAGACTACCAAAAGACAAGTAGAAAGAAGCCCAAGCGGGATTTAAATTTATGGTGGAACAAGGTATTTGTCAACCTTCAAAAAGCTCATGGGCCAGTCCATTACACATGGTTAGAAAATCGAATGAGAAGTGGAGACCGTATGGAGATTATAGAAACCTGAATGCAGTAACAGAACCGGACAGATACCCGATACCACACATTCAAAACTTCGGTAGTATATTACACGGTTCAGTATACCAAAAATTCAAGACTTCGGTAGTATATTACACGGCACAAGCGTATTTTCCTGCATAGATCTCCAAAGAGCTTACCATCAGATCCCTGTTGCGGAACAGAATAAACCGAAGACAGCGATAACCACCCCATTCGGTCTGTTCGAGTTTCGTTATATGACGGTCGCATTAAGAAATGCCGGCCAAACACTACAAAGACATCTCCATTCTATTTTTCGCGATCTTCCGTACGTTTTCCCGTATATCGATGACCTATATCGCTTCGTCGAATGAAGAAGAGCACCTGAAACATCTACGAACGATTTTTCAACACCTGAGAGAAAACAGTTTGACCATCAACGTAGAAAAGTGCCAAATAAGTAAATCTTCAGTAATTTTTCTCGGTCACGCGTTCACTCCAAATGGTATCAAACCTGTTATATCGGCCCGGTTACACGGCTACGCAAGAGAAGTATGCAGAGTACTCAAACTCCTTCTTTATCGGTACGACATCTTCAGGATATTGAAGCCTACCATTTCTGGCTTTTTTTAGACGATTATATGAGATACCATACGAGCCAAACAACGTCACGCTGAACATGTTAATATAGTCCCCAAAAACCCTGTAATAATACGTGAGAGAAACTCTTTTACCACGCGCAACGATAACACGTGAGAGCGGATCAGCAATATGCATACTGGAGGGGAATTGATGTCAGCTCCTGTTTTGGATGCTCTCTTGGTATCGGAAATCTGAAAACAGCCGGTTTTGTATGGAGTTTCGTATCAGCCGACGGCGGTACGCAGCTGATTATCTCAGTTGTGCATACACACGCAACACAAAACCACACAAGGCGATCATACCGAAGAGCAAACAGTTCCCCTCGCCTGAGTAAAATGTGGATACAGATCACACGGCGATCGTATCGCTCGAATGGTGAGAGCGAGATCGACTGCCGATGCTAAATGCGAGCACCGTGTGATAAGCCTCCCGCGTGATAAGAGAGGTATGCGAATGAGAGAGGGGATTCTTTACCTTGAAGAGAGCGATGGTGTGCGATGCAGGGTTCGCGTCGTATTTATTCACGAGTCCAGCTCGGTGTTTCTTTGTTCGGGAAAAGCTATATGCGTTGGCAAATTCGGTAGAGCTATCGAATGACCGTCAAATGTTGTTGCTGGCAACGATAACTTGCCAATGATTGTATTATATTATATTATATGAGATATTTGAGACAATTATATGAGATACCAAAACGAGCCAAACAACATCACGCTGAACATGTCAATATAGTCCCCAAAAACCCTGTAATAATAGCCAACGTGAGAGAAACTCTTCTATCACGGGCAATGTTAACATGCGTGAGCGGTTCAGCTATATGCACGCTGCAGGGACATATATGTTACCTCCTGTTTTGGATGCTCTCTTGGTGTAGGAAATCTGAAAACAGCCGGTTTTGTATGGAATTTCGGATCTGCCGACGACGACGGCAAGTTTTTATGGAATTCCGGGTACGCAATTTTTTCATCGTCTGGTGGAGATTTAAACGCATGCGCAAGGCACGAAATAATGTGCATGGAACGATCGACATGGTGAGGAAGGAGTTCATGGAACAGAATGTTCAAAAATAACCACGTTTATTAAATAATACACCCCCATTATACTTACGTATTGTTTTATCAATAAAAATACTTTCGGATGGTGCTTGTTGCGAAACGAAAATCGCGAATTTTAGAGTCGAAAGACAGTAATTAATTTGCATTGCTGTTAGCATTTTCAGTTTGGTTTCATTTGTTTGTTTGTTCGTTTTTTTTATTACACTCTTGCCTTTACAACAAAGTATGTATGGTCCAGCGGAAAGTTTGAGCGAGATGAAGGATCCGCCCGCAATGATGGTCCAAGGACAATCCGTACGAAAGCTGTTTTGCGGATCGATCGATCGACGCGCGACAGGAACCGACTCTTGCACCGGGACTATCATAGGAAAATTGGACAAATGTGGTTGCAGATCATTTCAAGGGCCTCCCCCCCCCCCTCCTTCATCGTTTTAAAAATTAGAGGCCCCAACTATAATTCCGCCCTGGGCCTCCAAGGGGATTGATCCTCCACTGCGTGTGCTCCTGTAGCGCTTGTAAGCTGGACACTAAACACTAACGGTGATTAATTCTTTCCATTTTGCTCTCTGTTGTCCCCCCACAAAGATTGTCATCAAGAAGAAGAATAACCATGTGGGAATGTGGGAATGTGGGAGGCAAACAGTACCGCGAGTCAGTCTCGCGTCCTTCGGGTACCGGCACAGCTCAGCTCGTCGGTATATTCATGCAAACTATATACTCAGTGCATAACCACATGCAATTATGAGGCGCGATCAGCATCTGCTGGTGGCGACGCTTTCTTCTAAACGCTTTTACGTACATACGTGTTTATATGAAGTATTTTGTTGTTTTGTTTATATTTAACAGTTTGATCTTCGGATTCGTGGTTGAGTTGAGAAAAGGGATCAACGGCGGAACAAACGGTAGACGGAGTAGGTGGTCGCCTAGGGCCTCGCCGTGTTGGAGGCCCCAAAAAATGTGTGTAGTAGTAAATGGTGTATACATAGGCCCACTGTATACATAGGCATCTGTATTGTGATGTGTCAACCCCTGAGATTCGTCCTTTGGTCCCGAAAACACTCCGTAAGCAAATCATCGTCAAAATACACCACATTTCGCACCCCGGCATCAGAGGTACAACACATTTGGTTAGTAAGCGGTTTGTTTGGCCATCCATGAGGACACGTATGTATTACGCTCATCCGAAGGATACATTTTCGCTACATTGATCGTCCACAAAACTACTTCAATGTTGGCTTCAATGAATAAACAAAACTAACATTCTAAATTGCAAACGCCCGTCCTACAAATAGATGCACTTTTCCATGCAGTTGTTACAACCCAATTCTGGTAGTATTACGCTTTGATCTCTTTATTTCCATATCTATGTACAATGCTTAAGTGCAAGCCATTCCCTTCTCAAACAATCAATTGCTATAATCCACGGTAGCTGCTTTCCTTCCATATCCACCGCGAAACACGCTATCATGCCACCTACCTAGAATAATTTGTTAATCTAGTTCCCGTGCGGGAGTACCGTTTTAAGCACGTTGTCGCATATGCCGAATGTTGTTTAGAGTTCTCTTCATCTATACTTTCATAATGTGCTTTCATAAACTGCCGACACAACTCACTCACTCACGTTCAACGTATTATCGTTTGCCTGTCCTATCGCTCCCGTCTCGTTCACAGTCTTTCTCTCGTGTATTGTATTTTTGTTGGGTTTCAAAACGGTTAATTAGAGTTTTGTTAATTAATCTTTCCTTTTCAACTATGCCTCTTCTTGGTAATAGTGAACTAACTGCATCACACACTCGCATATGCAAATTATTGGAACATAAGTTTTTCACAAGTAGTGCACACGACCAACACCACACGATAAAGTGCTTCTGCGCTTGTTAAAACCTCTCTGCAGCAGTTTAGCAAACATGCATATAGTATGCACCTGCAAAGCGTCTACGTTGAATGTCATAAGAACAGCTTACAGAAGAACATTGGCCAGAGTGCAGAGCTACAGCGATCACTTTCTCAAACTTTTCACTCATTTGTTTTTACATTTACCTGCAGCTTCTTTTCGGGGTCCATATTTTTATTCGCAAGGTTGTTTGTTTTTTTTTCAAGTGCAATAGGTTGACCAAGCACGCGCAATCATTGCATCAGTTTATGCTCCGGCTTCGGCCAAGCAATGGATTTATTCAACTCGTTGCTGCGCCATTACAGAACCGCGTGGTCTGTGTATAATATTTGTTTTGTTATTGTACCACTATATGCTTAAACCAGATAATGTTACTAAACGTTGTCCCCTTTTGTTTGCTCTTTTGTTTGTTTTCTTGCAAGCTGAGATCTGTAAAGCGTTACACTCCACACCGTGGTCTTTATCATCCATCATCAGCTTTTGCTCGTTCTCAAATGATCTCGTTTATTAAGTGTTGTTTGCAAACTATTTGCCACTGCTAGCGCTTGCTGTCAAGCATGTTTTATTTCTATGTACAGGCAGTCCCCAAAGGTGCACTATCAACCGCGAATTCGGGTGTAGAATCGTTTATAATTGAAAGTTTTGAAAAGGATTTTCTGCATTGCTCGTAATATATTCCTCATTACAGGCGACTTTTTGAAAGAAAACATTGACACTAGTTAGAACAAATGTGCTGCATCGCATTAAAAGGTATAAAGGCTGCTTGAATCTTTGAAACCACGTATAACAGGGTACCCTGTGTATCTCGAGAACTACCTGTACTTCTTTTTTGTTCTTATTTTCGGCTTCAATGAATGTGGATTAGTTAATGTTTTCCATTTCCTGTGCTTTTCTGCAGTCCAAGCCTTTATTAAGAGATATGACAGCACTCGGCAGACTTTTGCTAGTGAAACGAAACTGTAACCTTCCGATTCGAATCCAAAACAGCCGTTCTCTGATGCGTGCGACAAATAATCAGAAATTATGAACCGAAATAATTTATTACATATCACACATCTAAAAGGTGGCAGATACGGGGGGACAATTGCCTTCACCCTTCCTCGGGGGACCACTGTATGTACATTTTGCCTTTAGAATGTGATATGCTACCGGTTATAGAAAGAGCAAGTGGCCTATGTGCTGTTGTTTTGACAAAAGCATTTGTTTCCAAGTATGTTAACCTCGTTTATAATGTTTTTATGTTTTCACATGATACGGGACCAATTTCTGTTACTGTTGCTTGTGTCTTACTTGTTATTAACCTTATCAAAAGCAATTTCGTTTACAATTCTATTGCTAACAGCATTAGCACGCCTTCGCTCTATATTGTACAAAAATCAAACGATACCGTCGTCTACACCCTCGCCTCTCCTGGCACGGGTGCTTCCCTTGTACGGTGCACAGAGTTCTGTCGATCGTTTGCTTGCTACATTCGTTATAATTTGCATTTGTTTTCTTTTCTCGTTCACCACCTTCTTCTACTAGGCTAAACACACATTTAGCCTTTTTGCTTTAAAATCATACTCTTATTTAACGCTATTTTTTCTTTTCGTGTTTTTTGCAAGAAAAAATTTGCTCTTACTATCCTCTACTATACCACCTTACGAACTACTGTACAACGGGTACACGCGGGAGAAAAACTGTGGGGATCAAAGAAAAGTACACATAAAAACGGGAAAACTGAAACGGATTTGCTGACAATCGGATAGGGCATCAGTTCAGCGTGTAGCCACAGAGTAGCCAGAGAGAAGGGCAGGGCTATGGATAATAATGCGAATAACACTGCTCTGATCGTGCTTTTAAGGGGGCGTTCCACCATTCCCTGTTTTTTTTTTTTTTTGATAATTCCACTTTTGAACATAAGCCTATCTGTAGCTAACACTGTATAGTTTACTACGATGCACTGTGGCACGCGATCAACTTTTAACCCCGATCGATCACTAACAATTTTACTACTAAAATAGCTCGATCGATCACTAACAATTTTACTACGAATAGCTTGCGAAGCAGATTGATTTGGAAAGAACTGAAATTTTACACATTTACACTGGACTCAAACATACCGCATAAAGCTAGTGTTGAGTATTTAACGAATAAGCGTGCGGCTGCTACACTGAAAACTAAGCAGCAACGAACAGAAGGAAAAGCAACATAATCGATATGATGCATACAACACACATCCGGAAAAAAAATCGATGAGTTCGAATCGGGGAGAAGGATACGCGGCCACAAATGCTCTTGCTCCACAAACCTCTATGTGCTGCTTTTCGCGAAACTTGCGCTCCATTTACTTCGCTATGCCCCTGTGCTACACGTCCAACTCCGGCCCCGCTTTCCCATGTGCCTAATATGCTCTACATTCCTTATTACTCGATTTCCTGCTTCTGCAGGTTTATTAGCGCCCCCACAATCACGACAATATCGTCCAGCAGCTTTAGCGTCCGCGCATCGATACACGTCTGCGGGCTGAGCAGCTGATGGCTCTGGAAGTTCTCCAGTATGTTCTCGATGTAGTTCTTCAGCTTGAACGTTTTGCTCTTGCTGATCTTCTCCGACACCATCTCTTCGAAGTTGTCCACACTATTGCTGTTGCTGCCGCCGAGTACCCGCTCGAGATCATCATCACCATCCGCAGCAGACCGGCTGGCCGATGTAACGCGATTCCGCCGACCGTGCCCACCATTGTTGTTCGCATGGTCGTGCCCATTCGCCAGCTGATCCTCAAAGTTGTGAAAGTTTTTGCCCGCGATCAGGTTCGTGTTGGTTTTGAACTTGGTCAGAAAGCCGGACTGGCTCAGCACCTGCTCGTCGTCCGTCTGTACGCCGAACGCACGCGACACGAAGCACACGCAACCGTCCAGCGTGGACGCGACCAGGTACTTCAGCTTGTGGCACTGCTCGTTCGGGCAGAACGAGGTCGCGATCTCGTCCGCCGACAGCTCCTGGACGGCGTTCTGTTTCACCCGCACGACCAGATAGTTCAGGATGAGGTGAATGCGTTGGAAGTGTTGCCGCAGGCTGATCGGTACGTTCAGCTTCATCGTGATATCGTCCGGCCACACGATAAAGTTCCGCAGGCTGTCCGCGATCTTAGGCACGTTTTTGTGAAACAGCAGCTCGACCTCGGTAGAGCCGAGCCCGAATACGCTACCCAACCGGACGCTGCTTTCGTTCTGCTTGATCTTGCGCAGCGTCAGTATGATATCGCGCTGGTTCAGATCGAACCATTGCGCCAACGAGTTCACCAGAAACATCCGATTGCGGCGCAACCCGAGAAATAGCATCGGGAATTCGTGCACCATCTGTAGCTTCGCCTTGGTGGCGCTCTCACTACCGCCCGCCGCAACGGTACTGTTGCAGGCGGTTACGGAGCTGCTACTGTTCGGTGGCCGTACTGGCAGTTTTCGTTTCACCTTCTTCCTGAACAATCGGTTGCCGGCTAGGGCACCGTCTGTGTCCTCGATGTCGTCACTGGCGGACGCACTGCCACCGACCACGGTTACCGCTGGTTCGTACTCGTCCATCGGTGCGTCGTCGTTCTGTTGTGCCTGTTGCTGCTGTTGATATTCTTCCATCGTCATGGTGAGCGGATCGACCGACGATGAGGCGTGTCCCCCCTTTGCCTGTCGCAGACTGTTGTTGAGCGTGCTTATGCGACCTTTGTTGAAGCTTTCCATCACTTGATCGAGCGTCTCCTCGGCAGAAACCGTCGACGAGGACGTACGGTCGTCCTCGTTGAGGTCCTCCACCGGACTGTCGTTGGCGGCGTCTTCTTCTCCCTGCTCCCTGTGACCTTCCTCGGTTTCGCGTTTTGTGTGGTTCTCTAGCTCCGACGTTTCTGTGTGGTCCTCTTCATTCGTATGATGAATTTCCTTCTTGAGCTGTACTACCACCGATTTGTCCAACCGACGTTTCTTTACCGCAGCACTAATCGTTGTCTGCTGCTGCTTTTCCTCTCCCGCTACCTCCTCCCCCTCCTCCTGACTTTCGTCGTTTGTTTCCGGTTGCCGTGGCAGGCCGCGTCGGCGTCCTCGTTTGCCCGCTTCCAACGTCAGCCGGTTGGCCGTGTTCTCCAGCTCCGGACTTAGGTTCGAGGCCGGTGAGGAAGCTGCTGCTGCGGCTGCTTTCTGTGCGGGCTTCTTCTGTTGCTGCTTCTCGGAAGCACCACCGACAACAGCTCCACGCACTGTCCCGTTCGCCTCCTGTGCTTCCTTGCTGACGACCGATCGAGTTCTCACTTTCTCCTGTGGTGGTGGGTTGGTGTTGGAGTTATGAATTTTCATAATACCGGCCTAAAATGAGAAAAAAAAGTACAACACACCTATATTATTGAAACGTTTTTTTATTTGTACGATGTTTGCGAAAAGCACAAATATTATAAAAGGCAGCATTATTGCCCGACGGCTGCTCGAATCGCTTATACTACTACAACATGACAAAGCTTACGGCTCAATTTTCTTATCATCATAAATTTCACGAAACGAGCGAAACAGAAAACATGCGTGGATGATTCATACATTCCGCGCGTCTGCGAAATTATACGAATGAGGTCAACGATTCTCATGCAACGGACGGGCATATACTCTACTCCCGCCCCTAACAAGGGAGAAAACTCTGTGTCGTACTACATGGACAACTTCATCTAATTTCAAACTCCACAAATGGTTCGACATGTCGCACCAAAGCACACGTTGCTACTTGAAGATTACACCAGAGAGAGGACGAGAGGAGCATACAATGGCAACGGCGGTTAGCCGTCACCAACCATGCGTCTTTGTATGAGGCGCGTAGTGCTAATGTGATCGTAACCACCGTTTGCGACGTTCTCCGCGAGAGATCATGGTGCATCGTGTATCTCTGTCCCGTCTCGTATTAATGTAAATGCTCGTGCACCGCCGGGTAGAGAGGAAGCACATAACGAAGGCTGGCGTTGGCAGGGGATCGAATCTGTGATTGCACATGCACATTGATGCACATACATTCATTACGTGATCCGTACCTTTGGATGGAACGGCGGCGAACGAATAGAAAACAATGCGGCTAAACGATTCCACATACACAAGCAGCAATTGGGGAGGCGCGAGATAAACCTAGGACATCACATCACGAAGGGGTACACACATTCGGCGAGCTGATAAAACAATAGTTGAACCCCCTGAGTCTTGCAACACAGTGCAGCACACAATGACAAGCTTCGAATTCCTGCCACAGCTGAGAACATTTACAATGGGGACCGCACTAAACCACTTGGCACAACTTACTTTATTTTTCATCTTGCAGGCACGCGCAATATATGAGCAAAACAAACGCTGAAATGCAGTTCTAAAACTAGAACGATCGCGATCACTTGCACTCTGACCGCGGCCCAGTAGCAAATGTGATGAATGTGTTCATAAAACGGCTTCAAAAATCTGGTAAACCTGTCGCCCAAAACAAGGGTCTACCCACACGATCACACTAACACACAATCCTCAAATATTGTCTCTATCCTGTACCGCACCCCACTTTAGATTTTTTGGGGGGGTTTTCTGCCAAACACCGCGTAACGTGAAACCATTCGCGCTAGTGCTGGGATGGGGACGGGACTATGGATTTCTGTCAAACGAACGAACAGAAGCAATAGTAGACCGCACACTTAACAAACCAACGCGACCTCAACTCACCGACCACGACGCTACTGCTGTTCTGCAAGGCGCGTCTATTTCGAGCGCGCGTGTGCACCACCACGCCAACAACGACGACCACGACCGACGAGACAGGCCGAGCGACGGATGCGGGAACACAGTTGAGATTGTGTGACGAAACACACCCCTCTTACAGGGTTGTGTAGGGTTGGTTCCTCTCGCCCGGTTCAAAGCGACTAGAGAGTGTGGTGTGCGCGTATAGATGTGTGGTATCGCGATATAAAACCAGGCGGTCAGTAATAACCGTTGCTACTAAAATCCAAGTGCACACACAACATCAGACCGTTGCATTCGCGGTGAGCGCTATCTTGTACTAAACATTGAACAGGCGCACACAGCACGATCGTGTTTTGGGTGCGTGATCCGCAGCTTTTTTTTTTCTTTGACTGGCCCCTGCGGTCAACGTAACGACAGACGAAAAGCAGATAGTAGGTACGAGCCGCAATCTGACTATCGAGCGCAGAGCAGCTCTTATACATTTACATGCCTTGTATCTCCCCCTATTTTGCTTTGCATTCTTCTGTCGCTCGCTAATACGATAGCAGCGAAAGAGGGTCATCCTCCGAAAGCGAGCGATCCCTCCTAGATCTCGAGGCCTTAATACATCGATCTAGGGCACAACTGCATCATGATACTAATAAAACCATTTGCAAAAGAAGGCGAGAATTAACTTAACACGCCATTCCCGATGATAATGGTACACACAACACAAATTACCAAGTGTACAGATCAGCGAGTATTACACCCCCCAGGGGTCGACAAAGTTGATCTGCGGGCCAAATCCAACATTTTTTTTGAGGAGGTTCAGAATCTTGACTAAACAATAACTTTTTTTTTGCAGCATATATTCGTATAGTTTATCTCCCTTCATTGTACACGCTCTTAGGAACTTGAGATAAGCGTCATCGAACGTCTGATAGCCTAGAAATAGAGCGAAAGAAAAAGGGCATATCAATTACACGTATCTCGCACAGCGATCACCAAAACTCTATACAATGTTGAGGGATGTACGACGTGTCTCCTTGGCTACATGCCACATGTGAATGGAAGCAATAACACTTTAAAGCGAAAAACAATTACAAAAAAACACTTCAACAGGACGACGAAGTTTCGGGACTAAATTTTGGAAAAAAAACATTAATAAATGTACCAGCAGAACCTAACAGCCAACTTGGAAAATTCCAAATGTTATTTAGTTATGGTTTGATCTCATACATACGTACATGTTGTGTCGAAGAATTCGTGTTGGACAACTGCCGGAAATTCATTATTATTATTTATACCTCGTTCGGGGACAGTGTGTACCGAACCCTGTATTACACGATAATAAAAAAATCCACCACCACACCAATATGGCAAGATTTACAAAGAGAATGGAATGGGGAAAACAAGCCCACCCAAATAAGGATGCAGCAGAACTAGGTCAAATGAAAACCGTGCCTATAAAAATGTAGAGTCGCAGTGTGAGTGAAGGTGCCATTTAAACATAACTAAACGCATGATAATAAATAAATACTATACGGAGAATGAAACAAAAAACAGCGAAAATATCGCGTTGAGTTTAAATTGAGTTTAATACCGTGGCGATCGTTTTTGATAGCGATCGGGATTTAATTTCCCGGTGTTGCGCGACGATCAAGTAAACGCGGATATTTTATTTATGGTCTAAGCACCGCCAATGCACAACACGCCCGCCGTGCGGCTGGCTGCTTGGCCGCTCACGAGCACCAGCGCAACAAACCCGTTCGCGTCGGATGCACTTTTGCTACAAACTGCCGCATAAGCGCGAGTTTCAACAAACACATGGACACATGCCAAGGGCGCACAGAAAAAGGCGCGCATTTTCCGTCATGCTCCGTAAGCGCGGTTCTGCGGCGGCTGCTGCTGCTGCTGCTGCTGCTGCCCCACACGAGACGAGATAATCTGACGGTGTACGCATACACTTCATGAGAATGTGTGCGCGAGCGCGCGCGCGCTTTTCGCCCATGAACGTGACGAATAGATCCGTCCCTACAGGCTGCGCGCGCGGGGCTAGTGTTTATTATAGGTGTTGACTCTGTACCATGTCGCTAACACGCGATCATGAGATGATCGTCATCGCTCGTGATATAGTAGTTATTCACGATCGCAATCTCTCTCGCGCTCTCTTTATCGCTATGTAAATATAACTACATTGTAAGAAAATTGTATTTTATTTCAAAATCTAAGTATAAATGTCAACACCAATTTATCCTCTTCCTCCGCAGGAGTTTTACGTTCATTTTCAAAGATACTATGCCCCATTCAACAATGTATTATCCGGATGATAAGGCAGAAAAGGGCTATTGCATTAGGAACAAGTGGATATCGTGCATGCTCGAGCGTTATCGACAACAACGGGCAACTAATTATGAATTTCCATTTCAATCGCACTGTGCAGAGGTGCAATCGTACTGGCTAATTTGCTTCCGTATCATAACAACTTTTTTCCAAAGATCGAGAGCGTCGATCGGTGGTGTAAAGAAGATAGAAAAAGTTAATTAGGAAGACAGGTTTTATGGACAGGTTTATGAATATTAGATACCAATATTAAACTAAATATACTTTAAAAAAAAACAGTGTTACAGATCGGCTCGATACCGCGAATTTCTCAGCGACCTATATACACCCCACACTACCATTTTTACCATACATTCTTCTAGAATCAAGAAATTACGAAATTTAATTAAGTATTAAGCTGATTTAATGACTCTGAAGCTGTTTTATGAAGATTTCTAAATTCTCAAGGTTAATGATGTCTACCGAGGCCTAATGCCTTGTTATAGGTTCAGGGGCACGGTTAATAGGACAGTACATTGAGCAACAGCTCTTTTTTTAAAAGATAGGCCCCTATGTAAGTTCTCTCCACGACAAAAAAAGGGTAGTGATGTATGGACCCCCAGCAATCATTACAATCGAACGACGGTTGCCGGACACACGGGCAAAAGATGCCTGGAGAGTCGGCAGTTAGTCGGCACCAGCAGTTAGTACAACAAATTTTGTTCTCATTAAGACTTCTGTAGTTGAGCCAGGTTTTCCTCAAAATTTAAATCGCACAAGAGTAACAGAGGTTTAGAAATTTAAGATAAGCTTAACAGTACTTAAGCAGTTGCATTTACACGACCTACGACGTCTAAAAAAACGCAATATCAAAGTAATGACACTATTATTGCTTTTACAGGCAATTTAATTAATAAACAGATAAATTGATGCACCAAGCAATACGCTTTACAACAGTACAGAATGATAGTAAAGCGATACTCATAAGCTGGCAGTAAGAAAAGACAGAAGAGTGTAAATATGTTTGCCTTTCAAGAAAAAATGTCGGCCCATTTTAGTACATGCCTTTTTTTTCGAATAGAACGAATAAAGTATAAACCATACGAATCGTAACAGCAGAACCTGAAGAAGAAAAAAAAATTACACACCAAGCAAGAAAAGCGCGATCGCGAAGCGGATGGGTGAACGATAAAGAATGAAAAACCCGGCTTCCCCCACACGGGATGGGGTGGTTTTGTTGGAGTCAGCTAAAAACTGACTGGTTCGCATTAAAAGCAACCGTATACACACAACCCCTTTTCGAAGATGATCGACACACCGGAACAGGGGCGTCGTCCTCCTCGAGGTAGCCACCGTATATCACTCTCTGTATTGTACAAGGTATGCACGCACGCAACAGCACCCCAAATGAACACGCGTACATGTTTGGAATAGCGAACAAACGATGTAGTAAACGTACTACCACCACCATCATCATCCGCGGCTTCTGAATCAATGTGAAACAGAGATAGAAAGAGTGGAATTCAAAGTTAAGATACGCTGATTACGCAGTGCTGCTTCCCGCGTCATGCCCGATATCATATGGGTGATCACTCACGCACATGATAGTGGGCACTTCGCATGCAACATAATTGAGGGAATGGAAGGAGGATCACCTCCATCCCATATACGGGACAGTTTGATGGTGGTGTATGCTTTCGAAAGTGAAACATGATCGTTCACTTCCGTATGATTTGATGCCCTCTAGGTTTGGTGATAATTACGAACAATTAACTTCATCCAATCACAAACTAGAGTGAGGATAATACGGGAAAAGAAACTTCAATAATAAGGGCTAAATACAGCTGTGTTGTACTAGTGGTCATTCATTCAGGGAAACATATACAATCATTCCATATAATCTAAAAAGTCCATATAAAATTATGTTTTAATACAATTTACAGCAGTTTAAAAGAAAATCAACAAAACCAAGCGTTCTCGTGCAAATAAGACCGGACTTTGAAAAGAAGAAACGTTTTCGCTTGTTGAACAAATGTTCTTTTTTTTCGTATCGCCAAAGGTTGATTCGTCGTTGCGGTTGAAAATCATTAGCACCACATGTTTCACGTCGCTTCAATCACCCCCTAGGAAGAATTTGGTCAATCCAATTTAAACATGGTGACTGTTTGCGTGATAAGTAGGAACCAGCAGCAGCATGCTAAAAGGAAAATTATGATTTAGATTAATTAACAACAATTTTATACGGCCACGAAATGACAAAATTTCCTTTTCTTTTGTGGCACCAAATCCTCCAGATATCTAGGCCGTTGTTTGAAAATGGAGGAAAATAACACACCTGTCCATCAGTCCCCGTGTTGTAATGGTGTGGAATATATACGGCCCGCAAAAAAATCGATACCGTCACGCAAAACAATTCAAATGTCGGACAGTCAAAAACCGGTTCGTATAACTCATACTCTCTTGAGAATGAAAAATAAATGTGATTGTAAAGTACGAAGAAAGGAAACTCTGCTCTATATTTTTCTTCTTGGTGACGATTATGTTAAAAATTGTCAACGCAAACTTTTAAAATATCTATTCTATAGAACGAACTCCACCCAACATCCGAACTTATTCGAGCTTCTCGTAATTGTTCTTAAAATATCAATTAGCGAATATAGTTTACACCGTCTCATAATTCCAATATGAAGTCCATTGAATCGAACCAGATACGTCCAACAAATGTTCTACTAACTATTCACATGTTATCCAGCATGGCATTTATGTTCGCTTATGCAATTAACATTATAAAAAGGTAACAAATAAAAGCGCACTTTAAAAGCTTTGGAAAGCTTCCATCTTATGGCATACTGCCATTACTCATGTACACTTGACACGACCATTGCACGACAACGTGCCTAGGCGGGGAAAAAACTGCAACTCATACTTTATATTACCATTTGAGTGCTTTCGTTTGGTGTTTGAGTAGTTACCACTTGCCAAGGGGTTTCAATCTTTTCTAATACATACAATCCATGTACAAGGCGAGGGATCTACCGTGCACGCAACATACAGCACGCACCAATCCCATCACGGCACACAACGGCATGAGTAACAAATCAACCATTCCATCTAGTATCCTTTGCCTAGTGCTGCGTGAATCTTATTCGGATTCCTGAACGCTGAATCTCTAATCTTAAACTATAGGATTCGGTATATTCATAATTCATGTAGATTTTTGTGATACGACTCATTGAGTGACCACTCAATCGCTTCGCTGCCAATTCGTACGAATAATTCGTCTAGATGCACTAGACACAACACTAAACGTATGACATTAAACAGACCTTAATGAAACTAGCGTTAATTTGGCATAACTAAGTAAAAGATTTGGATAAGAATCCACATTCATTGTGGATGATGATCAATTCCATCACTACCGCTACCAAGCATTCGCGCATGGAGATGGCAATGCGTACATTAAATGTTCTGCTATTTTCACAGCCTTTCGCTGACCCGCGAAGACACACACGTGAAGGTCATCCGTGCATAGAAAGCTGACGGGTTGCAAAAAATTTAGACAAATTTCTCAAGGTCCAAACGTCTTCTTCCCAGCCGTTCGACATCGCACCAGCTCAACGCAGCTTTCACTCACGCTCAGTGTGGGGGGGGGTTGTGGCCGACGTATGCATCATTAATCTTTTCATTATTAGTATCTTGGATAACCCTGAATAACACTGGCTAACCGTCCTGCAGGCACCCGGCGAAAAGTGGTTCCGATCGTTGATAAGGTAAACAGGGGAAACAGCGAAAGAAGAAACAGTATGAACAGTATTCCTATGCGTTCCTTAAAGGATGCGGCTTCCTTCCTTTATCAACCCAGCGCGGGCGCACGTACACACACAAACACACAGAGATAAAAAGGGCTCCAGCTATACGCTTCGTCTTTTTTCTTATCCTTTCCACTACCAAACAACGGGTCTCGGTGCAACAGCAATCTTTACACGGTCACGCGCTGCCACCCGTTCCGAACCGCACACCAATGCGTTCTGCTTTCGCGCACACACACACACACATAAACAAAGCTCTCCTATAGCACATGAGCACACACATGCAGAACCATACCAACTCTTCGATCCCTGCGGTACGTTATGCGAACGAAAAAGGAAGCGTAGCATACGTATCAAAGCAGGCAAGAACGAGAAACACCGTAGAAGGAAGGAAAAAACGCTACTCTGCCGCATTCTATTGCGCTTTTCTCCTCACATTCGGACTCTCCCTCTCTTTCGCTCGTTCTGTCGATTACAGACAGTTGAATTGATCCATAGAATGAGACGGAATATCGTTTAACATCGTTGTAACCAACCTTTTCACGTGCGCCTTTGCACAGAGGCTTTACACGATTTAATTAACGCAATCTGGACCTCCCCAACCAGGTAACCTACGTACGAAAAACGTGTCACGAACTCTCTCTCCCCTTCGCTCTCTCGCGCGTGCCTTCGCTATCACGATCAGTGTGACTGTTTGCGGGAAACGGGAGACGAAGTGAGCGTGTGAGCGAGACGGTGAGTGATTACGTTACGATGTGTAGCTACCGCCACCGCCGCCGTGGCGCTTCTGCTATTTAGCGCGTTTGCCCGATGCCCCACACCGATACAAAACGACTACGGCCAAGAAAACGAAGGCTTCACCGGATGAACTACCCCCGTACACACACACAAACACATGCACTCACACTTATCGGCTAGCAGGGTAAAGCGAACGCATCACTCGTTCCATGATGATAAAAACGCGCCATTATCAATGGAGGGAAACCAAAACTACATTCATACAAACACACCACTGCCTCACAAAACTCACATTGCTTTTACGGGACCACCACCTATCGTTCTATGTCGTCGTCTGCTCTGCCAATGATGATGTGTTGCTGCTACACCAAACGAGGTACGAGATGCGTGTGTATACTAACTCTCGCTATCGCCACCGTCGCCTGAGTGTGACTTTTTTTCTCTCTCAATCGCTTTGCTAATGCCGTCGCAAACACGTACTGTACTACACCACCATAACCGGGGTTCGATGATTCCGTTGCCAAACGTTCTCCTTTCCACACACACACACATGCACACACGCGCTGACTTTCCTTTTCGCGCTAATGATATCGTTTTCACTTGGCACGCTCGCGCCTTATCGTTCCATCTCACTCACACGGCTTACGGAGAGCTGCACGAAAAAAAAAAACGGTCGAACGAAAGAAAAATGCGTTTCAAAATTGGCTCTCAAAGGCGAGTACAAGCGAGAGCAGAAATGCGCGGGATGCGCTTTTTCACGCTACCGAAGCCGTACACGCACACACGCTCAACATCGAACAACCACCATACGGGGCGCCGCAAACCATACCGTGCGTACGCGCGTTCACTTCTTCTTTGTTTTCTTCGCTTACTAATTTCCCTCGCAGGGGTATTGCCGCTGTTCGCAGGTTCAAGCCGGCTTCCTATGCCTGCTGCGTATGCGAAATTACCGCACGATTTGTGCGAAACCGTCACTCACACAGTACAGCTACACACACACGCGGCACGCGTTTGCTACGCTGCGAAACCGGGCACCTTCGTCCGCTACGAGCGTCGTCTTTCATGTGAAAAGCGAAGAGGTCATCGCCAGGACACACCGTACCAGTACTACAGTCGACGACGGAAAAAGCTAACCTACGCATCGTCGCCGCGCGTCCACCTAAATCTTCAAACCGGAGACACCATCGACACGCACACACTCAATAACAGTGTATAGACACAGCGTTCGTATAAAGCGTTGAGCATACGAAGTATCGCACACACACACACCCACCAACCGTTTTACCTTTTCACGAGTGTTCGCGCAATTGGGGAAACCGACGATTAACCGCCTCGTGGCAACGGTTCAGAAAACTGATGCACGACCCAACTGGAGCGTACATTAAAAAGGGCCACTCCGCGAACTAACCTTCCATCCGCATGCCTCAGGTTGGAAAATTCTAAATTGCGCGATTCACACCGTTTCAAGCGGCAGGATCGAATTTTTCACACTTACCACACAAGCAGCTCGCGCGGTCGTTCGCTTGTCGCCTTGGCGAGCAAAACCCGTCCGGTGTGTGTGGCCGTATTTGACCAGCTCGAGATGCGAATGTGTGCGTGCGGTTCGTGAGTTGGGGATTTGCTTTTCGCCGTGAGCGCGCTTTATCGTATCGCGATTCGTTTACAAGAAAGAGAGAGAGAAAGCACGAGCGAATCGGCAGCAAAAGAGATAACCGGTTTGACGCTCATCGTTCACAGCACACACACGCACACAAATGCAACAGGCGTACCAACGCCTAAAAGCAACTGTTTGTATTATTACTTGTTGTGATATATTGTTATAAAAATTGCAACAATTGGAGATTTTCCATACCCGCAGCATAGTATGGTTGAATATATAACTTAAAAGATGAATAGTGTAGAAATTCCCGCTAACGGTTTTTTAAATTCCTGAAACGTTTGAATTTTAACGATGGTTTCCAAACGTCAAAAATTTGTCGTCAAGTTTGCTCCAATTTAAAAAGGCCGTTACTTTCTTCTCTGAGCAAATAAAAAATTACAAACACAGTGCCCGGAAATCGGTAAGATAGAAGTCAAGTTTATTGTTTTCAATTATAATCTCCACTCACTTCTGGTTCACGTTCAAATCTCACACCAATGTGAGTCAAATAGTAGATTATCACTTATCTGGATGATTACCGGACTGCTTTCTTTTTAGTTTGTTTACGGTTTCCAGGTTACATGTTTTTCGATTGAGTTCCCTTCCATTTCCAAATCCTTCTCAGATGCGCACTTTTCCTCACGGTCATACACTGCTTTTGTCCCTACAAAAACCCACCTAAAGATCACAAGTTGTTTGCCCTCATTTCCCTTATTCTTCCTTGTGTGTGAGACACTGTTTACTGTTCTCGCCCTTACTTTTCCGTTCGTTATCTCGTAAACGTTTTGTTTGTATTATTTTTTTGCGTAAGTTTCCATTAACACCGACAAATTGATACAAGATTTCCCAGCAGCTTAAAGTAAGAATTCTAGGAATTTCATTGACAACAAACAGTAATGAAGAGTTGAACGAATTCACAAATGTATTAGCCTGCTTTCAACGCACAGAGAAAATGTAAAAACGAAAGCGAAACAGCTTTTCCCAAAAGCATTATAGAGAGATGGAACTGGTTTATCACGAAACGCAAAGCACATGGATTAGTTCGGAAACGATGCACAGACGTAATTACTTATCCCTATGGTACACTTGATAAGGAGAGTCAATAAACAGCTAGTTTTACATCTCGAAGAAGCTCGTTCGCGAAAGAGTTGATTCTCTTGTTCGGTGTGTTGTTATACGGTTTGAATATTATTTGATATCCTGTTCATTAAACATATTTCGCTTAACTGTTACTAGAGGAAAAGGAACCTGAACGAGTACACTCCACCAGTAAAGTGTGCTCCACATCCACCTGTTCGTTACTCGTGGAGGGCTACGCGTTCTGCTTCAGTAGTTCTCGGGGGTTGTGTTACCTTCGAACGTTTTACACCGTTTGCTGGAAAGGTACTTTCGGTAAGTTTGCTGTACTACGCACCACGTCAAATATGCTACTGTCCGTCCTGTCCTGTCCGCAAGCACCTGTACCGTACCCCTACTATTCCCTCGGACAGCCTAAAAGGTGGACTAGTACGTGGACTTTAAAAACTACGCCTTAAAATAGTGCTTGAATACAGCAAATATACTGATCACTTAGGCTACGTTAACTAAGGGTTGAAGTAAAAAGAAGTATTTTTTTTCTGAGTATCACTATATGTACAAATATCGCCACAGAATCAATGATGCGGGCACACAATACCAGTGCGCATCATTTCGATTTCGACCAATTCCACCCGGCTGGTACACCATTGTCTAGATGCTAGAAATTTGTTAAAAAACATTACTATCTAAAAAGAATCCACCGACTGTGGGGATGACTAATATTTTCCACCAACAGTGGAGTGGGGTTGGGGGGGGCACCAGGACGTTCGGAGGATGGGGTTTTATAGTTGCGATAATCCCCTCGTTTTGCTGGAGTGTTTATAAGTGAAAACGTGAATGTATGTAAGTGTATATAGTTTGAATAGTTGTACGCATGTATACATGGTTTGTTAACGATTACACGAGAACTCTGGGCCTGGAGAGGACCCCAGTGCCGGTGATTTATGCTGTTACGTGTGTTATGCACGTAACTTTGCATCCAATCTGAACCCTAACAGCTAAATGAAATGCAGCGCATTTAAAACCGGTGCATCCGGGGAACTCATAAATCGTATCAGCTTCTTATTGCAAATCAGTAGTAGGTTTTGGAATCGTGTCACCTGGATGAAGCGAACATTACAATAATATCTACAAAATCACCTCACTTTGTGTGTTCGTGTTGTGTGTTATCTATAGATCAGTTTTGGCCACTTCTTTGGTGCATATTCTAACCTACGATACTTTCAGTAAAATGGGACAGTATATCATGATATCTGTGGCAATGCACATCCTACTGACATTTACGTCGCAGTGGAAAGTAATCCGTACTATTGCGTTTCGACGCACGTCAGTTCGGTTGGTACGATCGGTGTTGAACCATGTGCCGGACTGATGCACGTGAGCTGTGTTAAGTACCAATCACACCACCTGTCCGACATCTTTCGTCGTTCTGAGCAACAGTGTTACATTAACGGGGAAAGATTGTTAGCAAATCAGTCCGACTAAAAACCTATTCCACATGCCACGCATGGTTACAGCAAGCTCCATCTGCTTTATGTCCCGATCACTCTACGACGCGGAAAAACGCAGCTCTTCATGGGTCTCCTCGAAAGACCCAAACGGAGAGCCTCTTTAGCCAACGCGGCACCATCAGCGAATGTCCGGTCGTGGTCCACTCTTTCTACACGAGCCAACTGGTGAGCTGTACCAGGTTCGTGCCACCGTATTTCTTCCGATCCAGCGCTGGTGCGGGCGGATTTTTCCTCGCCTGCGTATGCCATGTCAGTATCTGCAAATCATAAGTTGCTTAGTGATAGCAGCAATTAAACCAACATGTCGTGTCGATAATCAATCTCACCTCCGTACAGTTCGATGCCAGCAGCTCCACCTCCTTTAGCTCGAGCGGTTCCAAGCTGCGCAGGAAACCATCCTCTTCGTAACCGGGCTTGAATGGCATCTGGGCTTTGGGACGTGCGTGCAGAAATTTTACCGATACGGCAAACCCGGCCATATCTAGTGGATATTTCCGACCACCGAGCCAACCATCGTAGAAACCCGTTATCGTACCATTCTTCACGACCGGTGAGCTGACCTGATACTTGGAGATTAGACCCACCGGAAACATGGCGACTTTGCGTACGTGACGAAGCTATGGAAGGATAGCGGGGTGGAATGTTTAAAGTTGGAAGGAATAGTATAACGTACAGTGTGCTACGCTTACCTGCTCAAATAACTTCAGATTGTACGTGTTATCATCGTCGGCAAAGTACAGCGTTCCTTCCGTTGCGTTCGCCCTGATCCACTGTAGCGCTCGGTTTCGGTTTGACACACCTCGTGGTTTAACCTTCTGCTTGCGGTACTGGGCTGGCATGGGAGCTGTATAAAAAGAGAAGCACCAAACGGAAGCTTACAATACTGTGCGCAAATATTCTTTTACATTACTAGAGCATTTCTGAAAACATTTCACCATGCTCCAAAACCTTCGGGACGTTGCATTCTACGTAAGAGAACTTGTTTTACTTTTATTAATCTTAACAGATCCCTTTACTAGCTACGTTGCTTGGGCTATCAAGACAAACTATTCGAATGCTGCAAAGTTGCTACACATACGCCACTCGGAGCACTATCATTTCCCGAGAACTCACCGGTTGTAAAAACCGTATCCTTACCATTTTAATTTGCCAGCTCTAATGAACATCTGAGGTAATCTTGACTTAATCAGTCTGTACGAGCGAAAAAGCTGGTGTCTAAAACTCGCTTCCAACACCAACACGGAGCATGTCCCTGTCGTAATGTTCCTTCCAAACAACTTCTCCACTCATCCTAGTTGAACGAAATGCACTTTGAAATGCTTAATTTCACCTACCGGCAAGCTGCACAAATGGTACACCGATCTCCTCCAGCAGCCGAGCGACAGCGGTGGTTCGATTCTCCGAGTCCTCGACCACAATCCACAGCACGTTCTGTACATGTTTCAGCGTGTAACCGAGCCGGGTAAGCTCCGGTATCTGCTCCGGCCGTCGGTACGTCGGTGTGATGATGTACAACGGGGGCAGCAGCTTCGTGTCCACCGGAAATCGATACGGTACCTGCGAATGTATGCAAAACCGGAAGAAACTCGCGTCCATGAAACTCTCAACGCTTGTACTGGCTGCTGGAAGTTGTCTAATTGTCGGCAGGAAAGTTTGTCGTGCTGTTAATCAGCAAATTTGTGGCATGGTGGTGGATAACGATGCACACCCCGAACCGGTTCCTTTTTGGCACTGAGCGCGGCTGTAACACGGGGCCAAATCGATGGCACGGGCAAAAGTTGGATAATTTTAGAAACATAATCTAGACTCTCCCGCCGGTTGGATCGAAATTCCCGTACTACGGACGGGGAATGGTATTTTTCATCACCGCACACCGGACGGGGGACTTTAACAGATGAATAAATTATCGTTCAATTAATTTCATCAAAGAACTGCTACACGGCGTGGCGAAGTTTTTTGGGGGTGTAAAATTAAATTGAATATCCCGAGGATGTGTCTAGAGTGGAGTGCAAGGTAGAAGGACAGGGGAATTGGTCGATTCGAAGTTATAAAGGACACGGAAGCCAACCAAACACACCTCCAATCAATTATCGGTACCGTGCAATTGATGTTGGGAGGGTTTTTTTACCGATCAACACATCGCACTCCAATCAATTGTTGGATTGGAACAAGCGCGGAACACAATTTTTACAAGCGAAACCTTTTCGAACTTCAGACCAGTTACCGTCGAAACTCGTAGGTGATTTTGTTTTATAAAAAAAAAACAATGTGCTTTTAAATCACACCAATATGTGCATCAGAGACATGATTCTCATTTCCCATTATGGTACAGAATTCCCTGGCGTACGGACGAAACGCGATGGACTACACTTTGGCCGACCATCGTTTGACTTCCAGGATGCCGCACGGAGTACTCGATTAATCACTTATTCATGGAACTATTTGCGCGTCCCATTTTAGTGTGATGTCTCCAAAGACTTCCTCCATTCGTGCTCCATCTGGACGATACGGTCCCCGGCGCTAATGGAACGGAAAATGAAAGTACAAATGGAAAATGCTCCCGGGTACGCTAGGTTACGGTATAAAATTCACAATTCAGATAAGAAAAATATAATACAACGCTGTGTACCTTACTGTGTCCCGCTGCATTATCATAGCGAGTATCGACACACGGTGACACAAAACTCCTTGCATCAGCATGTGACAAAAGCCATCGAACGGGCAAAACGGCTAAAGTTAATCTTATCATTCTCATCCCATTATACAACATTGTTTTCCAATTCCGCAAGAATACACGCGTGAAGAACACCTTTACGGGGCATCGTGCCCACTGTTGGAATCGACCGGAGAAATCAACATCTACTGTTTGTGGAGCATTTGCATCTTCTTCTACGGTAGTGAATTTCCAAAACCATCCAACCGAGCTTCCATTCCCCCCGCACACACACCTTTGCTTAAAGTAGTCGCCAGAAATGGCACATAAATTTCCCAGGAGCAATGTAAAACAAAAACACCTTTACATGTCACTCGCTCCTGTTGCAGTGAGTGAAATATTGTGCTAGCAATAAATTATAGATACCGCACTGGTGGGCGTCAAAGGGTGTTTGTTTGGCGCTTTGCCGAGTACCGGGGACTAATCAAACTCCCGTTTTGCAGCAGAAGCGCTTGTAATTGTTGGCATGCAGCAAACCGCTCCACCGTAATGCATGCTCCCTGCACGCTTCCAAGGTACATCCAATTGAAACAACAACCACACCCGGACACAGCCATCGCCACGGCATACACACGGTTGCTGCATCGTGCTTTCATGATTCGGTCTGATGCATGTTTCGCTCCTTGTAAGGGTGCATTGAATCGTGTACACGGTTCCCTCCTGCACCGGCACTATCCTTTCTCGCAACTCGATTACTTCCTGTTTAGGAGGATCCGCTTTCCAGGCTCGATCCAGCTGAGCGGGGCTAAGCCAACCCTTCCGATACGAAGCGTTTAATCCTGGCGAACGGTTTCCACCGTGCAGGAAAGTTGGTAAACCAATCGTTTCGATTTGCACTAAAGAACGGGACGGGCGATACAGCTTCGGTTCATGTACGGCCCGCAATCTAGCGCTTTATCGAATGATCAATCAAACGAACAAACTCGTAAGCATCCATCACACACATGCACCGAATACACTCGAGACAGACTAGAAAATACAATTTATTTACCCTCGGTTTGACATATACCGGCTGGCTTGATGAGGAGTTTTCAACCTCCTCCGGATGGTGCAGCATTCCGTTTCCGTGCCGAAAATGCACTATTTGGGTGTTGTTCTGTTTTGAATGCCTTTCATCACAGAGCTATGGTATGGTTTGGCATGCGATAACATGGCAACTTCAAAGGACTAGTATATTGGGCGATATAGTGTACACGCTCCGATCCCGAAACGGTCGGCCACAATTACCAAAGCATTGAGGCATTATCGGGCTCACATTCCGGAACGTTTAATCGAAGGAAATGTGGTGAGTTTGAAAAAAAACTGTTTTTGTAAAATACATCAATATAATGCTGCATTAAAAGGCATCCGCTCGACAACGCACATCAAAGCGAGTTGATGAATACATTCCAACAATTCCTTGAGTAGGTTGGAATTCCGAAAATCACCAGTGCGAGTTGATTCGTATAGCTGTTCAGGGTCAGAACATTGCGATGCTGAATATTCTTTACGCATTGAGGGAAATAATCTCAAACCTCATTCTTACGGCATGTTAGGTACACCCTTCCTGGAAATGGTTGTAACGATTATGAAGAATTCGAATTTCGTTTAGCTGTGTGTGGATAACAACAGCTAACAATCCCTCAGAGGAATATTTGAGTCACTCGTTCATGGACCATACTTACGTCCGTAACTCTACCATCCGTTCCGGCGTCGGCGAAGTTGGGCGAACCCTTTGCGTTCGTCGCCGTCGGTACCACCTTCGTGGTGGTCGTCGTTGGCATCGTTGTGGTGGATGTTGTCGCTGCCGAACTACTCGTCGCAGCGGAAGTCGAGGACGAACGATCGTTCTGCTTCAATGGCATATCCTTGAAGTTAAGGCTTCGCGAGCGAATCTTTTCCGCACCGAGCGCGGGCTCGGCTTCGCCGTACAGCAACTCGATGCCATCGTTACCGAGCGCTTGCAGTGGTGCCGCTACGACATCTGGCACACCGAGCGGTATATCGTTTACAGACGCGGAAGATGCGGCCGCCCCATTGCTGACAAGGCTTGTGATGGAACCCTGGTTCTGGCACACGATAAAGAAGATCGAGCTAATCAGCAGCATCAGGTACAGTTTGTACGATCGGAGCATGCTTGCGAACGGTAGCGCACCCGTTAGCCGTCGACAGTATGATTCCTTGTCCTTTACCGGTCGGTAATGTCTCTGCATCAATGCACGTAGTTACTGCCACGGTTATCAGTTCCGGTAGCAGTTGGTATTTTATTTGGTTCTATAGGCTATCTATGGGCGACACGCCGACGACGGATCGGCAGTGCTAGTTCTCCAGGGCACCTGGAGCTAGTAGACGCAATGTGGAGAAGGCTTGCACCCTCTAGCAGGTAAGCTGTCTTTTTGTTTGTTGTTGTCTAACTACGAAGCAATGGTACGCGTGGCAACGGCTTGAAGCCACCGCTCATCGGGATATGATTGTGCAGACGGATGTAGTCGACACTGGGTGACGCTATCGCTAGCACCTGGATACATTCGCTGCTCTGCTGGAACGTGCGTACGCTGGTAGAATTTCAGTGCCATCGGAAGCGTCACCATTGGGCGTGAGGAACACCAAGAAGGTGAACAAACTTCTACGTGCGTTTCAGAAACCCTGCAAAGAAACAACGAAACGAAGACAAAAATAGATCAGTACTTGTACGACTTGTGCGACCGTCATCTCCATTAGTGTAAAGTGCTTATTTGCATTAACAAATTTCATAAACCGCGTACTTCAAGTAAACCGTTTCGTTTTTTTCTAGTAAACACTCGCAACTTGCTGATAACTTGTCCAACTTCTGGCATAGTGGCTGTACTACATCCGACGTTTATCGCAACCGTTGATCGCACGCACATGTGTGTTGTGGTCCTGTGTGTGTTTGTGGAACTTCCGGCTTGTACTGGGCCCTCACCACGACCAAAGCACCATCCTCGCTAGGTCTATTGCTAGTCTACCCTTGGGCTTTCTTTCTGCTTGATGTGACTAACGAGACTGTAATTGTATGTAAATTTACTAACTCGATACTCGCCGTTCCAACGGGCCCCACCAGTTCGTAGAATGAATATTTATCGTGACTGTGAGATTGAAGAAGTAAACCACCACTTCGAAAGGCACCGACCAATCGGAAGCTGAAGGCGGACTGGCACGGAACCGCAGAATACTCGAGAACCGGCCCAGTAGCACGGTGGTTGATAAGAGTGGTTATTCCCTGCTGGGTACGATAAACGTATCTCGTCGCGTTGGAGCCTACGCCTCTGACCGCAGTTCTGCAAAGGAACGGATCTGCCCGCTGGTCTTTGGGTGAGCACTAAGTAAACTATCCATTCAGCTGGCTTGCATGGGGAGCTGGGTTTTCTCGGGTTGGTGTTACAAATGTTATTTTTTTTTTCATACGAAAATTGGTATTCTTCAGCATCGTGCATAGATCAAACGACAGACGGAAGCACACAAATTTCCGGCTGTGCTGCCCATCGGAACAAACAAGTCACTCAAAGACGAGCGTTTGATGCTCCAAAATAGCCGAAACAGAATTATAAAGTACCCGTTTCTCTCCATCCTGGAACCATAATCGGCTTGATCGGATTATGCGTACCGTTACGGGTGGAAGTAATACGCACAGAATGGAGCGTCCTCCGAAAGGACACGAACGAAAGAATGCTTAAAGCTTTTCAGTGAAATACGAATTTGTAGGCTAACGATCACTGCTATATATTCAATTCATACTCCGTTTAGTGCATGCAAAAACTTGAGCAGACCCTCTGCTCACATCCGAGCATTGATTGGAGTTTGAAGTTTTCATTCCATCTGTTTGTCGTTCTCGTTCGGGACGGTTGTTTTATTTTGTGTTTTTTTTTCTTAATTTTCATCAATACATTTCATCAGGCAGAGAGAGAGCATGATTCATATTTTATTCATCCTCTAGGCCTATCACGTACATTTGCCGACCTTGTCGGGGTTTTAGTTATTTACTCGCTGCTGCCAAACCCACGAACTCCATCATGCTGCTCTGTCAATACGAACACTGCATGGGTCTACAAAGAAAAATACTTGAAAATAAGCACAACATTAGTGTAAATTTGCTATCCGTTTCCTATTTCGGCGCTTCTGTTATCGATTTGGATGTTTCCAGTTCGTCAACCATTACGGTACATTTCATTTCACTTGGAAATAAGTATCGGTACTGTGCGATTTTTCCCAAGTGGTGGCCTCTCGGTACACTGTTTCAAAACGATGGTGTTCGGTTGGTCGGTTAGTTCAACGTAGGTCCAGCAAAGATGAAAAAAACAGCGTTTTCCGATCTCTTCAATCGAGTACAATCGTTTTGTGGCTATTTTTATGCAGGCCTATTGGGCATGGTAATGAATCGAACTTAATGCGAGCTGCGTAATGCTTTGTTTTAAGTGAACCGATGATGATGAGACACTCAACAAATAAGTATTGGTTTAGCAAACTGCATGGAATTCATGGTTTTTACTCGACTTCGGTAGTAGAATTGGGAATATCATTAGTGTCACTAGAACTGGAGTACAATTCAATTCGATTGTTTTAAGCAATCTACCTTTAAGAATGCTAGCAGTGCTAATAATGACTTCATCTGCATATTTTGTTTTAATTTTGAACGCGAAAATAATAAACAAACAGTTCAAAATTATATTTCCGGAGAGATCCATGAATCTGAGGATTCATACATCTCTGAAGATTCATGAATCTCTGAGGATTCTTGAATCTCGAGGGTTCATGAATCTCTGAGGATTCATAAATCTCTGAAGATTCTTGGATCTCGAGGGTTCATGAATCTCCAAGGATTCATAAATCTCTTAAGATTCTTGGATCTCGAGGGTTCATGAATCTCCAAGGATTCATAAATCTCTGAGGATTCATGAATCTCGAGGGTTCATGAATCTTTTGAGAGCTGAATCTTGATTTTAATGAATCCTCGTTAAAGATTCAATTCAATGAATCTTCGCAATGCATGAATCTTGAATGAATGAAAATTCCTTAAGCACAACACTAGTAAGCAGTGATTAGTAGCGTCTATAAGTCTCAAGATTTTGAGAAGATAATTAAACATCATGAATCTTTTGAAAGCTGAATCTTGATTTGAATGACTCCTCGTTAAAGATTCATTTGAATGAATCTTCGCAAAAAATTCCTTAAGCACAACACTAGTAAGAAGTGAGTAGTAGCGTCTATAAGTCCCAACATTTTGAAAAGATAATTAAACATCAAGTGATTGTCGCGTGTCTTTGAAATTTCGAAACTGTTTCAATCAAGTCGATTATGTAACATAAAACATCCTTGCATAACATAAACCCGTACGCCCATTATATTTATTGATATTGCCTACCAAAGAATGTATAAAATGGCTCATCTAAAAATAGAGCCAATTATTGCACACCTCAAACCACTAGCAATCATAACATTCCCGAACGAGCCGTCCATAAAGCATCGCAATAGGATTACATGTGACTCTTCTCCTTCATGATTATTTAATTGCCTTTCTACCCTGAATGGCATCATTAGTGCATAACAACCGGCCACTAGTTTCGCTTCCCCCAAAATACGCACTGCCTCCGTTCCGGCGAAAAATTGACCTCCCACATAATCGGATGCGAATGGGCTACCGAACGCACACGCACATCATCAGCGCGATCATCATCATCATTATCATCATATAACGGGCCAGGAAAGTATTCTGCACTGCAGCGACACCGCAGCATCCGGTACAACCGCACGCGGCCATCGTAACCGGAAACGCTTTGGCCTACACCTAGTTTGGCGTGGAAAGATCAAAACATCAACGACCGGTAAAAGGTGACCCGTTTCCGGCACCACAGCGTGTTTGTGGGTCTGTGGACGGATGGTAACACCCAACGAAAATAAGCACTGTACTACGGGGCTGCTCCCCACCTATACATAAATACTGTGGAAACATTAACCCCGGCATTAAAACCCTTTCCCGCACCCGCTACAATCGGCTCGGCCCAAAGCGAATACGCATCACACGCTTTATGCCGAGAATGTCGGCAGACACTGTCCGCTGCTTAATTTATGTTGCCCGACCAGCCCGACCAGACCCGCAGTGTGACAGTGTTCGCGGTTATGTTTGATTGCATCGCTTCCCTTCATTCGCACTGCCCACCCACTGCAGCTCCGCCCTTGTGCCTCCGGTGCATCAGAACACCGACGAACACATTCGCAACGGAAGACATTGTTCTGGTTTTTCAGTTTTATTTTTCACCACCCACTGGCACTGTTTGCGAAATCACCTACTGACTTCTGTCCACAGTCCGGTCAGATCGTACCGAAAACCACAAAACGAAGCGACCGTACCGAAACAATCAAAACAAGTATACCACACCACCTTTCGGAAATACTGCCCGCACCGACCAAAGCGTGGGGGGAGGCCGTCCCCTCTGCCAGGGCCGTATCGTCGTGTTGGTGAACGTTTCATAATTAAGTGAAAATCATTTCATTAGCATAAATCAATAGTTTAGAATCGGAAGCTCTGCCGGCTGTCCGTCCCAGATGGTAAGTTTTCTGTGGTGGGCGACCGAATTGATTAAACAACATTTGTCAAACTGTGCGCCAGCGAAGGGTCACAGGTGTGGGTGGCCAAAATGGGAATGATGGCGACTGGCACGGTTTGCAAACTAGAGTGACAAAGCAAACATAATAAATAGTACATCGTTGAAACCTCTCCATGGGCTTGCCAACCGATGTGAATGTTTAACTTTCTTTCGCCCTTAAATTAGACTGGATAGAATAATATGGATTTAGGGTGTAAATATAGTACCGAACCGAGCATCAAATCAATTCTTCAGAAATTTATAATTCTGTTCACCGATAGTTATGCATCCAAGAGACTGAAAACACCAAGGAAACTATTCAGCATTACTATTTGATGATTTCGACATTAAAATAATAATTCAATTTCATTAGGAATGAAAATTATTTCAAATAAAATTAATGAACGTATTTCTTATGTATGCTTATGTATTTTAGGTATATTGAATATGCTTAAAGCGACTTAAGAGATTAGCGCACTCTGCCTAATGCAAAAAAGGGGTTTGGATTAAAAAATCTTAGGCGCATCTTTTTTTATCGTAAACTTTACCCAAAATTTCAAAGAGATTATCTATAAATAATTTTTTCGAAGGTGGTGGTGGAAGCTTGGTAGAGGCGCTGGTCGTCCCACGACAATACCGGTTCTAAATCCCATCCGAATCAATCTCATCGTGCGCAGGAATGACAATTCAGCAATGGGTAAATTAAGTTAAACAGAACTAGAAAAGCGAAGCTTAGACTATTTGAGGTCTCTTGAGGACATTTTAAAGTTGGCGGGCATAAAAAAATCAAAGACAATTAATTTGAACGCGACCTAGTTAATTGTTCAATTTTATTTTGTACAACATATTTGTGCTAAAAGATTGCAACATCAGCATAAGCTTTGCAGTCCATTTTTTGAGTAACCATTTTCCAAAAACTCAAGTTTTGAAGCGTTAAAAACGGTAGAATAAACGTATGGTTTTTATTTTCGAAATACATTTACAGTGATCTTTAAAAAATCACAAACATCATATTCTTTTTTTTACAATTTACAATACAGGAATGACAATTCAGCAATGGGTAAATTAAGTTAAACAGAACTAGAAAAGCGAAGCTTAGACTATTTGAGGTCTCTTGAGGACATTTTAAAGTTGGCGGGCATAAAAAAATCAAAGACAATTAATTTGAACGCGACCTAGTTAATTGTTCAATTTTATTTTGTAAAACATATTTGTGTTAAAAGATTACAACATCAGCATAAGCTTTGCAGTCCATTTTTTGAGTAACCATTTTCCAAAAACTCAAGTTTTGAAGCGTTAAAAACGGTAGAATAAACGTATGGTTTTTATTTTCGAAATACATTTACAGTAATCTTTAAAAAATCACAAACATCATATTCTTTTTTTTACCATTACCAAAGTGTATTATCCCATTGTGGGTGTCAATTACTATAATTAACTATAAGTACTATAATTAAAAAAAATATTAACAATCCGATCTCATAGTTTTTCATTTTACGTTAGTGCAACAAGACAATTAAAGTTTCTTTATGTTCATTTAGGTTTTACATTCACATTGCAAATACTGTGGAACAACAGTACTTTCAGAAAAAAACAAAAATCCTCAGTAAACACTTCAACTCGTTCATTTCCATTGCTTTCCTGGAAAATAGGTCTGCCCTTATTGCTAATCTTTCACTTCATCAGGCTGTGATTACTCTGGTTCGCCATTAACAAGTCAACAATTTAAGCCCGAACCTCAACAATTAGTAGACTGTGTGCGCAGTTAATTACCATCTGACCTTCCAAATGATGTCGCTGAAGAGAGTAAGCGATTTTGTTTTATGACACCTAATTTCGTTAATACGTTGCCAGTATTTATACAGCACAGCCTATGGCACGTGTACTGCAGCAAAATTTCAAAACGACATAAATGGGCAACCGGGCCAGCGTGTGAGCCTGTCGGGTGGAGACGAGCACACCTCGGCACAGGCAGCTCCTGTCCCGGGAACGTTCTCGTGGAGGTTTGGAAATTTTCCTCATTCATTTCCCACAAAACGCGAACGCTCTCATACATAATTCAACCATACTCCCGTAAACCTTCAACATGCTGTGGAGCATCATCGCAAACGGCACTCTTCCTGCTTCGCACCTCATCATCATATCGCTGGCTCGTCGCGTTTTCTTGTCACTATCGCAAGGTTTGTCACTGTGTGCTGATCGACCACTCCCCCGAAGCAAGCAAGGGAGCATCGGTGGGAAAATTTCACATTAGATACGGCATTTTTTTATACCTTCCTCCGTCTCTCCGGTTCGTTTGCCAGCGGCAGGGAACGAGCTTACGCGGTAAGCTCAAAATATGGAGATGGCTGATGATTTGGACAGGTTTTGCAAAAATTAAACTTAATGAACGGAAAATTACGCTTAACGCTGAACTTTTACTCGGCGGCTATTACCTGATGGCAGGAGGCAATGTAATCCACCGAGTTTACCGGTGTTGGTGTACCGTCCCGATCATATTTTTCGATGCTCGAAAGCGGTTTCGCTGGAAACATGTTCGATATTCGGAGGCGATATTCCGTAACAACAACACCGTACCGGGAATCCGCGATACGTATTTGAAACATGTTCCGCTGTTGGGTTTTCTACGATCAATCTTCATCAGCATCGGAGTCATAGGTTTCCACTGATGTTTTGGTAAAACAGTATGGTAGTAAGAGCAGCAATTCGGTCGTATTTTGATATGCTTTCATTAAAATGTGCCAATTAATTTAATATTATAATGGATGCTACAGCAATGATGGAGAAGATAACGAACGAGGTGAACTGTTCGTTGACCAGATCACTGTTCACTGTTGTAATACCGAGCATTTTAATCGAATTTTCATTTCTAAACTCTATATTAAGTTAGAAAGGAAATTAGGGATAAAATTTCATCTACCTTTCTGTTAGCAATATTTGTTCTAGCCTAATAATACGCCGCAATAACAAATAAAGTAGAAAATTACGTTCGAAATATAGTAATGATCATTTGTTTTTACTTTATTCTAAAACAATTCTCGATACCACTATTGCAACAGATCAAACATAGAGGAAGAAACACAACCAACAACATTTTTACATAAAGCGATAAGGAAATGTCCCGATAAGTCCTATTCGCATTCGCAAATAGGAGATCTCATAAATCACAAATAACCTCCTGGCAGTCATTAGCCTGCTGAAGATGCAATTCTCTAGCACGATGAAAGTGAACCACTCACTATGAACTGCACTGCAATGGTAATGCTCATTCCGGCACCGGCACTTACGTTGACGTGTCCATCAATGGGTCGGGTCGGGACACGGACACACCATTAATCTTGCAACGGAATCGCCACTAGCCGGGAATGGCCACGCGATTCTACACGGGATGCTAGGCCGATCAGGTCGATAACTGTCAAATGGCCGCCCAGTACAGTGACGTACGAGGTTTAAGTTGATGATTCAAAGTGCGATGCCGAGCAGATGCTATTAGAAGCACGTTCTGTCAGCTTGAGAGGGAAAAGAATTTACCAATGGTTTTACGTGCAGGTGTTCAGTAGATAAGAGCTTCCGTCCGTCTGTTTTATGAAGTAATCTATTTTCTCGCGTGTTAAACATTCCACGTGTATTAAAAAAAAATCTAATCATTAGCTTAAACATCAGATTTTTCATTTGTTTTAATAAATAAATGTAGGGAAAATCAATAACAATCATAAAAACTTTGGAATTCGCGGCCGGAGTCACAACCCTAACTCATCAGGTTTTAGCTTTAGCGTGATCCAATTGTGAAGTTGGTAATCTGTAAGTAGAGTTATTTATCAAGTTCTCATAACAAGAATAACAAGAACGACGTGAGGAGTACCAAAGTGTTAAAAATACAACTCACTTGCATTCCAGATCACCAAATTAGATTATTCGATGCCAATTGAATACCTTCAAACCCCTATTCTTAATTATAACCAGCCTCATCAGCTTTGGTTGACAGTTATAGGTGGTGGAGACCACTATTGAACCCTAATTCCTGTACTGAAACATTGCAACCATTGTACTGAGAACATTACGAAGATGGTATAGTCAGATAGTCAGCTCAGTGTTCCCCACTAGCAGCGGCATCTGGTGGAAGAATAAATGCCAAACAGCTGGAGCGGGATATCATGTTACAGATAATAACTTCATAACGCACTCGGCCAGGAATGGGAATTATGGTTCGGCACTGCTTGAGTGGGTACTTGCAGGCGACTTGCATTCTTTTAGGCTGGTTAGATGGACCGCCCGACCAAGTCGTCGAGTGTCGATTGGATCTAATTATAGTTGGTGTCTAAGCAGCGTCTCTCCGAAAAGGGAAAAGGGCAATCACGCCTGCAACATATATGATACGATGTTTCTCAGTGGTGATTTTGTAACAGCACTATGCGACGTCGTGCTAGGAAATGGAAAACCAACCAGCTGGTTTTATTTTAAAACTCCTTCAGACCACCCTTCTGTTCGGAAAGCGCTGGTGGTGGTAACAGTTGTGGTGAATATTGCACATTCTGATTTTCCTTTTTTTCTGGGTTCTCAAAAACCGAACAACTACTTAACGTTTCCCTGGAATGTTTGGAAGCTGTGGTTCTTCGTCTCTCAGCCAAAACAAAACAAAAAAGAACCTTCCATCGCTGAAATCTTTCGAAAACGCAATTTTGTCGCAAGCATGGCGCCAAGATGTGATTGCATAAAACGCTCAGCAACACTTTCGACCAGCGGGGTAAGAATGAATGGGCAACTTACTTTTCCCGAACTGGCCAGAATGAATTTCCAGCGTAATAACAGCGCAACAACCGGCATGCGATCATCCGGGCCCCCAATATACAACACATCGGTGCCATGATTTTGTTGCAATCTGCAACAATGGCGAAGATGCACGATGCAGTCGTAAAAAATGTCATTTATACCGGCAAAAAGAGAAACGTATCCCCCCTGCCTCTTGTGTTACGCCGGAACAAAGCAGCATCTTCCGCTCGATCGCAATATCCTGTACGATCCGATCCCGGTATGTGTCTTTGTTTGTATTTTGCGAACTCCACTAGAAGAGAAATTCTTTACACTTTCTCTTGGGTTTTTTCCTCTTTGCCACGACCCATTCATAAAACATGTCACCCGAACCGAGCAAAGCACCAGGTGACCGGGCGTAGTTGGTTCTTTCTAACGCTGGCCACATTTTACTACCAAACACACATTGCTTCGCCGCGTTGCCACAATTTTTTCCCCCTGATCGGTAGTCGCGATGGTCGCACATACATGCCCGGATATTGAAACCATTAGCCCGACCCCGCCGCTTGCACAGCTGCAGGTATGGGGTGGTGCGCTTGATGGAAAAGTTTTGCAGCGCCCATTCCAGACGGACGGGAGTCGCGTTTCAGCAGTCGTCTCACGGATGCTGATGCAGAACCGGCGATACGATGCATCGCCCGTGCCCGAGCGATGCTAACAGCGTCTGGCGGCTGTTTGGCCGAACGTACACGGGACACCGGCACGGAATATGCATGTCTGTGGGGTGGGGAAAAATATGGCGAATCATAAATTATGGCACGGCACTAGCGTTCTGGCGCGGGCACACCAGTAGGTGCGGTACCATGAAAGACCGGGCATGTTAAAGAAGCCGGCACTAGTTTCAGGATGGGGTTTTTATTAGATTATGTTTTAGCCCGTTGCCGATATGGTGATGGTAGCGATTGCTGGCACACGTGGAAGGGTAAGAAAATATGAAAATGCAAATCATCGACCATCAAAATGGTGGTCTAATTTTAGCTTTGCCGGAGCTCTTCCGACTTCTTTGTGGCTGGTGGTGGTGCAGGTGATTCCCTGATGGTTGGATGTATAACAAAAGTCCTTATCTTTCTGCTTTTTTTTGTGTAGGTTGTAAAGTTGTTTGCACCAGAGAAATCAGATGTAAAAGCACAGTACAGGCAGTCCCCGAGATACGCTATTATAGCGGACCGCTATAACCCGGGAAAAATCCGCGTAGCTCGAATTTCCGCGTAAGTCGAATCCTGGTGCAATTTCGTTTATAGCTCAAAGTCACAGAGTCGACTTCCTTCTCTGCATTTGATTTATGCAACGAATCAGGCGATTTTTAGAAAGTCTACATTAAAATAAGCTAAAAACAATGTTTTATATGACATAAAAGATATTTTCGATCAATTTTTCACCATTTTGCTTAAATTTTGTGCTATAAACTAGCTCAGCTGTCAAATTTCCAAAAACCGCGTATCTCCGAATCCGCGTATAAGAGGATCCGCGCATCTTGGGGACTGTCTGTATAACCATTTCATGCAAACATGTCCGATTCGAATCGAAACACCACAAGGAGAACACACAATCGTAACTTTTTTTTTCAAATTACCAATCAAAACCTGTTCGTTGAAAAACTGACAATTATTCCCGGATGTAGATTCATCTGGACTGGGAGCTAGCGCTTTTCAGCCTTGGTAAAATCCGGTTCGAGGACCAGGTCGTCTACGTCTACCAAAATATAGGATAAAGTCCATTAACCAGTTACAGCTACAGGAACGTCCATTGCAAAATTCTCGTCCATGGGTTCTCTCCATGGCTACTCTGCACAGCATGTTCTTCGTCCTTTCGAACCTGCCGGTGGTTTTATTCACGCTGCATTGGGAAAAACGTTCTGCACACTTTTTACAGATCAGCATTCTAGTGGAAAAACTTCCGAATGGTACGTGACCGGAACACTGACGCCAAGCATTCGTTGGGCCAGAAACTTGAACAAGATGCAAACAGAAAAAAAACAACCAACTCTATGGGACTCTAGCAGTCAGATGATCCGAGGATACGTACCGTAGCCGAACGGCCTGTTATGAAGCTGCTGTAAAGTGTTATCGTGCTGAAAAACGAAACACGAAACTACTGATAACTGATAAGAAACACATTTCGAACCATGCAACGAAATCCTCTTGAGAGCTGAAATATCCACAGATATTCAATGCCGCATCGACACCACAACCACCATCTGCGCAAACAAAAAAATGTTGCTATAAGAATGACTATCAAAAACTTTAATTTATAATAATCGACTTATCGTACCATGTCGACCCTATTTTTTTTAAGCTTTACCACCCAGAGTAACCCTTTTTACAGGCAGCACTCACTTTGCCATCTTCAAAACACTTCAGTTTTACCCTGCACTGGGGTAAAAGCACTTTATTCTTGGTGAATAAATAAACGTGTAGCATATGGTAAATATTTGCAGCTGGCTACGGGAAGGAATCTTCAATTTCACCACCATTCAATGGGTGACCAATCGGCTCCAGATGTATCGTACTGGCCAAGAGGCTTCTGTAGCCTTCCTAGCAAGAAGCGTGCCAGCGTACCGAGAAAAAGCAATTCTATTTCTAGACGAATCTATTCCAAGCGGCAAGTACCAATTAATTAAATAAAATAGACAGGTCGTCGCAATTGCGTACCGAAAGTGAAAGGAAGCAGGAGAGTTTACCGTAACGATGTGTACTGGTGGAGGAAAGCTGGGATCGCAAGGACTCGCAGAACGATACTATGTATCACGAAATGGAAGTATGATGCTTGGGTATCCTAGCAGTATCCTAGATTGAAGATTAGCTGTTGTTCACGTACGGGGCGCGATAGTTGTGGTTAAAGGCTTTCCTTTACCGCAAACGATTCTCCGATGTCCATGGAACAGCCCGATTAACACTGGCTCTGGCATGCTTTATCCTGCGTATCGGATTCTTACAAAGGCATCCGAAGTTTGTCATTTCCCAACATCTGGAACACTTCCGATAGATTTGGACAGACGTAAAACATAGAGTTGCACATATCGTCAGATCATCGGTCGGTCATTTATCATTCGATGATATCTGATCCGTATGCGGTTCGTTCCATTGCAACAAGGAAAAACGAACTTCAATCCCCATGCCTTCGGCAATCGAGCAGACAAACTGCCAGCGTACGAAGGTGGAATGTGTAATTAGATCGCCTTGTCAGGCGATATGGTGCAAGGGATTCGTGAACTAGGGGGGGGAGGGGGGGGGGGGGGGGGGGTATCCTCTAAATGCTTTCACCTCGGTCAAGCTTCTAGCAAAGCCTGCACTTACCCAACCACCCATAAATCAATTAATCCACGCCGGTCTCAAACACCAATGCCATTTGTTGGTCCCGGCAGAATGTGAATTCGAAAGCTCCTTTGCGCAGTAAACGAACTATAACGGATACCCGGCTCGTTCCGCCTCCAATATCCGACCCCACGAAGGATGTATATGGTGGCCTGGTGGACGAACATGTGTGTTTCGCCAAAGGATCCTTTTTAGTGTGTGTCCACCACCACCACCACTGTCGCACGCACCGAAGAAAGCGTCAATGCGGCAGTTTCTTCCGGATCCCCTCGCGGGTCCTGCGTGTGACGGGGTGTCCCACGCAACTGTGGGGAGGCTGCGTGTGCGATGCTGCGACAGGCGCAACTTGTTGCTTGCGAGCATCTGCAGCAATTCCCGTCCCCATGTCGTATGCGGGCTCGTTATCGCCTAACGACCTAGATTTGCGAAATGTGTCCACCCGGACTTTCTGGCCCTAGGCACGCTCTAATCTATTATGCACGTGAAAAACAGTACCATGCAGAAGGTGTGAAGCATGTGATGGTTAAAATATTTTTATATAATTTTATAAGCTATATTAATCTTTATACATCTTTATAAACCCAGCGAATATCCTTGCGGTAAAAGCCGTCTTAATAAATTCAACATCAAATAAATTTGTTTTGCTTGTGCCAACGCACGATAGCCGCCATGTACCGCACTGTACGCAGTCGAGCCGCACTCGGGAAGAAGGTCAAACTGGCACCCGGCGGCGCAAACCAAAACCGGAAACGGCCAATGATGATAAAATTCAATGCGATACAGCAGTACGGGCAGCAGTACACCCGGCTAAGTGTCTAGGCAGCGGTTCCTATACACACGAACACAATTGTCTTTCATTTACAACGTGCCTTTTGCTAGCGGTTTTGTTTCTGAGCGGAAAAGGAACTCATAGGACAGATTTATCTAACCGTTCGAAAGGGCCTTGTACCTCTATTTGCATTCAAATGGGTTGCATGCGATAAGTTTGATCGCCCGTGAGATTATTGGGTGAGATAATCTATGGCACTATGTTTTCGTACCTTGGAGTAATGGGACTTATTGTCTTATATCTTTTCTCTGGAATCATCAATCACAATGCAAGCATATTAGCATATTAGCGGATATGAGGTTATTGTATTTCTGGAATATAAATTCTTTAAACGAATTTTAGGTCTTTATATGCACTCAGGGGCGGCCACCAGTTGGCATGATGGTAGTGGCGCCGGACTTCACACGAACGGACCGGACCAAAACCTCATCCGGACCAATCAGGACCAAAAGCAGGACTAAGTATCCAGTTACGTGCTAAATATAGTCACAGAAAGCCAGAAGTAATAGACCTAGACCTCTTCCGGTTGTTGAGCCAATAAAGAAGAAGAAGAAGAAGAAGAAGAAGAAGAAGAAGAAGAAGAAGAAGAAGAAAGGCATTCGAAGAAGCATTTTTTGCAGCTCATAGTATACATCTTCTCTTGTTGTCTCCTTCCCGTCTGACTAGTGCATTTTTTAAACAATCTTTCCGTAGAACCATGCCGGTGTCTGTTTGCTCTCGACTCATCGCCGAGATGAAATTCCGGAAAAATTTCGTACTAAAGTTTACCTCGACAATGGCACATGTGTGCCACATTTACACCACACAATCATAATGTGCTGCAGATGGTTTTTTGTTTTGTTTGCCCGCTTCGGCAGCAAATTGCTTCTTGATGAACACCGCATGTGGTAATCTTCGCCGTTACCATCGGTCGTACGTATCATACGAATCGAGTCGAGTTTAAATGATGTTAACTTTTCAAAACCGAAACTAAGTTCAAGTTCAATTTCTGTTGCCGTTTTATCGGGCGAGTGTGAAAAACGGAAACGGGGTATGAGCGGGCATGAGCGGATATCGTTAACTGAAGGCTTACCATCAAATTACCATAATATAATATCGTCTCGTATTGCGCAAACCCTCGATCCAGGTTACACACGCATACATATTCACATATGATTTTCAATGCAGACAACGACGGCGACAACGGCGCCACAGCATAAAGCGACCTCCGTACGCTGTCCTCCCTGCTGTTGGGCCCAACAACCAAAAGGACGTTCTCGAAAATCATGCTGGAGCGTCTTAGAAGCATAAAACCTACCAAAGAACAAGAGAGAGAGAGAGAGCGACCATGCAGATATGTTTCGCCTGATAAACTCGGGGCAACAACACACGCCGATTTCTTGTACGACCCAGCCGAAGACAGAACCGTACCGGCAGCACCAGCAAACGTGAACAAAAAACAACATTATACTTGAAGTTCCGTTTTATAATGCAACGAAACGGGAAAGCAAAAAAAAAAACACAACACTGAACTGAAAAGCAACTGAACCACGGAAGTTCGTTCTCCAGCGGCACGCCAACGCCGATAGCATCTCGGAATCTCGAGCTCGACGTGGCCCACACTGTGTTTGCATTTTTGGCATGGAAATTGTGCAATCAGTTTACAGCTTCCTTCTGCTTCACAGTGCGGCTCCGTACCCACGGAATTTGACTGAGCTAACAGCGTGTTTTTTGGTTTCTGTTGTGTTTGCTTATTTTTTTCGGAACCACATCCAGACAACGCCACGCCACAAGCAGATAGAATGCATGAATTTTAGCGAATAAAGTCAGAGCCCACACCGCCGGCACCGGTTTGATGATGATGTTGAAGTAGATCATCGTCGAACGGGTTTTTATTTGTGCATGTTTCCCAACCGAACGATGACGAATGGCCCCGCTCCTTCCTGTGCAAATTTCTACAGCTACGCTAACCAGCAATTCGATCAAACTACACGCTTCTTGATCCGATCCCGTGACGGAGGGAGTGAGTAAAGGTGTGTAAGGAAAACTTACCCCAACCCTGGAAAATTGATATTATCTTTCGGGCGATGCAGTTTTACGGCACGATCTACAAAATCGCTCCTGTATCTTAAATGGAAGGTGTATACTTGTGTGTTTACATTTCGAACCTCGAATTCGTCGTAGCAGTTTTCCGATTTAGTACTAGTGCGGCCCACGGACCAAATCCGGCACGATACTAACATTGTATATTTGTGATTGTCCATTGACATCAACTGTGTAACATAAGTCTAGATTTTTAAACCAAATTTCTTTGCTCATCTTTTCCTAACCAATTAATTCTTGGTCGGTCTGAAAGCTTAATAAAGCTGCTTCAACATGAAGTCCAGAGCGCATGTTATGAAGGTAGCTGTGTTTAAGAGTTGTTCTACGCACAAATCGAAAACTGATAGTGTCCATAGTGTAACGATTATCGATACCATGTGACAGGGTATCAGGCTCGAGGATGGCAGAGTTTGGTCAGTGATTTTAAAATTCGACTAAAAAGCAGCGTTTTTTCACATTCCGCTGGTATTCTAAATATTTGGAGCCAATTAACATTGGAAGGAAATGCAAAAGAAAAACACTAAATAGTATGAAACCTGAAAAATGCACTGCGAATAGTTTGCAATCATAATATTGAAAAGACGTTCGTGTACCAGCAGAACCGATACAGCTTGGAAAAATTATAGGAAGTTTCACATGTTTAAAATCTCGTTTGGAAGGCCCGCAGCTTCAAAGGACCTTTCTACTATCTGGTTTCTACTCTTCGCGAAAGGTGTGTCGACCCCTGGTTTAAAAGATAAAATAGTTTTATCGAATTGTGTCTAAATTTATTATCGAATGTAGGTTCGACGAGAGCAACGCCTCCAGTAACTATTTAAATTTTCACTTTTGATCATTGTTTGTTCATTACTTATGGTAGAACAATTGTCAATTAAAGAAATGACCCAATCGTATCGAGCGTCTGGGTTTTCTTCTCATACACCGAAGATCGTGGAACGATCCTCATCTGGAGTTAGGCTATTAGTAACTAATACTTGACTCTCCAGCTATGTGATAAAACATAAAACTAATATATTATTAAATGGAATCGGACCTGTCTCCAAATCCCATCCGGTTCTGTTTCTAGTCATTACCCAACTAAAAGGAAGAATCACAGTTACTACACAGCTACTACTACATCAGATGTTATCATTATGAACTTTGAGGTCACCGAGATAACAAAAACAAATGCCTGCATATATGAAAACTGCTAATGTTTCAAATTAATTATCTTCACCCTAATTCTGCATTTTGCTATCCTGGAATAAATTATTTTCAAAATTACTTTAAGTGCTGTAGTCAGACCGTGAAATCAAAAACTTTCTCTTTTGTTCGTTAGAACTCTTACTCACAGAACTCATGTGTGACAGGGAATAATTATTCTATATAACCCAACACAACCCGTTTCGACAACGCGTCTCAATATCATGTGATCACTCTTCTATGGATATTCAGCTCTAACTCTACGGGAAAAAAAACATTGACGTTGGTGGTAAAAATAGCAACTAGAACTAGAGTTTAGAAATAGTGTGCATCCTTCTGGTTCCTTCCTCGAAAGAAGTCACCATTGCCCACCACCGATCAACGATGTAAAGTTTTACGCAAAACTTTTGAGGTCTAGCAAACTGGTTAGACATGGTGATGCCCACGTGATCAAGGCAGCAAAATGGAAGTTTTCCCATCTTTGCAAAAGCTATTCACTGGGGATTGGGGGCAGCAGAAAAAATAAAACACACACACACACATATGCTGAAACTTATGGAAGCCACATACTTCCGGTATGGGAAATGATGAATAAAGAGACGTTCCTTCGGTAGCTCTGCATACGGTAGTATCCCCCACCGAAAGTACATTGGGCCCCCCTCGGGATGCTGGAACGGCGTCTAATACACTCATCCACAACGCAACGACAAACTTCATCGTATTAAGGAGCCTGTGTTGCCATTACTACTGTTGGCATGTATGCCCATCCACGTATGAAATTCAATTTCCTTGTTGAAAGTTCGCCATCAAGCAGTGGTACGAGTCATATTGTCCCTGCTCCCTGTAACAATGTTATTTCCTTTTTCTGTGAAATTTTTGCACTCTAGCTCTAGTGCTAGATTAATATTTGAAGGGCCAGCATACCCGTACGTTTTGTCTAAAACAGTTCAACCAAATGCGAAATGAACAAATCCTGCATGCTCTCGCTAAAGAGTGTAAATGCTAATCAGCACTTGGCGCAAATGGGTGAACTGATTAATATCCATAAATTTACGTCTGTCTCGAAACCATCTTTGCCCCTCCGTTTTTGGCTCCGTTGGCAACTGGAAAAGGCAGCCAAATTCACTTGCAGTGTGAAAGCCGACTTTATGCCCGGCGCCTGCCACGGCAACCGTTGTTGCGACCGTTTCCTATCGCAATAGTTCACACCAAAAATGCAAATAACGCAGCCGCGCACTATGGGCTGTGGTTTGCAGCTAGGGAAGCGGGAAAGAATTGAAATAGAACAGAACATTTGCTGAAAGCAAAATATAGTCAAACGCCGTAGAACAAGCACACAAAAAGTGATACAAACCAGGCTCGAAAGCCACGAAATGGGGTTGCTTCGCGCGTAGAATCATTTCACTTTCTTCATGTCATGCCCCTTTTATTTCGTTGGTTGCATCATGCACATTACAGGCAATGTGAAATGTTAGCTTTGTCGTTCGTTTTGGGCGTAAGGCAAAAGAAAAAACATCATTACCAGGCACACTTCTGCAAGAAGATGCAGAACAAAACCGGAGCCCCGAAAAAGGCCTTCTGGTCTTGTGTGTACTTATCGGTCCGTTGCAGCAAGGCAACGCGAAGACATTCGTTGCCATGTTGGAGGACTGCATTTCAAATTATATCATTCCTGCCAGAACTGTGCACAGCATGGCGAAAGAAAATGCAAATTTTCACCGAAAAAGTGTCGACCAAACGGAGGGCCACGGGGTTTCTTTTGGGGTGGTTTATTTCATTTTGTTTTTTGGTACTTCAACTACTGGGTGTTTGTTGAATTATTTATTCAGCGAGACTTCCGGTTGCGAAACAGAATTAAGTGTCGGAATTTCTTCTCCCACTACTTTCATCCCACACAACGTTAGCCATTAACTTTAGCACTTTGAAAGTCTGAAGGAAATTTCATGTCGCCTCGTCACTATACTTTGAATGTTTTTTAACGCTTAGTGAAAGAGATTTAACAGTATTTCCGTAATAACTTTTCCAAAAACTGCACACAAAACAAGAAGAGCAAAATAGAAAATGTAAAAGTCACAAACAATCCGTCAAACGACAACCGTAAAACCATCGATCGTCTAACAGCATTGATCTCCGAAACGAAATCAATCAAACTAGGAAAGTGGTGTGTAAGGATAAAGAGTTTCCTTGAAGGAAATTCCCCTTTGCCAACCACCACTACCGCCATTCACATCCCTTTTGTGCGCACAGTTGTGATTGTGAGCAATGGCGTGTGTACGTTCCGTTTCGCCGCAGACTCATTTTCAACCGAGAGTAGCTTGCACCAACGGACCAGGACAGGTTCGCCGAAAGGAAAGTGAAAATTCAATTTAAAAGTCATCATTCACAGGGCATAAGATGCGTCACCGTGAATGCGTTGGTAAAAGGGAGCAAAGTTTATTTCATACGCCCCCGGACCAATAAAGCGCTGAACAGGGCTGTGTTGATTATTTTCTGGAAATGTACCGTTTGCCAACACTTTACACCAGAACAATAATGCTTCACATACTTAACAATCAAGGTACGCGAGAGTCGATCACGCGAATGTGCTTACTTTTGCACGGCCAAAACCAAACAGAAAAAAAAGAATTTAAACCACATTGCAAAGCAAAAATATACCTTCCGGTCTTGCTGATATAATTAGCTAATGTTTTCGAACGTTACCCGTGATCACTAATGCCCGTAAGTTAATCAACTCTTCAACCAATTTTATCCAATCACACTAAAACCCCGAGGGCGGCAATCCCTTTGCTCGCTACCATCCGCCATGCGGCGCGGAGTTTCGTCTGTACTGTTCGGCCAGGATTTATCACATTCCACTATAGCAGCCCAGGGGCGGTTAGATACGGTGTGGTAAAAGCAATTTTCTTCGATATCCAACGATACCACCCCGGACGTGGGGATACCGCCGAAGGCTTGTCCTGTTTGTCGGGGTATACATTTCATGCGCAACAGACTCTTCCTCTCAGCCCGCATCGTCTATCTTGGCCACCATCGGTGAAGGTGCAAATTCCTCGGAAATATTGGTTATGCTCGCTCTACACCGCAAACTGCGGGATGGGAAGGTGGTACAATCCGTTCCGGTGACGAGTGTCGAAGCTGCGAAGAGGAGTATCACCTTTAGGAAGGAATATCCTATTTCGATGCTCTTCAGTTCCGTGCGCTGGAACAGCCACACGTAGCCGAGCCAGACGCGCGCTCTGTTGGAAAACTTTTGGGTAAAGTTTGAACAAGATTGAGCTACTTGAAAATCAATGATGGGGTCATCGATGAGAGATTCACAAACTCCGAAAGCTGGTGTAAAAGTTTCCGCGAAGCAGCTGAGAAAGGTATCCCGGTCGAGGCATTTCAAATAGATGCTCAAGAGCTACAGCCGCCGAAAACACGCAGCAGAATTGTGTGCAAGCTACCCCAAAATTCAATACCATTCATTACAGGCAAAATCCCCAACAAATGTGGACTTTCATCGACATGCTTGTGAGGGACTTGTAGTCTAACCATAGTTACTGAGCAGCAGTGCAAACAATTCGCGCATAAGCCTCCCGTCGATACGTGTCTTGCCGGATTGTTTTGATGCTAAGACCGAGTTTGAGTTTCGAATCGTGTAAAGTTGTGTAACAAAACGCGGTTCGATTTGCCGAGTACGTGCCACAGTCTAAGACACCTGAGCCTAGATTTGTTCGTTGGAGAATATAATTTTGTTGCCAACTCTCGCGCCAACGAGGGCGTACTCGAGCGGGGGATGGCGCGTTCCATTGCAGCAAATTTTTCTTTTGTGTGGTTTCTTCCACAAAATATAGCCCGGAATAAAGAACATTCCTGTGTGGCGAACACCACCCCTCCCTAAAAAGGAACGTAGATCGTGCATTCCGGAAAGGTGGCCATGCGTTATGCTGAGTCCTCTGGTGAAAACGTATACACGTATAAATGCAAGAAAGACAGACAGACAGACAAACGAGTGGAACTGACAAATATTCCATAGTTTTTTTTCCCCCCGAGAATGTCAGACTGCCAGGTAGGCGAAATATGACCTGAACAAGCACGACTTCGAGACCCTGAACTGGAGCACGTTTCAGACGGCGGGGGGAAAACTATCCTCCACCACAGTAGCGCCGTACGAAAAATGCTCAATTTCTACATGATGTTTGAACTGCCATCTAATCGTCCGTACATGGGAGAGCCCACTCGAACGTGTTCCAGCACCGCCACCCGGGACCGGGGCGCCTACACAAACATGGCCTCCGGAAAAGTGCAAAGGCTACAATAGCATACTCACGACAAATGAGTAAAGGTTTTCAGCACCCTTCCGTTCACCCTGCTTCTACATCTTTTTCTTTCAACATCCCAAAACAAAACATTGGCACGGCGAAGTAGTACACGGAAAGCGTTTCCATGTCCCTGAGCAAGAGTACCTACCCGTACGGCGTGTGGTGGAGCTATTGCTGCTCTCACGTGTGTGCCTTAGGTTTTCCACCGTACCATCTCATTCGAAAGGCGATGAACGGCGGCTTCATCTACCGGAAAAATGGAATGCTAACACTCGTGGCAAAGCCGCTTCTTGGCGGGTGAAATTTCACAACTTCGGCTTACCTTTCACGAACGATAGAGGGGCATAGAGCATACGAGACGTGCAAGTAGCGAGTCGTACAGCATCGCCCACGATGCACACGACGGAGCCGCTCCAGTTGTTCTTGAACTTTTATAGTTTGCCACTCGACCTAACCGACACCACCGACGAGCGGTCAGGGCCATTGTGTGGCAGCGGCAAGTTGACATGGAAACAAAATGTGATACGATGTACTTCCGAGCTGGCGAACGAAAACTTCACCTTTCACCTTACGGAAAAAGACAGCTTAATTCCTGTTTCCTCCACACTGCAATCTTTCGCAGGACTTAAGGATATTTAAGACGCAGCCGTAGATTTTAAGTGTTGCTAGTGCCATGGATAGACTGCCCAGCCGCGACATATAACACAACCACCCGGCTGCATTCCGACCAAGTTTCGAACGAACTTTAACCGAATTCTAAAATTGACATCACCACCGCACACTGGTCGTAAAAGTAATCAACTTCATACGCAATTATGTGCCACCGGCACGTGGTTCATTTGCGTGCGAAATTGTCTGCAATGAGCACCATCGCTGTAGAGGCGAAAATGTAATCAAGATACCGCCGCGCCCCAAAAGCGTTGTCCTCCCGATCGCCTATTTCACCGATATAATCTACCCCAAAAGTACTGACGTGAGTGGTGCTCCAAAACTTTGCTCCCATCACTACGCCGACATCTTCTGGGTATCTTTCGAGGAAAAGTTGCTAACCGTGCTGCTAACGTTCGATGAAGCGTACTCGTAAAAGCCAACGCCTCAAACCCACCCGAACCCCCGGCCGGCCGGCATTCACGGCAGACAATTTTATTGTGCCCGATTATGGTGACTTTAGCTCGCTGTCTACTCATCGAAACTTATCCTACAGATGCCGGGCCATTCTTTGCCGTGCAGCACTGCAACAATCGCTACCAGCATGGCGGTAAAACCGGTAAAACAATTGAACAAAGCTAAGTGTCTATTGCCGACGAGTCCGTGAAAGCATTCCCACCCACCATCGCCAAAACTGGCATGGAGGGGTTTTGTGGGCGAGAGGGTAAGCAGAGTTGATAAATCCGCAACCACCAACGGCACAGACTTTGGAGTCGGGATCGTAACACTAAAAAAAAAAATCCTCCGTCATCGGCACATCATGGAAGCTCCGAATGCCGGCAGAAATGTGACTTCGTATGATCCAATTTCGAATTTATTACTTCCGTCGCGTCTGGTCGGTGGTTTGGAGAGCAATGCTCGTCACAACCATCACCAGCAGCTGACAAACGACTAACACACGAGAAAGAGCAAAAGTTCCAAAGTTCGACTTAATCCGCCGCCGCGATCGTTTAGCGCAGAAGGTTGCATCCGTGGACAAACGCGCCTTTGGTGGGGTGCAAACTTTATGCACCGTACCCAGCGCGATCGTTCAGTGCGACAGCCTTCCAATATGGTGGAATGAGCAAATTAGGCATAAATTCACCCATTCTTCACACGAATAAATAATCTTCGAGAAATTTTCGATTAAACAAAGAAGCTTTATTACCCTCGGTGACTTTCATCGTGTTACGATCCACCTTAATGTAAGGATTGGGTAGGACAGCCCTGGAAGGCTGAAATTGTCAGGAAGGGAGTGTCTTGTGAACTTCCGAGCGGAGCAGTTATTGAACAATAAACTAACTATTCCTACATTAATGTGATTAAATATTCGTTTGATACCAACTGGGCTTATTAGTGCTACAAGAAATATTTTTTGGGCCACATTCCAAATCCAACGCAATGTGATCACCGAAAAACTGATAAAATCTTGCAAATTCTACTAACGTACTAACTTATCCATTACCGAGGCACTCAGGGAAAAGCTCTCGGCACTATCGTACTTTATCATTGCCATCTTCAAGAATGTTCATGGATAGCAAAACCGGTATGATGTACTACCCCCTCCCGGTGCCAACACGGTCACAAAATTATACCCCCCGCTGGTAAATGGTCCTGACACACTATGGACACGCCTTTTGGGACAGAGAAAGGTTCCATTAGTTAACCATACACTACTGACATTTCAATAGCTGCAGCGGTAGGCTTTCTAAGCAATAGTGCTAGTCACCGCCAGCAGTTTTTGCACCCTTTGGCGCAAGACAAACGGCATTGCATGCACGAAAAGCTGGATCATTCTACTTGCAGCTAGCAACGATACGCCAGACCAACACACGTAGTAAAAGTTTTCTGCCAGCAAATTTTCCATAACGTCAAACCGTACAGCGAGTCCAACCAAGTATAAAGCGTTGGGAGTTACTGTGTGCCTTCGCATTCCGAGCAATCCTTTTACCCACATCTGCCAACTGCAGTTTTGCGTTTCACACAACTTTTGGGCAAACAGTGCACATAAATCAAAAACCCGAGAACTTCCAAAAGGTCGACGGTGACATAAAGGCAAGTTAGGGAACGATATATATTTAACCAAAAAAAAAAACCCTCATTTTACTGACACAGCGCACCATTTTGAAGCAGAAAACGTTGGGTGCCGTTTTACTTCTCGGCACGCGCGCACACTCTCACACGTCCATCAAATTGCCTCTCATGCGAGCACTCAAAAGTTAGCCCCGAAATGTACAGGGGTCTCGATACATTCCTCAAACCGTTTTGTCACATCGTCTGCAAAACCGAACCGGCCGTTACTGATCACCATCTGTTGCCGATTGTTGTTAATGACTTCCTGGCGAAGGTGTGCAGAATTGGTGATAAATACAACTGGTTCCATCACATGCTCTCACAGCCATGTAAGTCTAAGAAAACCCCACCAAGGTTGTTGAATCGGAACGTTGCTTCACGTACCTGTAAGACACAAGGAAGAAACAGAAAGAGAAATAAATTAAAATCAGCATACTTTTTTGATTTTGCTTTTATGCCAATAAAACCAGTCGCAACCCATTAAGAAAAAAACCTTTTCCACTTTTCCGCTAGTTTTTTTTTTTTTGCTTTTCCGGCCAAAGGAAACCCCAATTAGTGAGCAAAATAACGAAACGTAAAAGGTTCTGCTCGGTTGGAAAGTATTTTTCCTGGCTACTTTTTTTTATACGCTGGGATAAATGCCAACGCACCGTTTTTTTTTCTCGGCCTAAATAAAAAGGAAAAGAATTTCCATCGAACTTGGTTCGCTGTGATCCATCACGGAAACAGAAAGCTCAAACGAAAGGAGTTTTGTTTCCAACAAAATAAAAAGAGGCCAGGGACTCGGGTCAGTTTTCTGGCGCAGTTTACAGTTTAAGTAGAAATGAAAAATTGCTTCGTACTGGGCTCAAATCGAGCACACGTAAAAAGGTGCGCTTTGAGGCTGAAAAATGTTTCACGAGAAATTTGCCAGTAGTCAGAACATTACTGAAGAAGAGCAAAGCATTTGGATCAGTTGGAAGATTTAGGAATGCCGCATTGGGGTTAGAAAGAATGAGATATTTTATTTTCCAAGCTTTTTTATAACAAAATAAAGGTTTTTCAGTTACTCATTGCATCATCTCTTGGTTAAAATATTATACTTTGAATATTTAAAAAATCCACCTAATTCAGCATGTACACCCGACTTCAAGAAATAACATAAGGGATATCAACGAAGATAGCGAAGATCTCACACTATCACGCATTCGGATTGGCAAAATAGAACCCACCGAGATCCTTGTTTTTTTTTGTCCACTTAATACCTGCATGTTTGCTTCTTTACCATTTGTGGAGGCCCATTCGGAACCGGTCACCATATAACACGGTCGCCCGATCCAATTTGGACGTTCGCCCAGGGACGTTCTTCCTTTCTTCCACGCTCAAGCACACAAAAAAATACAGGGCTCGAACGCACCATTCAAACTCATAGACGATGTAATACAACCTGCAGTAATCCGATTGTCATTTGAAGGAATTATTGGGAATGGGGAATGGCACAAGTTTAAAATTCGATTCAAACCCCCGGAGAGTGTCGTATATCATTCTATTTTATTGCTTTTTGTTGCGGTGCCAAGAGGTAATATGGTAACACTGTACCATAAGCACAATATGTCACTAGAACAATGGAGTAAGGACATACCGCTTCTGTACTTCTTCTCGTGTGGATTCAAAACCGTACTGAACCTTTTCGTATTGGTTGGATTTGTGACTTCGAGTACCAATTTATATGACGTTGAATGGAGCCGGTTAAACAGTAGAATCACTAATATACAATTGAACACCACGATCGATCCAGAGTTCGAATCTCGGCACGAGCAAAAACACAATTCTTGAATAGTTTACTACGGATAATTCTAGATGGCAGCTTCGTCGGTCTTCCCGTGCAAAGACCACTACAATATCTCCTGACTACCCATCAGCTAAAGTCAAAGTAATTCCGAAATGACAGTACAAGAATTATTGAAGTTGCAGTGGTACAAGAGTAGAAGGAATTTAATCATCATCAGGTCGTTTGCATCATCTGACTTTTGTACATTATATTACGTAAATAGTAGAAATATCTTTATATTTTGTATCTGTTGGTCTGAGTCTGAGGAAACTTCTCCACTCGTGACGACGAACAGAAATAGGACTATATTGAACTTACATAATTCCAGGCATGAACATGGAACATGTACGAACATGAGAATGACACCGGACGACCCAGCCCGTAGAGTTCGTTTAGGTCGTCCACTAAGACAGAGCAGGCGGAGTAGACTCAAATTGAAATATAGTGATGGAGTTGATGCGTCCGTCAGGAAGAGGTTGACTGACGACGACTCTCGATCGTAGGAGGTTTAGAGGACTATCGCCTGATAAGTAAGTATCTGTTGTTCTATGTGGCAACAAATATCCTGGCAACAATAATCCTGAAGGTTTAATTAAAATTATATAAAATCATAAAATCAACGTATAACAAAAGTATCTCTCAAACAAATAAAGTAACTTTTTCCACATTCGAGAAGCTTTTCATACCGTATTCTATCAATATTGCATAAGCCGGTGCCAAAACGCAGCACTAATGCATTTCCCATCTTTCGTAAGCACATTCAGGGTCAGCACATGCCTTTCCTGCAGCACAAAATGGCACCGCATATAGGTTTGGCAGCATTCCGCGAACATTCCAAAAGCTATAAATATTATCCACCCCGCTACGGCACACTACTGTGCGCCACCCAGGTGCGGTGGTAATGCCTGCTGACAGCGGGCCACACATAGAGCAGCAAATGGAGCACTATGCAGAAATGTCCGCTAAAAAAAAATATATATATACCCACCCCGGAACCGGAAAAGACGAGTGATGATTTCGGAAATAGAATATGGCGAACCGTTGTGTATGTACACAACTTTCAACACATTGGAGCTGGTGGATGGCACGGGAAAATCAATTCTATTTGCACAATCGTTCATTAAGGTGATTATCTGTGCTTTTGTCGGGGGATTCCGTGTGTGAAAACACGCCGGCTTTCATACGGGGAAACGAAATGGCCACCATCCAGTAGCCATCTGCAGCGGTGGGAATAGCGGCTGAAACATTATTGTGCCCGTGTGTCTATCTTAAAATAGAGCCAAGCCAGCGAAGAAATCAATAGCCGGCAAGGAGGGAGGCTTGCACACATCTCTTAATGTTCAGTGTTCGCAACTCACCAAAACGCGTCCAGTGGCGAACAACAAGCGCAAAGAACAACCTCCGGGAAAACCGCGTACCCTATTTTCACGATAATTTGTTTTCCACCCCATAAAGCTATGTTCCGATGATGGAACGGGTTCGGTTTTCGGCGTACCTAAATGAAATGTTGATGGATCGATTCGTCAACTACTCCAGGTTGCCAACAACAATATATGCACCCAGCGCGGAACATACTCCGCCGAATGGGCGCGAATTCTAAGCGTGGTCAGAAAATGGAGCAACCAACACACAATGACTTCCTATCGCTCCCGGTCCGGAGGAAAGACAAAGTTTTGCTTCCGAATACATAGCCCGCGCACTATTTTTTCGCCGCTCAGTTGCAAATTTAATTACCAAAGTTTCGCGTTTTATTCATTCGCATTTGTTCGCGTAACGGCGCGGCGTCGTGCGCACTACTCGTGCAGCACCGCTTCGCAACCAGAAAACGGGCCAGCTGCAAATTTTCAAAGCCCCAAAACACCACCCGTTAGTATAACTATTTGCCCACTTTTTCTACCTTTTCTACCAGTTGACCTACCAAACCAAACCAATCCCCCCAAAAAAAAAATCCACACGAAAACAAGCACACAAATTTTTCACTTTAACGGTGAAATAACAATCGTGCAATGTGAATTGTGCGCGCGCCCTTGTTTGCAGTACCACCCGATATTTGTTTGTGTTTGTTTCGTTCAAAACAATTGTGTTTTTTTTTCGGGTTCTTCAAACGGCTATCAGCATAAACCTAGCATAAACTAACATAAACTACCCAGCCCCGAGGTTGGGTGGCACTTTTAATTATGAGTTGGTTCCCTGCAGCACATGTGTTGCGTCGTACGGGCCGGTTTTTCCGTGAATGAAATTTATAACACGACCCACCCCAAACCCAATGTGTTCGGTCCCTATTCGACCCACGTACGTGGAGACGGTGTTTTTGAGTTGGGTGTATAATTTGGTGGCATTTTGCATGCGTAGCATTAATGCAGAAGCGACTAGCGGACCACTGCACAGCGGGGTGGTGAGTAACTAGAATGGGTTGTTGATTTTGGTTTTTATACTTTAGCATATCGTACGTTGCATTCACGATGATTGATTATCCACGAAATGGCGTCTGGCTTGCAATGTTTTATTATGTTTTTTTTAAGTGAGCATCCCAAAGATATGAAATTAAATTATGGGCTTGTGTGTTCCTGCTTTTAGTACTTTTTAATATAGAAGGTAATAAAGGTAAAAAGGTAAAGTAGTAATAAATAATTAAAAAAATACTTTATGAGAAAAAACTGTCCTCTGAAAATTCACATATTTGTATTTATTATATATTATCTCATTAGTGATCATTAGTGATAAGAAAAGCTCCCAAACTTGGGATCAATGGTGATTATAAGGAGAGAATTATAAGGTGATCGCAAAGCGTAATCCCGAAGCGTAATTTTCTCTGAAACATCACGGGGTAGATTGATGAATATCGCTGCGTGATGTTCGTCTGTTTAGCTGAACCTAGGTGCATATTATTCATCAGTGCTATCTAAAATTTCCCAAGTCTAAAATTTAAAATTCAAAGCTCTGCCAACTGCCACATATCCCGGCTGTTGTCTGCAGCGGGCTTAGATTCACATTGCTGCAGTAAAGTATCGCGAATGACACGCGAACCGTTGTACCCAATTTCAAATTTGGAGAAAATGCTGTTCAAAGGCAATCCCATGCATTTTTGTAATAAATAAGACTAATAAGTAAAATTATGGCATAAATGTCCTTTTTTTCTTCATTTAAAAAATCTTTGTATAAAAGCCCTGAAGTTGTATGATCTAGTCATGGCTTTGTGGCACGTAAGAGATTAAAGTGTTAGCTTTCCATGTCTGGCTTTGCTTGATTTTTATAAATCGTAACTAGATATTCATTTGGTGGACCGCGATAGATAGGATTTGATGTCTGTTATGACGTGTGAGAAAAGGCAGTAATAGTAAACCAATAACCGTAGTATCCCAAGAGAAGCGGTGTACTAGAAATTTTGGGACCTATCAGAAATTTCAGATTTTTACTGAAATAAAACTCCAAACCAAACTCAACTCGCCGTCGAACATAAAAAAAGTTACTCTCGTTAGCTTTCCTTAACCAAGGAGAACGAATTCAAAATAGAAGATCCTGTCCGAAATATCCTTCCTCGAAGGATCAAGAAGCCTGTTGCGGAATTCGTACCTTCTCCGAGGAATGGAGCTAACCATTTTGGCCATTTATCGTATCGAATCGAGTGGCATATCATCCATCATTATTGGTATGAATTTGATAATTTCATTTATCATTCACAAGGTTGCTCTAAAGATTAGTTAATCTTCTGGGAAAAAAATATTTTTTTCTATTATGATATCATTTATATACAAACGTTTCGAAATAAAATATTAATTTCCATCCATGTTTGATTGAAACCCATCCAACCGATATTATCATTTCTATTTAAATTTCACCAACCAAAGGCAAAAACTCTCGCCGTAACTCACCGTGGGAAGCCATCCAGCTCCACAAATCCCTTTTGCACCTGTTTTACTTAACCTCACGCTCGCTCAATCGTTTCGGCTTCTGCAAAAGGTAAAACAAACACTGGATAGCGCGAAGATGCGTACACGCTCGTAAAACCCATATTTACGACGGTATTCATTCAACATTGTCGAACTTTATCCACGTCGACCGGTTCAAACCTCGCACCACGGAACGACTTACTGGCAGTGATTTCAACCATCCAACCATTTACGCGCGCTGCCTTGCATTTACGGACGTTTCGTTTTATTTCTTCATCATTCTTCATCATTGCAAGGATCAGAACGTACGGCGGAGATTCAAGCTATAGCAGATGCGATGTGCGCGCATTATGCAAAAGGGCCATTCCAAACAATTGCCATCTTTATTCACCGGGGCACAGCACCGGTCGTCTGCCGGTGTCCCGGATGTTGGCAGCTTAGCTGTATGCGGAGAAAAAGGAAACTTCCGTCTTTTAACAACAACTCTAAAACACATTTGCATTATGTTGCAAAGATGATTAAACTTGGTTTCGTACAATAAAAAAAAAGTTTGGAAAATATGAGTTACGCAACGCTGGAGCACTGCCAATGTTTGTACAATCGTTTATAACAATTTAAAACATTTGATGTGTCTACAAAATTTGGTTTAAATAATTCATTGTTTCATTCGTACATCTGCAATCTTTGCAAAAATACAGCTGTCAAACATGCAGCTTCAAGGTTTGCCATTAGGGTTGACCGTATCCCCTCAAAACAGGGCAAGATCGGATAGATTGACTCAACCCTGCAGCTGCGTAAATATATTCTTTAATGACTTGTATAGGTTTGCTAGACCTGTTTCTAAATAATAACTATTTAAATTTTCATTCAAATTCTTGTTGAACTACAGTTTTAATATTAACGCAAATCAGTAAAGCAATTGTTGAGAAAGTCTTAAAGCGTCATTGTATTGATCATAAAGCGTTGCTATTTTTGCTTATGGAATTTCAGAGACTTTGAGAAGAATAGCCTATGGTATCATGGCAGATCCCGGGGTTAAATCGTACTGGTACCGATCTTAAAACGACACGACAACCGTGCGCCGGTATCATGCCCCATCCGGATCGTTCGTTCGTAAAAAGTATCAAGTAACTAACTACGGATACTAAAGGGAAGTCAAATGTTTTAGACAATCCTGAGGTTATAGGGTCCCAAGGTAGGAAAACGTAGTCTCGAGAAGTTCTCTAACATCGATATACTCCTAAATTCGCCATTTTGAAATGTTAATCGATCTCCATCCAATGAAAATGGAAATTTTTCGGTTTCTCTTTTTTTGCAAACTTCTTCAAAACAATTGGCCAAAGCCTTTGATCACACACATTCACAACATATGTGGCAAAAACATTCAGCTATGTTGGCTCATTAGTCAGCTTATCAGTTAACTAGTTACAATTTGCCATCAACTACCGCAAAATCCGAAACATGAGCCCAATTAACCAATCGTCGCCGATACGCATCTTAACGGAAGTGAAACATTAGCCACATCCAATGGATCAGATGTTATGGCTTTTTACCACACGCATACACACACCCAAAAAAGAATTCGCCAAGCGTTCCAAATTCAAATGCAATACAATAGGTTTATAGGTGAGGCAGCGGTTCGCAATGCGTTCCATCATCATCGTGCCGCTGCATTAATTAACACCCACACGGAGCGGACAGCGGAGAGTAGCTACGGTAATGCCATGTTCGTGGTCCGACACTTTGTCGAATCACTGTATTCATTACATCAATTTGCGTATGCGTACGTCTCTGCCCCTATTTCGCGTCCCTCAATGTGACGATGATGATGATGATGATGGCGTAACTGATCCCGCTGGATGGACATCTTGCTTCAAGCGTGCGGATAGTGTATGCTGTGCTGGAACGATCTAAATCATGCAAAATGATGGTAGCTTGGGAGGCGGATTCGTTGACGGTCATGTGGGTTTTGTTGTAAAATTAAGCCTAATCGGACGTTGCATTATGTTTCACTTAGCACCGGAGAATCTAGATCATTTCCAGCGCAGGGAGTATGACAGACGGTGTGTGTAATACTTTTTTTTCTAATAAAAATAGTCAAAATAATACTTTTATTCTCTATCATTGCATCAAACATTTAAACGCATAATATTTCAAGGTTTATAAATTATCGATGATAAGTTAATGTTCGAAGTTTGAATATTAATGCTGACAAAACTACCGGTTCGGTCTGTTTATTCCACCCAGAATGATATCCACTCCCCACAAAACGGGCTGTTCCATGAAAAACTAATCCACTTTCTCATTACGTCGTGCACGACCGTCGAGAATTCGCATTCGACGCATCAACCACTATCAGCAAGCTTGCGGATTGGGGTTTTATCATATCATCCCATCCCACTGGAACAGTTGTTTTCGAGCAAACTAAAATAGCATTTCATGATTTCAATTGAATGACATCACGAAAGATGCGCTCGTTGGTCGCTTCGTATCGTTCGGCTCGTGTTGTTCAGGCCAGCCGATAAGCCAGCCAGCTTTCGCCATCAACCGACTATTACAATCTTTTAGCCGCTGCAGCTAGTCACGCGAAGATATTGCGCATTGCGTTTCGAACAGTGTGACAACAGCGCTAGGATCTAAAACAACACGCTCGCGCTGGAGGTCATAAGGCTTGGCAGCAAATTGTTCGTACGGCTAAAACAGTATAATAAATACTAATCTTCTAAGATGCTTTAATGGCATTAGTGACTAACCCGGCTGGCCTGCCCAGCACATGACGCAATGACGTCCCGAATGTTGAAGGTGCTTAGTTAAGGGATAATGCCCTTACCACAGCAGTTATGGAAACGTGCAACAAATTACAGGCGAAGTTTAGCGCCCAAGTTGTATATCATGATAGCTCGTTTATAGTGTTTATATAATTTCTCAGAATTTTCTAGCTAGCCGCATGCTTCCAGTACTTTTTTTTCGTACATCGATGCTTTCGTATAGTAAATCGTTTTGTCACATTACAACTCGTCCACCCCAGGGACGCATTATGATTCTACTGCATATTAGCGCGAAAGAATCCGCAACCAAATTCCAACCCACAGATTGATGCCGTAAAGATGATGATTGATGAACATAACTTTTCTGTGTCACTGTCGCCGCTGTTGTCGTCGTCAGGGTCCCCGCCGGAGGGAGCGGAAGCAGTTCGTTTTCTACCCCGAACCCCGTACCCGCCCGAATGCCCGTGTTCCAGTGGGGGATATAATTAACTTCGTTCTTAATGGGGAAAAATGGAGTCAAACATGGTAGTACCGACCGTGCCCCGTCGTCGGCGAGACCATTTGCATGTGTAAGTAAGTGAAATGAAGCTTAGCGTTGCGATTCATTAGCGGATCGGGTCTGGAACAGGATGCATGCCAAGATGTATTTTAAGGGTAAACCATCCTCCGGTACACCGGTACACACTATCCTGGGTCTGTACGTGATTAGCATTTCAATGCTTTATGCTCATGTTTATTTTTTTTTTTGCCATGGAAATAAGTAAAACACAGTCACAAAAAAATGACGCTCGTTATAAAGCAAACGAACGGCGCATTGCTGCATAATTTATAAAACAACAAAAAAGAGCGTAGTGTCATAGCAACATTGGCGGTTTTCACTGTGTACAGTGCCAGTTTTTTTTTTATGTAAAAACAGGTTATATAAGCAAGCATAATTACGCTACACAATTCGCGGAACTCTTTGGGGCGTAGAATCATTTTCCTGGACATGCACATGTTCATCCAAGCGATTATAATATTATAATGTTGTTTTAAACCCATTTTTCCCCTGTATATCATGCCCTTTTGTGCATTATTAAAAGTTTGCTTTAAAAAAAATCCTGTCTACTGTAAAAACTTGTTATATGAGCAAGCATAATTACGCTACACAATTCGTAGAACTCTTTGAAGCGTAAAATCATTTCCGTGGACAAGCTCATGTTCATCCAAAAGAATGTAATATGATAATGCTGTTTTAAAACCCATTTTCCGTTATTTTCCAAGCCCTTTTGTGTATCGTTAAAAGTTTGCTTTAAAAACAAAATCCTTTTTGCATTTCGGTAATACAAAAATACTTGCTTAACATAAATACCAACACAATTGAATTTATTGTTAGCAGAACAATATTTCTATCATGTTCCAAGTTTATGGCCTCTTCAACCTGTTGCGTTCCAGAGGGCGCCCTCAATCGATAAAGGTTGTAAAGTAAACCTCCTCTTTCTTACAGAGACGACTGTAGCTTAGGGTCAAAGTATCTAACATCAAACAAACAACAACTTTTTTAAAATATATTCCAGGAAATCAACTTTTTCCAAGGAGCGCCATAGTGGGCAGAAATTCTAACTTCAAAGCTTCAAGACCGCTAAGCATTTTTCACCTATGAGCGCATTTGACTTCACTCGTGACTTTTGGGACTAAATCAACCTTTTGCATTGGAATCATACCATCCGAAGCGGTAGTTTGGCATTCTCGAAACCTTTTTCCAAATTCCTAACGATTTCGCCGTCGGGATGAACTAACCTATGGAAAACAACTGAATGTCACAAACTTTCCCATATCCTTTAAGCCATATCCTCCCCGGCCTGAATCGCTTTAAGCATTCTTCTAAGGAATGTCTCCAAGCTTACAGCATTTGAACCTTTTCGGACAATGTTATGTTAATATTAAATGTACCCATAATAATGATGACAAAATCGACCAACTTCAGATGTCCTTACGATTCTACGCAGTAATAAATTGAAATGAACTATTGTAAATGATATCAACTGGTGCAACGTATCCATTACCGCCATTTTAGTGACACCGTGCAACAGACGGTCCACCAGATGCAGCACCAGTCAAAGCATTTGATAAATTGCATTTTTTACAGGGAATGATATCATTAATTATTTAAGCTTTTGTCGCGCACTTGTTTTCCCTTTTTGTAGGTAAAAGTACATTAATCATTTCATTTTCCTTAATTGCACATTCAATTCGGAGGCAGTAAAAAATACCGAGAACAATGGCAAAATGATCATAATGTATTGAAAACAATTCAATTGCGTGCATGTGTGCATAGTATGGTCGTTTTATTACAACTGCATTCATGCTACCGTGCTGAAAGTGAAATAGAACTGAGAGTGAACGAACTGAATGTCAGTGTCATTTAAAATCTATTTAAATATTTTTCCCAGCTAAATTTGTCTTAATGTGAATCTTCCATTCAGTTTGTCTGATTTTTTTGAGTCTAATAGAATTGATAGAATTGTACGGTTCAATAACATGTTCTTTGTGACTTTAAACCTCGGCTAGCCTATGTCCACCTTTTAAAAAAACATTCAAAAGATCAAAAGACTTAAACTTAAGGGATGGACTGACCAAGACTGCCGACCAAAATTACACAAATTCCATAGGACGATACGATCAGGCTCTATGCTTGCTCGATTAATTAACTGATGACGGTCTAAATCTTGGCTTTCCTACTAGCGACATCATAGGTCCACCTGAATGGGTATTTCGAGTCCTAAATAACCAACATTTGGACGCGGCAGATGAAGACCACCGACGGTTATGGAGTCAATGAAGAAATAGACAATCACCATCACGTCTTACGACACTGTGCTAAGTGTTACAGTATAAGAAAATGAGTATTTTCTCACTATAAAACGATGCACCGGAAGGAATTATCTGCGTCGGAAGCACATGTAAAGCTAAATCATCCATCGCTCGCATACATCTCTTTGTACGGCACAGCGAAGGAAGTTGCCTAATCGCACAGCAGAGCGTGAGTGTGTGTTGGGCTGTACCGAGTCATAATTTACAGCAAAATTTCAACGGAAGCAATTACATCTAGCCGAAGCTTAAAAGCACTCGCCATCCATCTGCCTTATCACTTTCCACATCCGACACGGTTAAGGTTCTTTCTCACAAGAAGAAAACGTAAATCGTATACGAAGGAGTGGTTTAATGGCGATCGTACCTTTACACACTCACTTGTCCCTGTTCACAGCGAGACGTTTTACGCGAAATGAATGGTTTTTGAGTAACACAAACAAAAGATCCCGGCACAAAAATCGGACCAGTAACAAGGATCCTTCCTGCACGGGCATGGGCACAGCATTGCAGAGAAAGTAGCACACAAACAAAAGCTCTTCACTGAAACACACATTCTGCTAGAACCACATTGTGAAAAGGCAATGAATTGCCTTTGTTCCATTCCATTTCGTTTCGCAAAAAAACCCCTCGTAGACAAACCATAAAACCAATAAAGCACACCGAAAGGACAACACTACCAACTACCCAAGGCAAAGCGCCGATTGTCGGAAGAAAACTGTAACCATGCATCTCACAAGACCGGTTTTCCGGTTTCTCGGATAGAACAGATACATTTTAGCTTTAACTTACAGTGCTTTAACGGGTTCGAAATGTAGCCCCGCGGGAAAATCCGTTCCCCTTCCGCCACACCCACGAAGCTTTCACCTCAATGGCGGAGTAACAGTGCGGGAAATTAAAAGTTTTTCCACAACTACCTGGTCTGATAAATATGTGTGTGTGTGTGCGCTTTTCCGGGTTTGCTTTTGCTCTGTCTAGTATTATGGAGCGAGCAGTGAAGATTAAGCTTCTATTACTTAGTTTGCTAATTTATGGTTTAGTGTATTTTCCTTCGTGATGGCGATTTTCCGCAATACACCCACACGCACACACGGACCGGTGAGAAAATTTATTGCAGTAAATAAAGATAAGTAGATAGCACACACATACGGGGAGAACCTACGCTGGGGATCTTATGGAACCGATGTACGTGTCCAGTGGTTTTGCTTGCTGTTCAACGGATTTGCTCACACTCCCCGAGAAAGGTGGTGCTTGCTAATGGAGAGTTGGATAAACACTAGAATCTAAACGCGAATTGCAGGGGTTCCAACAGTAGACGTAATCTAACTGAAATCTTCCAACCATTCTGAATGCTTAATAGCGTTTTTTTTGGGTTGTCTCCAATAAAAAAGGGAACGTAATCCGACCCAACACATAAGTCAACGTGCGCCGAACCAGACTGAAGCTGAAAAAGGGAACAGCCCATAGTTTATTGATGAACGTCGGCCGGAATTGTTGCGTTTCAATGTCACATCGAGCCTGTCAGTAAGGCTTAATTCTTCACCTGTAATACTTCCAAGTAGAAATCCCTCCAGTCTTTGCAGGCCCCCCTGTCTATCGCTAGAATGATAATGGGAATATACACGTATTTTCTTTTACTTTCGCACCCGTAACCCACACACACACACATCATAAGCGGATTACTATCACCGCTTGTCGTTGTTGACCGAGCGTTGCCTATTTTTTTTTTGTTTTCATTCTTCTACCATTTTTCTATTCCCTCTTGCCAATGCACAAAGCAAAACTATAAACCACAACGCTGCTCTCCATGGTGGCTAATGCGTCACCGAGAAGAAAGATAAAATAGATCTGGAAAAAAAAGTATATATGGAGGCAGGATATATAAGAGTTCGGACTGTTAGTTTTACCAGCAGCTTATCGACAAACGGTGGTCATCGAGATGTCTCGGTGCCATTGCCATCCATGCCTTGGTGTTCAGTTTGGTATTGAAAATTGGATTTCTTCGGGTCGCCGTTATGCGACATACTGCATGGAGACGCCTGGTGCGTCATGTGGATTATACACACCTTCTTAGCTAACCGTTGGATAACTTGCTGTACGCAGGAGAATTGAAGGTAAGATTGTATAGAAATTGCTTCAGGTTATAACTTTTGTGCCGGACGATAACATAACCTCGTTTATTTTGCGGTTTTGAGGTGAATTTTATCAACCAAGACGATAAGAAAAAACAATTTTGAAAGAAATTTCCCCTTTCGTTAAGAGTGAAGTTATTTAATAGTTTTGACCTTTTATTAAGCAAAAAAATAAAAGTTTTTAAAGGTTATTACGATGTACGACTGAGTGCATGGAAAAACACTTAGCCCATCATATCCCATCGTATGAAATACGCAAAACACTATTTTTTTTACAAAAAGCTCTTTACATAAAACTAAATGGTCCAACTTGTATTTAATGGCTTCAGATGATAATATAAGGGTGCCTTAAGTGCCAAAAATTCTTTGTGGGGTTATTTTGGTCATTTCTGTAGTGTTTGATAATGTCCAAAGTTTGGAAAAAATTAAATCTATCAAATTGTCATCAAAAATTACAAAAATTTTGTTAATTAACCTATCCCATTAACTTAACTTAACTGTAAATTATCTTATAAGGTGATAAAATTTCTGGGTATGGTCTGCCTGAACTTGAAAACCTTATTCATGTGATTTGTAAACCAATCAACAAATCATTTATCCTCTGTTCAGTTATCTTAAATTTTGTAATATTTTTCCTTTTCTTTAAACCCCAAGAAACCCCACACTCGTAAATAGCACTGCGCAACCATCAAGAAATTGTACAAATGTCAACAACAAAAAAGTATCCCCGAACTATATCTATCTTCGGGGTAATACCAAAGGCAGTGGCCTACCCATTAACGAAGAAGAATGTGGAAGCAATTTATTCTAATAGCTAAACGTAGCAGAGCAAAGTCCATCCCAGAATATGTGCCCTGCATAGTTTTCTCAATTTGCGAGCTCAAATATCCTTTTGTTCCTGGGTGAAATGTCGCTCATCCTCGTATGAACCGTACACGGTTCTCCTTCTTTTTTTTTTTGTACTACCGAAAGCACCAAACAATCGTTGGCAAGAAAGCCGGCAAAATGACTGCATTCAACCCACAGTAGGCCACGCCCTAGCACCGAATACCACCGGTTGATGCCCGCTAAGCCCAGGGTCCTGTAATTCCTTAATACCTTCGCCAAAGACTCGTGCTTAGTTTAGCCTAAACCGATGCCTTAGTTTCATCGCCCACCGTATGCGCGCCATGCTCGCCGACGCTCATGATGGTAAATGGTGGCGATGATGACAATAGCCATGGCAGCAATGAGGCAATCTTAAAATAATGGACATCAGGCACTTTTACTACCGTGGGCCCCGAGGGAAATGTAGGACCGATCCGCCACAGGAAGTGTTCCCATATGACCTACTCCGAAGCAAAACGATTGGCCGTTCTGGCGAGCTGCCTAACAACGCCATTAGGAGGCATTGCGTGCGTAAAAGCCGTCCATTGCAGGTGTGTCCTACCGGGTTACAAGGGACACAACCAGAACGCGGCCGGAGCTGTGACTGTATGTGTGTATTATACCCTGAAAAAAGTGTACTCCCGCTGGAACGGATGGAACACAAAAGCAACCGATGCCACTGGACAAACCTTTCTCACGTACACGTACAAGAAAATCCGTTCCCACAGCAAATTTTCGCAATATTACCCCTTGCATTCATTCACTTGCCCCTCGTTTGCCCGGTGGCACCATTTTCGAAACATTAAATAGCACTTCATTGTCGAGGATTTGGCCAACCCGCGCGGTTAGGGATGGGCGATTCGATCCGGTTCCGGAGTTCAAGCGGAAAAATCGGAACAACCGCACGTAGCGTCAGCTCATTTACTTTACACGTACACTTGTTGATGACAGTGCCGTTGCCAGGAAGTGGCGATACGGAACAAAACATCACCGTCATCGTTGGCGTACACGTAAGCGATCGAATCAATCGATTCACCCTATACGGCAGAATTGGGTAAGCAACGAAAGTTGACGGAAGGAAGCCATTCCAGATAGCATCGAGCAGGAGACGCAGATTCATTATTGATATGGTTTTAATTACTTGGCAAAGAAAGGGCTCCCATAGAAACGGTTTTAGAACACAATTATTAAAGAATGAAAAAGAACTTCACGTGGATTTGATTTACCATAACCAGGTCACGTGCCTGTCTTACATCGGGTCACAAGAAGTCCTAGCCCTTCGTCTTTCGTCTTAACGCTTTACGACCTACTGAATTCGTAAATATCCAGTGGTTTCAACATAAAAAAACACAGCTGGAGCCTGTTCTCAAGTCTGTTCAAGTTGAACCAAAATGTGTAGAAGTAGAACTGGAATCCTTCCTGGAATTCCTGGAACTTTAAACGAACTTTTAAATCGATGCAACAAATGGAATACTTTCAGTGACAGTGGCGTATTTAGGAGTGCGGAGGCCCTGAGTAACAATAGTTTTAGGGCCCCTAATAAAAATGCTTTTATTATTAAATATATCTTACGTTTTATTTGAAAAAGATGGAAAATACCTGTAGTTAATTTTTTTCCTTAATTTAATTCAAATATTCTATTTTGGTTAAACTCATTGATTTTATTTTTTTAAGTTTAAATTGCGTTTAATGGAAAAGAATAAAATTTGATTCTAATCGTTTTGGAGTTCATTTGCAACTGTATTTAATTATGTTTCAAATAATATTCTTTTCTATAAATATGAGCTAAATATTTTAGCGTATGACTTTCCTAATGGCGAATTCCTGAATAATTTTCTCTGTATCTAGTTGATTTAATAAATCTTGCTCTACATACAAAAGTGCTGAATTATTTAACTTTTCTGCTCCTAGTGCATTCCTCAAATATGATTTAACACGTTTTAAAGTGGAGAACGATCTTTTCGGTGAAGCAGTTGGCATTGGGATGGTTAAGAAAATTTTTAATAATATCTCAATATTTAGGAAAGTGCGTGACATTTGTCTTGTAATTTTATGCATTTCCTGAATGTTCAGTTCTGAACTTTGAATTGTGTTCTTATCTGTCTTATGAAATGTAAGTAATGTTCTAATTCATCACCTGCACTGCATCACCTGCAATGCATTGAAGGGTTCTTGGCTCGAACAATTGTGCACACATTCGCTGTGTTCGCCTCCTGCCGAAGAATGGTCTAGCCCAAGATCGGGGCATTCTTAGAACAGGAGATCAGTAGACTTTGTCTTATAAAATTATCTTGGATTTTACCTGCATACCCGTAGCTTGCTTACTCCAATTTTTGCTTAACCCGCTTCCTGAAAAAAGTTAAATCCTCAACTCTCGGCCTGTCTCAGGTCGGGGCCTCCGTCAGCTCGGGGTCCCCGTCAACTCGAGGCCCCCCGCAATTGCTTAGTTTGCTTACCGTTAAACCCGCCACTGTTCAGTGTGTCAGTTACTTAAACACGCAACTCTTGCAATGTATTTTGAAGAACAGAACATTTTGTGACAAAAAATTGAGTAAAGTATTGAAATATTTTAGAATCTCCATACTATTTCCAGATACACTCCCGTAAATCCAGATAATCGATAAACCAGATTCTTCATATCTAAAATTAGTCCAAGCATAAAATATTAAATAAACTACTTAATTAAAACACGAATAATCAAGCAAGCACTCCTAATATTCCTGATGAACTAATGTCCACCATTAACGCTTTTAGGCAAAAGTAAAATGTTACAAAGTTATTTACCATAAAAAAGCTACGATAAATCCAAACAAGACAAAAAGGTTCAACGCGTTGCCCCACAAGAAAAGTTTCCGCGATTTAGCACTAGACGAAGGCTTCACAATTCGCGACAAAGTTGATGAAATATTTATTAGCTGCTTTCGAGGTTGGTTGGTTTGGTCGTCATGTCGTGCGAAAATTTAACTCCCTTCATAAACGGTACCAGAAAAAAAATCAAATGACAACCAGACGATTTTTCATTCATCTTGCGGCTGTGTAGCCACGTACCAAACCGTTCCCATTGGGGACATTTGCGGGTGGAGGGTCAAAAAAATCACACACAAACCATTTTGATTCATACTTAAGCCTGCCTTTATTACATTGTGCCACCTGGTGGTAATGACCCAAGGATGGTGCTTTTGAGTGTAAAAAATATCAACAACAACAATAAAAACGCAATCCGACGTTGGTGAACTTTTCGCCATAAATCAAGACGCTATATTTACTGTCACAAGCGTTACACAAAGCACGCAATGGTTTGTGCTTTTGCAGTTTGTGTTTGTTTTGTTGTGTGTGTAATTCAAAGTTAAAATAACTCATAAACCTATCGCACCGCTATTTAATCGTGTGGATTCAAATTAAGCTGCATAAAAAGAAACATTCACACTAAGGATCCGCCTCAGTCCCGCTTTCATACGTACAGTGGCATTGTGAGGATGGATCTTTGTCGCAGAACACGGTGTAGGCAAAATGCAGGACTTGGTAATGATGTACGACGCCAACGCTGGATGCACAGTTGAGTTGCAAAGTAATGCCAGCTTTGCTTGCATCACTGCTAGCTCGCGCACTCAGGTGAAGTACCCGGAAGGAAACAAAGAACGAACTTACAAAAGCTAATGGCACTCACTTGCCCCGTTGTCATCTCGGTGTAATCACCGCGCCAAACCGGGTTGGGCCAACAGGCCCACACGTTGGTTGGTCCGATCGATGCTGGGTAAGGCGAAAACGATATGATAATGGAAGCGGGCATTTTTTTTGTTGTTGCTTTTCTGCATCCGTATCTACTTTGCTACAATTTTTAATCCATTTCCGACGCCATCGCCCCCGCCAGTTGGGAGTTTCTTTTTCTGTTACTGCTTTACACAATTCATTGAGTGGAAAAAAATCTGTGGAAAAGAAACTCGTATCTGCTAATGGTTTGGTGCAGTTTAAAAAGAGGAGTGGAAACTTCTTTGACATTATATTGCTGTACGTTGTTGCAGGGGCCAGTGGGTAAAGTGAAATGAACTCCTTTATTATTTCATGCGATCGTACGACTAAGTTACTATTTATGTTCTTAATTGATAACACACAGTAAAGAATCTTTTTTCTAGCTTTTAAAATTACTTTTGACACTTTTTCTTAAAACAAAAAAGGGTCTAGATTCGAACCCACGACAGTGGTGTGTTGTACTGAATGCTTAGCAGAATACCAACGGACCATTCAGGACATTGTATGCAATGGTGCAATAATATGAGTAGATGATGTATAGATGATGATATGAAATCTCGATAATAAAATATGTTAATGACGTTTGAGTGCAAGTGTATAAAATGAGTAAAGCTATCAGATAACTTTCCCGAAATTTCCTGAATCTGATCGTTTCTCTCTTGAATTCCCTCGCTAAATTACATTCACTAAGATAAGTTGGTCGAGTCATGTCATGAGAATGATACTGAACGAAACTGTCCAGACGTAGACCCAAACAGAGATGGAATGATGGCGTCCGAAAGAATATAGCCGGAATATTTAATTGGCATACGCCGGCGTTCGATCGTGAATGGTTTAAAGGTTTAGAGACTCCTGCCAAGAGACCACGACCAGACCAGGGCCAAGCTTACGAGGCGATGGTAGCGCCGGATAAGTAAGTAATTGTACATATTTATTTACGTATTCTTAATATGAGGGTATTTTTAATTCATTAGGTGTTGATTTATGTTATACGAGCACAGTAAAATGGTAGCAGCATTAGTACCAACATAATCGTAAAATTCAACATTAGCATCGACCATTCCCGTTTCGATGCATGACACAAAACAAAATGAAACTCATCACAATTGATTCCTAATCCTTTCATCGATGGTAAGAAAAGCCATAAAATCTCTCCACTGCTGAGAGACCTTGGCAACTTCGGATGTAGAATAAGCTTTGCTTTTTGCTGTTCGCATCGTAGCTTTCTCGCTGTATCTTATAAATAGAGAATGGCCGTAAATCTAACTTCCCGCCACTCCACCACAGCGAGTCAAGTCCCGGCCTCCAATAAGTCTGTTTACTTTATTGGCCCGAGGTTAGCTAATTAGCTATTGACACGATCTCACCCCAGTGTGAACGTTGGCTGTGTGAAAAAGCAACATTACCTCAACCAAAAAAAAAAAAAGCTTCAAGATGTGGGTATCCGTTACTCCATTAGCACATTATCAAAGGAAGATGTGTGTACTTTTTTTTTCGTTGTTACTATCTTTCCTAGACTGTGAGTCATGGGTAAGGTGTTCTGGGGCGTTTTGCAGTGTTACCGGTGTTTGCCATATTTTGCAAACGTACATAAAGTTATGGCAGATAAATTTGTTTGAGCCCAGACGTTTTACGGCCGGCAGTAAAATGCATGTCTGTTTGCATCAAAAGCTGCGTGACAGGTAATAGGTAATAAAGAGACCCTATCAAAGAGCATGGTATTTACGAAATATCGTGCACGCGAATGGTATGATATACGGTTTGAAGTGAATCAATTTGAGGCTATATAAAAGTTGAACAGTACATAACAATCAGCATTTGGATGGCCTCTTCAGAACAGTTATTACCAACATTGTTTGTACTGTTTTATTATCTGTTTTTTTTTCTTAGTACACAATCATCACTAGAACCAACTTCCTATCAATCGCATCAATGTTTGGGGTAAACCAATTACATCGTAGATAATGCGAAACTTTTAAATCCGGTTCATTATAATTGTTTGTGAAGTAAGCACCAAGAAAGAAGCTTTTAAAGCAAAAGTTATATGAATTTGCATGGTGTATTAATTTTGTCCATTCTGTCGATTATTTGTTTAATGTAATTCTCAATGTTTCAACATAATATTTTTTACATGTGGTGTTGCATTCTATTTTGTAATAAATTTATATCATTTAATAATCATTTAAGCAAAACTTCCAACTGATCAATCAATTCCAACTGGTATCCGCAAGATGTGTCGATTACAATCGATTTCGGTTAAAGAAGTTCACCAATATCATATCCTGCAATTAATGCAAATCCAATATGTAAATAGATCTTCATCAATATGCAGCCAATCGATGGGGCAATGTGCACCATAAACATCCTTTTTTACCCCACACACCCGACTCCAAAACGCTACTGATAACCTTTCCTCCCAGGAGGTCAATAAATAAGCATATTATGAAGCGAAATGGTAGCTGTACGCATGGTGGCATGACCTCGCACACCCAAAACGACCGGGTCGGGGTCACTATAACGATCAGGTTCCGGTTCCCGGAAGTATCATCTATCATTTGCGCCAGAACCAGCACCGCTAAAACCATACAAAGGCTGCCCCGGTCAAAATGGTCCAGTGGAAAAATACACACACACACACACACACACGAGTATCCGGATGTCCTTCGGTGCCGGAAATCGAAGGAAACGAGGCACAAATAATTCGGTTTTCCGAATCGCATTGCAATGAAAAACACACCGTCGCGAATGATGGAAATTTGAGGTTTAGGGATGGTTTTTCGGAAAAGGGTTACCCTTTTTTTTGCTTCGCCGGAAGATGGAAGCAAGGGGCAACGGTGGGCGGTGGATAATGGAAAAGCTAAGGCCCGAAGATGATGATAACTTGATTATCCTTACCTTTCGTGTTGTGACAGTTCAATTTATCACGCTGCATCCTCTCGGCGCTGGCCGTGTGTTGGTGAGACACACAAACGAGGAACAACGATACGATGCTTTCCCTGCCCACGATGGTCTGGGATATTCCCAACTGCCTGGCGGACCCGGCTAGGACGGTTGATAAATTGAATTCTTCACGGAACACAAACACACGTACACGGCAACGAGCCACGAATACCACTGAGAGTGCAAGAGCGTGCCAGTTTACCAAATGGGCAAATGTGATCTCTGGCCACGCCGGACAGTAACTAATCCTTTGTCTGACCCACTGGGGAACACTATTTTCTTTAAGTTATTGGTCTTGCACGGCAAGCAGTGAGCAAAATACGACGATATCTGCAATGGGAAAGAAACTATGAATTCCACACGACCGGCTGCGATCTTTTTCTGGCTGTCACTGGCACACATACAACCGCACGAAGCAAACAAAGCAGACGACGCGACCGGCAAACATAATTTTGACAGATGATCTGTCGCGTCGTTCTTTCACAGTCGAACGTGCTGTACTGTGCTGAAAAAGCGAGCTCTGTTCGCTCTTGTGGTTCCAGAATCACCACACAGGGCGCACACACACACACACACACACACTACTCATCAGCGAAACACTTCAAAACGGTACTGGGTCCTACGAATAAATAAACCACGGTGTAAAGGAGAACGCAGCACCAAAGGACGGTTAAGCCACCAACAAACTCACACGCACTGACACAACACTGGTACGTCGCTGTGGAAACGGCACGAGCAAGAACAACCTGCAGGTGAAGGATTAAAGCAGGACACACACACGCGCACGAACACCGTCATTATTGCAATGAGGGGGCTTGTTTGCTTCCCGCTAAAAGGGGTGGATTTCTAATTTATCGAAACACCGCCCGGAAAGGGGCCATTAAATGTAAAAAAAGGCGAGGGGTTTTGCGGTTCAAAGGTACGCACACGGTAGTAACGGTCTACGTTTGCTTTCCTGTTAATGTGTACGCACGCAAGTAAACACGCACGTGCGAGCGAGGAAATGCTTTCCGCAAACCTGATCATACCCAGGCCAACCCTTGAGCGTTTGTTTGTACTGTGGAAAAGGGGTACGGTATGTTCGGGGAATTTCTCATTCGCAAACGCTCCTCCAAAGCGAGCAAGATTTCATCCCCAATCGTGGCTGCTAGGGAAGGACGGGCGTAGACGGGAATCGGGGGGGCTAGTAACAGCCGGACACAGGTATTATTAAGCAATTTAAACTCAATTTTCACCCTGGACATATTGCGCCAGTAATAGCCTGCACTCGGCAACTACCGTAGCAGACCGTGCCAGGCTATCCTAAAACGAAAACTTCATACTGCGGCAAAAAGAACGTTTCAAAACATGCCCTCTGTACTATTCTCACACCGAGGAAAACAATGCGTACGTTGTGCACCGTGGCGCTTCAAATTTGTCCGTGGTAATCCATGGTAAATGAGACATTTTCTTTTCATTCCTTTTTGGGACCCACTTTGCGCGTTAAATGTTTTGCTGCTGCCAACGACCAGCACACAAAAAAGACGGAAACAATCGATAACCTATTTTTCCATCGCGCACTCTGCTGTGGCTTTCGACGACGGGGTGGTCGTGCGTGTTTTTCGTTCTGTGTTAACGCACCAGCGATAGTAGTTCCGTACACTACACGCACGTTTCTGCTACTCTAGCAACACTGAACGCATCCTGTTCCTGTACGCACGTTCAAACTACACACAAACTAGCTGGTTGGGTGATAACTAACGATGGATCATCATCTAGTAGACGACGACGATGCGTATAAACCCTCCGACAAGCTCGCAACTACTACTGCTGTTGTCAAACGGTCACACATCCACTGTGTGTTCTCCAGCATCAGCATTTTGGCCTGTGGGGCTTCGTGGGTTTATGAGAGTACGAAAGAGCGGGAGAGCGAGCGAGAACGTGTACGCGCTGAGAGCGAGCGTGTGGCAGTGGAAAATTGCAGGGCTCGCAGTTGACGTTTTTAAGAATGTTCGTTGTATAGTTTGGTGGGCTTCTTTTTCAATTTGTTTAGCAAACAAACCACTTACGGTTCTGGCACCATTATTGCCCATTATTACCCATTATTATACCATTATTAACCAGATATACTCAATGCGGTCCAACTCTGAGTTAGAGTTCTGTACAACAGTTTTGAAAAGTTGACCTGATCACTGAAAGCATCTGCGATTCTACCCTCGACCTTCAACGTATTAGACCAAACGCTGTGGTGCCAGTGACAAGAGACCAATTTATCCGCTTGTATGATTCCACGATCCAATGATAAACTAAGGTAGCCCTAACGCATTAAATTGTTTTATTTTATTCTTCTTCGTGGCACTCACAATTTTGGATGACTACCAATTCTGACTGTCCTTTACATTCATTTACTCACAGAAGGACAGTTTGTCGTACGTACGAGGTCTAGATATCTGGTTAGGATAGGTGTCGAACCGGACCCGCTGTCACAAACGCAATCAACTATCCTTACTGCAACCTAATTACTGGTAAACGTTCTAATATTATGTTATGGTGCAAGCCTAATTAAACAATAAAATTGCATCAAAATTAGTTACATTTAAGAAAACCTAAATCTAATTCAATACAATTTAATTAAATCCAATTTTCACATAAATATGAAAAAAGCCCACGAATAGCCCTGCATTGTTTTGGGAGAACAAATGGATTAGATTTTCTTTTCCACTTGTGTTGTCTCTGTTCCGTCAGTTTGTTAACGATATTTTATCTCCCTCGTACAAGGCTGGATCCGAGCATTTTGCGCTGCAACGGGTGAGAAGTTGAGCAAAATTCTACGCCGGTTGCGGCAAACAAAATGTTTAGATTTATTCAAAACCATATTTCGTCCATCTTCAACTGTAATACACCAAAATTATGTGGATATTTCTTTGCAACAAAAATTGTTCGTACTGTCGTGAGGTTTTTTTTTATTTTTTCTTTACACAAATGATTTCCAAACAGCTCTTATTCAAGTATTTTAACGGCGAGTTTGAAATCGCTTGCGCTTACTCTCTCCTCTCATTCTTATTTTCCCTCACTCTCGATTCCTCTCGCAATGCGGTTTGTTTTCCTTTCGATAAGCGACCAGGCAACCGCTCCGTTCGCTGGAAAAACGTTTGTTTTCCTCACGGGTTTTCTTCGGTCTGTTTTCCGCATGGATTCTTTCCACATGATGTCTGTTTTCTTTCCATGGAAACACACCACAAACCGAAACCGGTCCGATGTCGACACGTTCAAAGAGCACAAGCTCTACTACGCTCACGCTCAAGCACGGGCACAAGCAATTCAGCTAAACAGGGTTCGGAAAATTGCGCCCACTCGCTCGTTCCTCTTTTCCGCTAGCTGCTTTTTTTTACCACGATCACATACCGCTGGATGGTGGGTGAACGAGGTAGCATTAGCAATTCAATTTCTAATCGCTGCCAGATTAATGGAGCACCGATTGATGCAACTGCGCCCCGGTGCAATTCCATTCCAACCGTTCCAGCCCACCCCCGATGACCTTGCACCGGGAGCGGCGATGCATTTTTTTTGTTCTAGTGATTGTTATTGTTGTTTCGCGTACTGTTCGGTCTCACGCCGCACATGACCGTACGATGGTGGGTTTGGAGGTCGGAGGTCGCCGGTCTAGAGATATGACGGTCGATAAAAGAGCTAGAGGCTAGTACTCCTGGTGCAATAGTTGTGCGTTTGGATGCCCCTGGCATTATGTAGCTCTTTATGTATGCCTGCTAATTGTGCCTTGCAGCCAACTGGCGGGGCCTATAGCAATGTAGGGTGCATCGAATAGAATGCTGGTTGGTTGCAATGGATGAGCTGCGAGATGGTTTGGTGTTCTGCCGAATGGTCGTCCGGCTTAGGAACTCGTACGTACATGAGTCATTTCAAATCTAATCATTTTTGGCAATTCAATGCAATGAATATCTGCTTTCAGATACCGATATGCGGGATAGGATCAGAATTTATGCGATGATTGAATTAGATGCGCCTGTATGATTAGCTTATGAGTAACAATACAAAATGAGGTATGCATGCACATGAGGGCACTGCAAATAATTACTTTTTGTATGGAGGCTGTTACAAACTAGCATCAAATTGACAAAATTCCTTGATTACTATCAAGTGTAGTTTTGGTTATCTAAGACTTAGTGTGCTCCAAACCGCTCACATCTGGACAACATAAAAGGGCTTTACAGGCTGAGTCATCCGGTGTCATTCTCATGAATGTCCACCGGAACCTGGCAAGTCTAATCCGCCAAATTTTACTACTACAATTCAGTTAACTACTCGAACTATTTTCTATAAACTGCGTCAGATTTCTAAAGTACAATAACAAATACATATTATAGCATGCAGAATTTAGAAACATGAACATTAAACTGATACAGGGATAAATAAGCTTCGAAACGATCATTAAAAGATACCGACCCCAAGCTGGATTTCCTTCTAAAAAATTAGCAAAACTGTAGCTGAAGTCATATGCTGGGTATAAATTTGTTCCACAAACTTGTACTAAAGTAGTAAGTTATCCTGTCGTGTGAAGATCGGTGCCGCTACCAATACACCACCGACTGCCCCCTAAATTCTTCCTATCCGAGACAATTTGAACAACACGTCATAAGTACTTAAATGTTTTAATGTATAATAATATACAGCAAGGTCAACCCATAAGCATTGGAGTTGCAGCGAATTAAAACAAATCTCCTTCTTATGCGTCTCAATTTAAGTAGTTCGACAACTGATTAATTTTTCAGTATCAGTATAGTAAAGTGCTCAAAATAGGGATACAGATTTTATTTAACCCACCTTTTTCGGTGTATCAGAACGGTGTATGTCGTAGGTTCGAACAAACCCAAGGGCCATGTACTATTGGACCGATTTAAACAAAGTATAAAGTGATGAAGGGCTCTGTTGCGAAGACCGAAATAATACCGCGTTTTTTAAAAAATGCTAAAAAGAAGCTTGGAAGCTTCTTCCAAGCTTCTACTAAGCTACCACTAAAGTTAGGGATACGCGATTACAATAAACGTAGTGTATTTTCTAAAGTGGAACAGTGTCGTTTTATCAACGGTTTTTATCAACGGTCGTCGAGGAGCCGACAAGTTGCGTTCGCAACAGGCTCGATATATCGAAAGTTTGGAATACTCGAACGCTTCTTGTGATTAATTAATTTGAATTTTTTTTCTATCTTCCTTTACTATAATCGAAGGATTTATGCCATTTTTAAACTACAGATTTTAGGAAAAAAAAACTTCGTACGTACCATCCCAATCACTTTTATAACGCCACACCTTTACCATAAACCATTTCTCTACATTTAATAGCACCTGTATCGAAGGTTTGGGCGCACCATCACATCCCGCTTTGCGTCCCTCTTTGTTTGCGTTTTTGAGAGACCGCTAGATACAGGTAATCTTGTCACCAACCGTGACCTTCGTTGAGACGAGTACACCTGAAACCGAAACTTTCCTCGCTTCCGCAGGTAACCGCATGCACGAAAAGGGAATCCCTCACGGTGCACGACTGCAGCCGTACGGCGATGAAATCGTTGTCGATGGACCTGCGTCACAGTGACTCGACTGTCGTCCGGAGCCGCATGTCTGATCGCACTGCAACCGTTTTGTGCCAAGTGCATGTTCTATCAAGCATCAAAACACTTAAAGCAGGCGGGATCGGTTCGAGCGAAAACTAGTTACATTCTTAGTCTCGCTGTGGACAGACGGTAGTTGAGAGATTCAAAAGTGTCGTGAGAGGTGCACGAGTGCCAAGAAGTTTAATCCAGTCGTCACGAATCGAATGCCGATACGGTAGTGTTTTGGGACCATTGGTTACAGTATGAAGGTGAATTATTTAATCTAAAAAGTTCTAAAATGCTTCAATTCCATGCTTTCAATAGTGTTAAATCAGTAGGAGTGTAGGTTGATGTATGTTATGCAGTCTACAAAGTGAACCTGTTTGTGGTGATGCTTATTTCATCGAACTTTGTGTGACTATCGTGCAATACGAACAGGTTTTTTGATGATCTTCGTCAGTGATGGATTCAATGCAGTGGCACACCACAGTGCAGTATCGTATTTTTGTGGAAATTTTTAAAATAATGCACACTTAACCACACCAAACTTAAATTATCTACACTGTATAATGTGCGGTCTGGCTGATAGTTTCTTCCATTTAAGATAACCTGCTCGGGCTGACACCTAGCCCGGCTGCTTGCATCTTTCCCTTCTGCCAGTCGTTGAAGTCACCAAAGCGCATTTTACCTAGAATGTCTACGGCTGCGACTTAGACGCCGGCGTTCACTTGGTAGAGTGTCTACCCATGATCATTGATTATTATTCGATACGATCTGCTAATTTCCGCGTAGAGGGGATTTTGTGTCGTGCCGGTCCTACGGGGGCAGGGTTATCGTTACACGCGAGATGGCCGTAACTCGACTCGGGCAGACTGTATAAATCGTACATTTAATTAAATACCGAACCGGAAATGCCTGTAGGTTGGGCGGTAAGCCAGCGGGAAAGACAATGCAAAGTGAATCGCTATTGCGATGTTATGAAGCGTCGATTAAATAGGTTTTGATGTGTTCTAGTTAACTTGTAATAGAAACAGCTTGTCCTATGTGTTGGTACCGAAGCAAAACATGTACCGAAGTACTAACCGGTATAATCTTCTTCCCTGCAGCTACTCTGTGCGCTAGCAATTCTTAGCGTATGCGTCAGGATCAGCCATCAAAAGACGTCCCCATGTCCGGCAGTGTTTTCGTACGACGAACGGGATGATTCCTACGACACCTGGTTTGGCACGATACGGCTGAAGAGCAATGTGCCCCTGTTCGGTATCTTTGTGGACATTATTTTTTCCTCGCCCGTGCTCTCGTTTGGGGTAGATATGCAACAAAAGCGAGCTCGGTGGATCTTAATTATACGATGAAACTTCTACCTTCCTAATTCCCATTCCAGACATTCGTGCGGCAGCACAACACGGACGATAATGTCCACTTCCACATCATGGACAAATCGTACCGTGTGCGGGCGGGTGAAGTCATTATCGTCAAATTCTTCGTGCGTTACGCACCGGACCGACCGGTTCCATTGCTGCGCCAGATCCGGTTCAACGGACAGAACATTTGTACGGAAACGCGCCAAAACCCGGTACGCTCCGGTACCCGTCCAACTGCCACGAATAATGGCAATCCGCAAGTGGCGTAAGTAGGCTGGTTGTTCCATCTGTTGTCCAAAAACGGTAGCCAACTAACCATTCCCACTCGTCGTTGTAATAGAACGTCTAGCGAAACTGAAGACATTATTGCTGATGTCTACACACCCGTAGTACAACCGATCAATTCCCACGTAACGCATCCTCCCGTAGAATCCCACGTACAGCCCCTGTACTCCTCTAGTTCCGCAAGTTCTTCGCGCGGTAGCGGTACGGTGGCCACCAGAGCTACCGATGCGAAGAGTTCCCACAACCAGCCGGCACACGCTGGCGATGTGTATCCACCGCGATTCAGCCCGGAGGACCATGTGGAACACTCGTCAAGCACGACCGGAAGCGGGGATGGGAAGGACCTCGACTCGGACGGGTAGAACCTTTAGGCGTTAGCGCTTAATCTTGGAGTTGCATCCGGTAATACGTTTTATCTTCTTCGTTCTAGTCACCGAGTTGCGAATAGACGTATCGCCACGACGACCTACCGATCGTTCGCCGAGGAGCGCACATGGGAGCAACCAACGCCAAGATCACTTCTATCTGAGGGCTTAAGCTCCACAAAGCGAGTCTCGAGTGTGCCGCTAATCGCCGACAAAGGTTTCACCACGCTCGCTCCATTCTCCAGCACAACTGTGGCCAATAATCGAGATCGCTACTTTGCCGGAGATTATGCATTCCTTCAGCAGGATAACTCCCCGAGGTCTACCCAAACACACTACATCAACAAATACGAGGGTGACATCTGTGGTACAGTTGTGCCGAAGGCGAACCCACTCGTCACGCACGGTACGGTATCGGAGCGGGGTCAGTTCCCCTGGCACGGTGCACTGTACCGCAGCACGGTAACGGAGCTGAAGTATCTGTGCGGTGCAACGTTAATATCGCGCCGGGCAAGTATCACCGCCGCACACTGTGTGACGCTGGAGAAAAGCACCAAGCCGGTCGATGCTGGCAGTTTGCTGCTGTACTTCGGTAAGATAGACCTGGGCAAATGGAACGGTCCGGAGGAAGATGCCCAGATCCGTACGATCCACATACCGGCCCAGTATCAGCACGAACGGTTCTTCAACGACATTGCCGTGCTGGTGCTGAAGGAGGACATTAAGTACAGCAACTTTGTGCGGCCGGTCTGCTTGTGGAACTTTGACGATGACTACAAGACGCTGATCAACAAGATCGGGTTGGTACCGGGGTGGGGTTATAACGAGCACGGGTTGGTCAGTTCGAAGCTTTCCTTCGCCCAGATGCCGGTGGTGGCGCACGAAACGTGCATCTGGTCGAACCGGGACTTCTTCAGCAAGGTCACCTCGGACACGTCGTTCTGTGCCGGATTCAAGAATGGCACCTCGGTGTGTAACGGTGACAGCGGTGGCGGTATGGTGTTCAAGCACAACAATCTGTGGTACCTCCGGGGGATAGTGTCGGTCAGTGCGGCGCTACAGGATCGATTCCATTGCGACTCGAAGCATTACGTCGTGTTTACGGATGCGGCCAAATTTACATCCTGGATCAGGAGTCTTATGTAGCCTTACCGGCACACAGAGCTGATGATTGTGGGAAGCAGTAGTACTGGCAAGAATGCTTATATTAGTAAGAACTTTGTAGATTACAAGAATTTGTAACAAAATAAAAATGATACCCCATATGTTATGTAGATTACATACGGTGTTTTCTTCCTACCCACTAATAACTTCCGAAACAGCTCCACGGCACAGATTCGCGGCGCACTTTTTTTTTTGTTTCAAACCGATAATTCTACGTTTATCAACGACGTCACAAACCGACGACATTGCGTTCCTTGACCGAACTGATACGTCACCATTGCGAACAACTACGCCGAGTAGCCTTTGCTTCAGTGCCACCACACCACCCATCGTCCAACTCGGGGTTGTGAGTGAGAATGTGTTGATTGAAATGCTTGGCGCCACTATCAATCCGAAAGGGTCGGGATTATCGGTCAAGCGTGTTTGGCCCTGCCCTGACTGCAGCAGTGCGACGCGATCTCAACTCATTCGGTCCGTGATCTTCGATCAGTGAGGAGCTAGTACGGCCAGCAACACGCTTGACAAGATGATTCGCCGCAGTAGCAGAACTTCCCTGCTACCATCGACTCCTAACAGCAGCTTGGTAGGGTTTTACGTTGTGGCGCTGTGTGTATTCGTCCGCTTACCGTGCACCCTCGCCACCTACGTACGATTGGGGCAAAGTGCGGACGTACGGCTGCCAACACCGCAAGCAACAAGCTGCAGTGATCTATTTACGATCGATCGTGAGAATGCCTATCGGAAGCAGTACGAAGGGACGATTGTATTGCGCCCAAATGTAACGATCCGCTACGTGCAGCTGGTGGTGCAGTTTGATCGTGAAGTGGAACAACTTTCGGTAAGATATTACGGAGCTCGGGAAAGGAATCCTCGGGATGCTAGATCGCGTTAGGATCGTACCTTAACAGTAGTTGCGCCATCGCCACTTTCCTGAGCGTGTGTTTCGTGTTTACAAATAAGACGTACCTAGTGTAGTGGATCACGATGCAACGATGCAGTATTTCATTTGATAAAGGCTTGCCAAAGGCAAAGGCTATCAATGGCGTAGGGCGGACAAACGGCATGCTCGTTCGTTGCATGCCTTTTGAATAACACCTGCACATTTGTCAAAAACTTCGAACGAAATCCACCAGAGCACAAAGGATGTGAACGTTTATCGATCAAGATGGCCGTGCGTAGTGAATCACTCGTTGAACTGAGAGAGATTATTAATTACCCGAACGTCATCGAACACGCCTCAGTGGTGGCACGATGGATGGCTATTGGGAACAATATTTATGATAATTGATTTGATAATGCACACATTTACATTCAAACCAGAACTACTTCGGCAGAGTCAGCACTACCGATCATCAGAGCTTTCACATTGCAAATCTGACGTACCCGCTGCGTGCCGGAACCGTCGTTAAGATTCCACTGGAGGTGTCCTATACATCCGTCACACCACCGACAGTCGTTCGTATTGAGGTTAACGGTGTTACGGTTTGTCCGGTAAACATTTTAAGGTAATGATCACCGTGCAGGGAGCTGAAACCGATTTCCACTTGATGCTCGGCATATTCTTTCTTTTTATAGACCACTAGTAAGGAATTTTCGTGATCCAATGGCAGGATCTTCAGTGCAGGCTTCAATGAGTAACAGCCGACCGGAAGTACACTCCCGAAATGGAACTACGGAACCGGTACAGCAGTTCAACTTGTCCTGCCAAGCTATACGTACCGGTGTGATCGTGTCGTCGGGACGCTGGGATGCGATTATAGAGCTCGTGGCAGAAAACACGGTCGACCGAGCTTTAATAGAGATTGTGTTTGATCATCCGGTGTACATGTTGGGGGTAGTGTTGAGGCAGTGTTTTGGAAGGACCCTTCCCCATTTTAACGTAATGTTCGCCTTCTCGTCCATAGAACCCATTCGGTGAGGTGACGACCGACGATAGTGTGAGGTTTAGGATCGAAAATCGTACCTTCATCCTGGCGAAGGATGCAGAAATAGAGTTAAACTTCTTCATACGCTACAACCAGATGGGTCCAGTGCCGGACGTTGTGGAGGTGAACTTTAACGGTCACAACCACTGTCAGCAGCGAAGACGTCGCGTGTTGAACGAAACACCGGACAATAGTTACCGGAGGACAACAACCACCGCCACTACTGAGCACACCGTGCAGTGGGGGAATGTTCACCAACAAGACGTGGAGGACACGGTAAGGTTTTAGAGAGAAAATAGTTCCACTTTATCTACCTGATCAATTTCGATTTTTCTTTAGTACGATAATGCAGGTTGGCCACTGGAGCAGACTGAATGTGCTACAGTGTTGGAACCGCTCGGCACTCGTATACGATCGCGAATTATTGGTGGAGTTACTTCGAACCAAGGCGAACATCCCTGGCACGTGGCGATCTATCTGGACGAGGTTCGTATTGTTTGATCTTGATCGTTGTCGCACAGCAAATTCTAATCCCCGAACTAATGTGCAGGAATATCAGTGCGGTGGAAGCATCATCGGCAGGCGGTGGATCCTAACGGCCGCTCACTGTTTGACGCGTCAGAACACTAACGAAACGCTCGAGGTGGACCTGTTCCGTGTGTACACCGGTATCATCGACATCAGCACGATTGATGATCACTTCTACCGTACCGCCGACGAGGTCATCATTCACCGGGATTATAATCCGGTGATGTACACCACAGATATAGGATTGCTCCGACTCAAGCGTAACATCACGTACAACAGCTTCATAAAGCCGGTGTGTCTGTACAACCGGACGGTAGACATTAGTACGTTTTATGGACGCGAGGGAAAAGTTACCGGCTGGGGCTTTAATCGGAACGGAGTGATCAGCAACGTGCTGAACTATCTGGAAGTTCCGGTCGTCTCGCAGAAGATGTGCTCCCAGCGTAACGTGCAGTTTAATAGTGTGCTAGCGGTGGGGGAATCTTTCTGCGCTGGCCACGCGGATGGTATGTAGTGGCCAGTGATGGCAAACCGAATGACTTTGGGTGTGTGTTAATAACGATCCATTTCTTCCATTCCGCAGGCAATTCCGTGTGCAATGGTGACAGCGGGGGTGGATTGGTATTTGCCGAGGGTACACACTATCACGTGCGCGGCATCGTTTCCATCAGTGCACAGCGTCGGAACTTGCTCCTATGCGATCCAAACCAATATTCCGTGTTTACCGATGTGTCCAAGTTTCTACACTGGATACGTCAGCAGGTGTCGTAGTAAGGATGGTGACCAGGTTGAACTTACGTTATGAAGACAAATATTTATTTCAATCGACACAGCGACAAGGAAAACAAGCAAAATAACGATGAATAAAAATGCTTTCGCACAAAGCGGATGCTGGATGTTGAGTTGCGTATCACATATTACGTCGAGAGCAGCGAACGAAAACGATACATCTCTTCCAGGCGGAACACTTCTTCACTCAACAAGATCACTCAACAGCTTCCGACACGATCCCGGGGAATTAACCGTAGCTCGGAACCATGCTTAAGGAATACGGTGCCAGCCGTTTGCTGCGGGTTAATACCGATACCATCATCCGTAATGATCGCACTCGTTGCTGGTGGTACTTTGAATTCTTCGGCGGCAAATTTTAGAACCGCCGTGAAGGGTGTCGCTTCCGGTACACTTAACCTGTCAAGCGGCAAGTTAGCAAAATGAACACCGTAAAATTAGAGAATATGTCGAGTGATACCGTTTCGAATAGACACTTACACCTTAAAGGGCAGCTTCGGATCGGATGTGAGTGTAATCTTAAACGTAACCTTGGACCTGGGAGGAAAAATACAGAAGAGAAAGTACGGTTCAATCTGATTCGAAACGGTAACATGACCCTTCGACTTACACTGCCATCTTTCAATAATCTATTGTCTAAATCACCTACACTGGAGTCTAGCGTGAAATATGTTTGTTCTACTGTTTGGAAATGCTTTTTAAAAACTGGTGTTAACTACGGAACAGCTGTAACCAGTTTTCTAATTCCACGCGCACCCAACAAATGGACCCAACAAAATTGTCAACAAATGCAACTGACACGTAGCCGACACCGTACTCACACGCATACGCATACACGCTGTCAAAGGGAAATCAAATACAGTGCGATCCCATTTTATGACACACCGCGTGTATAGCATTATTTGAAATTTAATTTAACTTGCTCTCTGCTTGTTTTATACATATATTTATGCAAATAGAAATGTATCTACTTTTTACAAGCTTCTTAAGGTTTTTGGATAAACAAAAGCATGCTAATTGCTTTCTATTTTTTCGTTAATACTTTCGCCGTCAGCTAAAGTATTCAAGCTTGGTAGCGAAATTGAAACCTTTTTAGGATAATTTAGAAACAAGTGTTCATAATATAAGACGAGAAGTTTCAGTTAAAATTTATTTCATTTACAAATTTATTTCACGCTTTGCCATCGTCACACACGCACACATGTTTCCTGAACAGAAAACATTTATTACTTCTTGATGGAGCCGGTAAAGTGAGCAGTAAAGTCAGAAGGGTCACACAGGATTTTACACTTTAGTTTTGACTGGCAGCACACATTTTTTGACGCGCCGCACACGATTTCTTGTCGAAGGCGCAAATTTTTGATTGCAAGCACCGGAGTTTTGATCGGGTTCATTTACATATAGGGAGCACATAAGACTATGAATAGACCACCACTTTCTAGCCTGCCTGTCTTGAATGAATAGCAATCTGTGGCTTAAATTACCCACAGCTGAATAGTTGATCCAGGCTGGCCGCTTACTGGAACATAACTTGTTGGTTTAACGTTCCCGGTAATCGTACATATGTTCCACCCGGTTGTTGTTGTTGCTGCTGCTGCTGCTGCTGTACCACTATCGGTACGCCAGAACCGGAAGCAATCGCCACCGGTGCTACGATCGTTGCGGTCGGTTGTACTAGCAGATCCTGGGAGAGCATCGGCAACGGTGGATCACCCTGGAACCAGTTAATTAGCGCATGTTCCGGAAACTTGGTACACTTCAGCTGATCGGCAATTAGATTCTGGGAGAAGTTGACGTGATTATTGTACGCTTCGATCTCCTGCGTCGGTTCCTTTAGCATCCGATGGAGATCCTTCAATATGGCACTGCCCCACAGCTGGACGTGAATGTCCGGTATTTTGGAAGCCAGCTGCATTGCCGGCGTAACCATGTTCATGCTTTCCTTCGAGTTACCGATGCTAAGGAAAACGTGGCTCAGCAGTACGAGCGAACAGGACGTTAGTCGGTTCAGGTCTTCCGCGTTCGCCATCTTTAGCGTTTCACGAAGAAAGCGTCTGTTGGAAGGATAATTAAAAATGACATTAAAATGTGTACAATTCGAAGTGGAAAACGAGCAACTCCCTCCGCTTTACGTACTTTGCCTCGTGGAAGCTACTCTTGTGGAATGCGTTCAATCCTTGCACGTAGTAAAAGCTTCCCATCAGTGCCTGGCTATTGGAGCATTGTGAATTTTCCTGCTGTATCTGCTCGAGAATATTGCGCAGATCTTGCTCTCGCTTCGTCCGCAAGTACACGATGGCAAGGTTTAGGTTGGCGAACAGTTTGAGCTCCCGTTCGGTCGTTTCCTGGATGCAGGCGTAAAATTGCTTTTCTGCGTGCTCGAACAAACTTGTGGACATCGCGTAAAGGCCTAGCAAACAATGCAGCTGTGGCGCGTGCTTCTTCAGCAGAAATTTGTTCGATGACGACAGGCATACATCCTTGGCCAGGGCGATCTCCTTGATGGCTAACGATTTGTTACCCATCACCAACCGGCACATGATGATGTGCTCGAGCAGTATGATCTGAAACACTGCCAGAATTGGTTTGTTTTCTTGAGCTGTTGAGGAGGAATAACAAAAGAAGAGAAAATAATCAATATCCTATATGCAGCTATGCAATCGGTTAAATACCGCCCCTACATTTTAGCTTCTCGATTTGGGTCAGTGCCTTTTCGGTGTATTTCTGCGCCTTGTCCATATATCCAGCCATCATCGAGTGTGACACGGTGACCAAGTAAACGAGCACGTACAGCTGCTCCTTCGGTAACCACATGAACATTTCTGTGTTGTTCTGTCCGAAGATTTGTTCATCCGAAGGCCAGTTCGGTGCAATGATCGTCTGGATGCTTTGCTGTAACATTTTTAGACTCGTTTTGACCGTTTTCACCTGTCCCAGCTGTAGATAGTGGCACACTTGCAGCACGTAGAAAAACACCTTCAGGTACTCCTTCAGGTGAAAGTTCTGGATTGAATGGTCGATGATGGGACTGGCTTGGCTCAGTATCGCTAGGACGTCGTTCGTTTTCCGCTCAATCATCATGATCATGGCGCGGCTTAACAGAAATAATGACTTCAGATACGTCGCATTCGATTCGTCCGTTGATTCTACACCCACCGCCAGCAGTTCCGAGGCAAGCGTATACTCTTTGTCCGTGGCGTGCGTTTGCTGTGGTTAGATGAAAAATTTGAATAACACAAAAGATGTTGATTTCCTACAGCTACACAGTCACTTACCGCTAGCTGGAACAACAGTTTACAGTGCCAGTAAACATTGTGCTGCGACAGTTCGATCGCTTTCCTTAGCACCGGCTTAGCGAGCGAGCTTTGGTCCTGCTGCTGGTACAACTGTGCCAGCAAGCTGGCCGTGTCGAATTTCACATCGTCAAAGTTGTTGATGTTTTCCGAAAGGATCCACTGAAAGGAGGGAGCATTGATAGTTTGCTTTAGAGCAAGACCGATTATTGAACAGACTTGGTGTTGGCCACTAACCGCTTGTTCAAGATGATTCTTTGCTAGGTCGGTGTTTTTTGTGTAGGCCATAAGGATCTGCCCGAGCTGTAGGTGCGTGCGGGCTTCTACCTTCAGCGGTGGCTTGAACGTAAACAATGCCTGCAAGCACTGGATGCACTTCTTGATATCTGGCGGAGTCGAAGTGCGAAAGTATTCCGCCAGTCCCAGCAGGGATATGTAGCAAGCATCCTGGGAGGATGTCATCAGACGGACAGTTGGGCACAGGAAGTGGAATAGTGGACAGGAAAACTATCTTTTTCGTTTGGATCTTTGGAGCAAGCGAAAGTACCGACGACGTAAACAAATGCGATGCACTGGCGTTCGCACAAACGGCACCTCCGCAGGTCATTTGTAGAGACATATCAAACATTATTGTTATTTATGAAGTTATTATTATCGCTTTTCGTATGATTGTGTTTATTTGGAAAATGTGGAATTGTTGCCATTTTGTCTAAAAAGTTTTCAAAAGCATTCTTTCGAGCAAAAACACAAGATTTTGTATAATAAAGTCAAAATCGATTTTCGATTATACCACAGTGCACGCTGGCCAAGTGACAGTGTTGCCAGATACAACGATGGCGTCTAATTTAAATTGAGCCGTTTTTGGCCATCACGCCATTTACTTCAGAACGGTTCCTAGCATATAAATTTATCAAAATGTTTTTTGAATACCCCCCCCCCCCCCCTCCCTCCTTTAAAGATTATTATTAAAAATTCAGAAGATTTGATAACTGTTGCATGGGAAATCAGGGACATTCTGCTCACTGATCTACAAAAAAACCGTTGTGAGTTCGACTTGTTGCTGGCTCACATAATGTCTACCTGATATGGACCTACCTACCTACCTAACTGCAGAACGATTCACCTGAATTTTGTGGAGACGCAGAAATGTCCTGCTTGGCTATAAACCACAAGCAATGAGATAATCGCACACTATGCAGCGTCTGATGAATGTAAAGGTATCGCGATACTACAGTATTGGTATACTGGTAGAGGTATACTACACGCTACACAACTAGGTTCAAGTTAAATAACTATTAGTTCTCCACGCTCCAACGCTCTATTACTAGAAAAATCAGTGCTACAGTCAACGCATCAAAGCATAAATCTGCTGTACTAGACATATTCTAATTTAGTAAAACGTATAGCAAAAATTAACTATTTACGGCATGCTATTTAAGTATACCCGGAATAAGTTATTTTAGTATACGCTGAATGAAAGGCTCGGTTAAATCATAGTCAACAATCGTCAGTTCAAATCATAAGAGCCAAGAGAACTGGCAATGCAATCAGTTGCAGTTTTCCAATTGTGAAAGACGTCGACTTTCGAGGAAATTATGTGCAGTGCGTACGACAAGCAGGATAAGGGATAGTGGGAATAATCTGACGCAAGATTCTTAAGAACTGCTTAAGTGTAATTTGGAGTACTCATGTTAAAATGATATGTCGCATATGAGCATCACAGTCCAGGTGGGAGCTGAACACAAACAGGACGTGTCGTATATTTTTACGATACATTTCATTCGTGATAACTGACCAAGGTTCGGGACTAATTAACTACAATGGCCAAATATTTAAAACACGATGCACGATGCAATAAAATTAACAACGTCCACCAATTGGGAAGAAAACCTCTTTTTAAACATCTTTGAGTTTACGTACACAAGGGAATTCTGTAGCATAGCTCTGTAACCGGGTCCATTAGCTAGTAGTAGCAAACCTTATTCGATTATCTGTAACCTTTTAAACAGTAACGCAATATCTTTAGCATATTTTAAGCTTTTAATCCGTAATATATTCTCATCCATATCTTCCATATTGTTTTCAACAGCACCACTATCTTGAAGATCTGCCATCCAGACAGACTCGCTTTCTTTATTTGTTCTATCATTCACATCGGGAACAGTCATTTGTACACGGTGACTTAGCGTATTGATTCTTAAACTCTAACTTTCTTTTATGTATAATCGAACACTTCCCCTCAACAATCACACATCCATGCTGCCCGTCTTTCCACCCCATTCGTACAACCTTCTACCGAGGTACGTTGACACGTGTAAACACGATGGATTCTTAATTTCTCCGCCTTCCGAACCCGCGATCCCTTCCACGACCACCTCGATCGTCCCGGAAATCTCGACCACCGCCCCTATTTCGATGGTTGCCCCTATGGTTTCCACCACCATCGTTGCGCATCCAATCGTCACCCCGATTGAAGTCGTTCCTATGATTTCCCGCATTATGATTATTATTGTTGTTGTTATTGTTGTTGGAAAAGCCACCTTCGTCCTCATTCTGACCGCCACCCATCATGGCGAATGGGTTCGAATTACCGAATGGGGGTGGTCCACCGGGAATCGGTGGTGGTGGTCGCTGTAGATTAAATGCATCCATCGATCGACCACCGTCGTCATCGCCGAATGGTCCACCTCCAAACGGTGGCATCCCTGCCGGATGTTGAATACCACCGCCACCATTATTCGCCATCTGCCATGGTGCTATGCCGTGCATTCCGGGCGGTGGTCCAGGTGGCATATCATTATCATACTCCGGCATCCACTGCCCATTACTGTTGGTATTCTGACTAACGGGCGTATCGGATCGCATGGCAGATGAAGACGAGGGTGGTTCCACTATCATCACCGAATCGTCCTCTTCCTCGTCCCAGTTGCGATCGTTGTACTCTTTCCAGATCTTTTTGTCCTCCTCCAGATCACGCTTTTCCCGGTGCTTGTCCCGATCCCGTCCCTTCCAATTCCGATTGCCACCAACTTCTACCGGATCGTTCGTGTTGAACTGTACCGCTACCGGTGGATTTACATCCAGCTGCAGTAGCGACGGTAGCTTCGTATCGAATGTGAGATCATCCTTCGATCGTGATGCCGAATCGTCCATCGAGTGGACCGAATCGCGCGATTGCTCCGGTGGATCCACAATGAGCGGTAGCGGACCATAAAAGAACTTTGGTTCGACGTCAAGCCGTGCTCGTTTGGCAGGTGGTTTCGGAGGCTGTTCCTCATCGCCGTTCGATGGCGGTTCCGGTTCCTCCAGCGGTGGGAAAATATCGTGCAACTCCGGGATGCCACCCTGCTCGATGAATCGATTCAGCGCTTCCGTTCCTTCACTAATCGCCTGCTCCAGTGGACTGTCCGCTGTGGATAGAAAATGCAGTTTAATTTTACATTGCCAATGGAAACATGCCATTTTCCGTGTGAGACATTGGTCACTTACGTATCACCGCGACCGTGCGCTCGTATAACGAAATGGCGGTCGGTAGTGGTTTCTTCGGTGCCATCGGTCCACTGTCCACGATCTGGGAGATCACTTCCTTGATCTCGTCCGCAGCGGTAGAATGATCGTCCAGCTTGCTCGATTCATTCCACTGCGCCTGGAAGTTGCGCGGAATCGGCTTACTGTACGGTATCTTCTTCTCGCGCATTTTCTCGTTAAAACTGTTCTGATTCAGATCCAGACCCGGAATCGGTCCCGCCTCCTTGGTCGCAATGCTTTCCACGATGTCGACCTTATCTTCCGGGCCCATGCCAGGAATGACGATGTGTTCCTCCAGCTCACACTCGTCCAAACCGGCCAGGCTAGCGGGCAGCGTGTTGAGATTGTACTTGTCACGCATCTGATCGCCGGGACGGTTGCGCGTCCAGAACTTTACCGTGTGATCGTTCGAACCCGAACAAAGTATGTGCCCGAGCGGATGCCATGCCAACGTCCAGACGATGCTATCGTGTGCCATATCGATACTACCGACCTCTTTGTCGGTGCTGTAAACCATGAAGCAAATGATAAAATTAGTAGCTTGCAACGTTTATTGCAACTCATTGCATTGCTCCACATATCACACATGAACCAAACAGAATATTTTCAAGTTTGAGAAAATATCCCCATGGAACATATCCGGTAAAATAAAATGTTTTCTTCATTCTATGCTATCGTGTGAAGTGTTCAGTTCCACGAATCTGAATCTCTATTTAAAAAATTCATAAATCATCCAAGATTTATGACCTCCATTAAGATTCATCCGACACTACTCTGAGGATTCATGAATCTTTTAAGAATCGATTGCTGATTAGAATGACTCCTTACTAAAGATTCGTATGAATGACTCTTCTGTAAATATCCATTAGGCGCAACACTACTCGTGTTCGCTTGCGGCTTTTGATACATACCCAACGTTCCAGAACAGGATCGACCCATCGGAACCACCGGAAGCGAACAGACCTTCGTGTATCGGATGCCACGATACCGCGCTCGCTTCCTTCTTGTGGCCACGGAACACCTGCACCTCCTCGCTGAGATTTCTCAGATCAAACAGCTTCAACAGGTGATCGCGGGAAGCCGTCACCAACCAGTTGCCGTTATCGTTCCACTTCAAATCCATCACCGTCGATTTGTGAGCATGGCTACGGAGAAATTAAAAACATAGTACCAAACTTAATATCGCCAAACGCATATGAAAAGACGTCTCGTTTTCGCATCCTTACAGTGTGGCAAGCGCTTGGCCGCACTTGGGATCCCAAAGCTTGATCGGTTGTTGGTTGTCCTTACTGCCGGACACGATCAGTGCCTTTTGCGGGTGCCAATGAACGCACTTGACGTCCGCACCATGCCCTCGCAGCACCCGTTCCTCCTGGCAGCGTAGAAAGTCCCACACCCTCACCGTACCGTCATCGCTGCAGCTTGCAAATTTCGCATCCGAAGGGCTGAAACTGTTCATCGCACAGAAAGGAAACAGAACGGGAAGCGGGACAAAGTATTCCCCCGGAAGGGAAGGTTAGTCATTACTGCACTTTCAAAAACAGATACAACCGTCGAACGCCCATTTCCGCCTCTACACTGCCAATATCCTGCATGCATGGCTAAGTATGATCTGTCGGGTTTGAAAAGGAACTGTTCTGCTGTTTTTAAAGAAACTGATTTCAAAATTGGAAAATAGAATAAAATTAAGTGTATGTGTGGGACTGGATTCGGTCATTCGTATGGTCACTATGGTATGAACCGAGCATCATGGTCGATTGTGGTGTTGATCTACAGGGACGTTTGGGGTTTTTTTTCTTTTTATTTTCACATTCCTTCACCTGTGGCACAAATCATCATGCAGAAGCGAAAAACACGTTGAAAAAGGCACTCGAAAGCAATGAGCAAAACAATTCGGTCACATCTTTCAGAAAACGGAAACTCAGGACAAGTAAATGTACAAAACGCATGTTCGGTTTTCTATACTTGCGGTTCGTCCCATTTTTCATTGTGCGAAAATAAAGGAACCAAGCAAGATAAGTAACGATACTTTATTCAGCTAATTTCGACTGTACAAAGCATTGTGCGCGAGTGGTTTTGCACTAAGGTGTCTGTTAGAAACACTTTATTTCAACTTTCCTTTTGGTTGCTTGGTTTTCCTTGCTTTTTTTTTATTTTGCGTATGAAAATTAGCATAGTTTCCGTTCCGCTTTGTGTTTTATTTCCTCTCCGTTTTTATTTGTGTGTTTTTCTTGAATTTATTTTTACTCTAAATTATCACATGCACCTTCAAAAGGGCCAGTAGTTTGGTGTGTTCTTTGGGGAACTTTAGGTGGGTATATGATAGATAAATTAAGCAAAAACAGTTTATTTACTTTATTTCAGGTACTTGGTTTTTTTTTTCAGATGCAATTGAGTCCACAGGCGCCATTGTTAGGATTTTATTTCAAAAATCGTAAAATAAATATTTCCGCACGTACAGGCCCGTAAAATGGGCCCGGCAAATGTGATGATGATGCTTAGAAACAAACGTAAAAACAAATGTGAGATCACCCAGGACACGCACTAGAACCGTGCAGTGTTCAATAACTTTACGTTTATGATTGAATGTGTACAAAACTAAAAAGGTTACCGAAAGAAAATCAATTTCCCGGAACCGAGTTAGAAGTTTATTAAAATTATACATTGCCTTTGGTTGTTGGGATACAATCAACAAAGCACAACAAAACAAAGCCCAAAATATTACGAAAAATGGATTAACCATTTTCGCAACGTATTGTTTAAACAATAATAACGTAGGACAGAAAAGGAAAAATTGTGAATAGACAATGAGAGAGAGAGAGAGATAGAGATAAGGTATACTTAGTCGAACGAGCAATGGCAGGAATATTAGCAGCATGAAAGCGGCCAACGTCGTTTGCAACCGTCGTGCCCTTATGAGAAGCCGTAATTGCAACCCAAAGCCGGTCACGGCTGATGCCTGCGACCGATGGCCACGTGAAGTAGGTTGTGTGCTGGTCCTGTAACCGTTACTGCAGCCACTGGTGCTGTACCTGATTCCACGTATCGGATCCTTGTGGGCCTGGAACATCTTCACGTTGTTCATGTTTGACTGCCAGTACTTGACGTATCCGCCATGATCACCGGTTACCATCCAGTTGTCGTTGTGTGACCACACCATCGTACGCACCGACACATCGTGCGCCTTTAGGTAAGAGACAAGCAAGCCAGCATAACGATATAAGAGAAAGAACAAATCAAAGAGTTAATATACGACCAACGATCGTTCGATCTGAAATCGGGGATCAAAATCCTTGGGGGTTTTCACTGTCCCTGTTCAACCGTACCTGTAGAATTGTCTCGAAGTTAAACATAAGCCCATTCCATAGGGTAAACTCGCCGGAGCTCGCACCGGTAATTAACCGGCGCCCTTCCGGCGTCCAGGCGAGCGTGAAGATTGGACAGCGCATCTTGTTCGTAGCGGTCTTAACGAAACGGGTCGTGACCGCATTGCTTGGATTGTCCATGTAGCTTGGCGGTGGCAACAGTTCGGGAATGTAGATGCTCTCCGGTTGCAGGGCACGTCTGTCACGATGGTCCCGTTGCCAGGTGCGACACTGGAAAGCATATAAAGAAACAAGACATAGGCCACCATTAGTGTGCCAGCTGAGTACCATCACTGACCCTCCCACTTACCTCTAGCGCCTTTATGATGGAAGCATTGTAGTCGACCGTTTTACGCATAACCGACTTCCGGAGCCGCTTGCCATCGAAATCATCCTGCGACATTGGACCGCCGCCGCGAAACCCATTGAAATGGTGGTACGGTTTGTGGTGGTAGAAGTTAAACTGCTGCTTCGGTGGTTGTGGATGCTGGTAGCTAAGGATTCGGTTAATGGGTGGCGGGTTGGCAAAATGTTGTACCGACGGTGCGGCATCAACTGACGGAGGTGGTTGCGAGAATTCCATTCTGCCGTTTGCTTTCCGTACTCCGTCGGTAGGCGTGGAATGGATAGCCGGTACACAAGCCTCTTATAACCAATGATTTGATATCGGTTCCTAAATTCACACGAAGCAATTTGATGGCCACCGGGGTTTATTTACACACCAAGCTTCTGCCACACCTGTCACATACTGTGACCCTAGAGCAGTTTCCCTTTGGGAGTAACCAATAAAATATATACACACGTACACACAAACACACACACAAGCACACGGTTTCACTTTCCTTAGCAGCACGCGAAAGGGCGACGCACAATGATCGTGTTGGTTGGTATGTTGAACTGGTTTATCCGTCCGAGACAACAAGATGAGAAGAATTCTTATCAATTCAATAGATTATTTTCCCTTTGGAGCCAAATTTGCGACCTTTTCCGAAAGGTTGACAAGTACGGGCGACAGTAACGCAGCTTGACCCGGGCTAAAGTTCGCACTGTTACTCGGTTTCCCTGCGCGCTACCTGCACATGCCGGCTGGCATTCGGTGTGCTAGAAGTGTATCGGCACAGAATCACTAACCTGAGGCCTAAAAACCACCTTCTCCTGTAAGCAATTTCCTATTCCGTTTCGTACGCTAGTGGATGTTACGCGTGATTTCTGCGGCCAACCATTTTCCAGACGTTTGACAACCGACACGATGACAGTATGATGGCTTCATCAACGCTATGGACATTTAGATGACACACACGCTCAACTGCGGGCTTGCTTTTAAAAATATAAACTTGCACTAAAAAAGAAAATTGTGATAAAATTTGTTATTCTTGATCATTTGTTTGTTCATTGGCTGGACGCCAAAATTTTAATCCTCTAAATTTCTATCAAAATCGCAAATGGTAAGCAAATATATTTTTCAAATCCAGAATCAATTCAAAATGAGACGACAGTATTGCGCGCTCGAGAAATTCTTATTTATAGTAACAGCACTAGTTGATTGTGCATTTAGTTTCGTATTTCGCTTTTTTAAATAAATTTAATCCTCTTCCGTTCAGATCTTTCGCTATTTATCCGTTTCTATTGTGACTAGTGTACGGCCATACATTTTCATAGACCACTGCCTGACACATTCCCATCCGGTATCTCGCTTTCATTTCTTGCAACTGCTCCTCATTCATTGTTATACTTCGCAAGAAGCAACAACATTGGAGTGTCGTTCGATTGCTAAAGAAACAGTTTATTAATACATACTACTAAACAAATAACAAATAAATACAAGTTTGATGGTCGTAAAAACAAAGATGTGAAGCGTTTGCTCGCATATTCCTCGGTCGGTACACAAATTCTTTTACGAGAGGTGAGAAAATGAAGGCCTGCTTCTAATGTGAATTTATATCCGCGTTTTTCGTTCATGTGTGTTTCGTTTCGCGTACGTGTGATGTGTATGTGTGTGTGGGACTTGGTGTTGTGTAGTGTCACGATAAGTGGTTAATAAATTATGTACAAATGGTAAAATTGCGCTAACCAAACGTGGAAGAGAAAGAAATGAAAACAAAACATCTAGAAGGTTGTTTGGGGTAGTTGATGTAAGTGTATTGGTGAAAAAGAGAATGTATCGGGAGGAAGAAATAAGATTCCATTGGTTATATGTACGAAAAATATTACGGTGGGTTTTTTGTTGTTGCATAGTCATCCTAGCTACATTCAATACGGTGTATTCGCGTGTGAGTGAGTGAGTGTATATGTGTGGGTATTGATGGAGGTATTTAGTAAGAATTCCTGTGTGTGCTACAAATGATTTCTATTGCGTTCTTGGTGAAAATCACTTTTTCTTGCCCATTCTCATCCTGTCCACGCCCTTACAGGGTACGGGGGCGGGTAGCAAAAAGGGGTTTGTGTTTAAAACGTGTGTGTGTGTGCCGCCGTAACGGAAGTCGATTGCAACGCATTCGACCGTGCAAATTGTGAAAAAAGGGAAATGTGTACAAGGTGATCACACACTGACACTCTCTCACACACAGAGAACGGGAAGTAGGAGGAAATGTACTAGTGGGGTGGAAGAGGTAGCAAAAAGGGCCCCCTTCACATTGCCACCTCAACAGTCGTGGCCGTTTCGTAGCAGCGCAACTCTCCGGCAGCGCTCCCCTGGAGTCTACTCGTGCAACCTCACACTACACCATACGCAAGAGAACGAGTGTATGTGTATGTGTGTGAGAGAGAAAGAAGCAATAGAAGGTTCCCGATGGTCACGATGGCGCAGTGTGGAACCAAGTGGAAGTGAGTTTTTATCATGTTTATATGAGCGTACGCTATTAGTTTAACTCAGCAACCCAAACATCCCACCATCCCCCAACAGGCGCGTTTCAATAAAAAAAACCCCAACGATATTAAATCACCATTCATTCCGTCATACCCTCAGCGGTCCGTAACGTTGGTATTTTCTCAGCGTAAAATAAATGCGAGTCGTTCAGAACAAACAACGCTAGGGGTGGAAGGGAAACCAGCTTACCAATCAAAGCAACCAGCGTACTTCTTAGTATACACACCAACACACACCCAGATTTCTTACCGTCATCTGGAGCTAAGGTTGTGTGTGCGCACGTGCGCCCTACCGTTGTATCATTGGGGGTGTGGGGGATGAAGATGTGTACTTGTATGTATGTGTGTGTGTGTTTGTGTTCACAATACGCATACGTATGTGTACAGGCATGTTCATATTGTAATTTATTTTCGAGGGGCCTCGAACAAGGGTCTTCTATTTCCACGGATACGCACACTCCCAAACCCATCCATTGTGTATCTACACGCAAGAAGTATAAATACTCGTTAGAGGTGTGATTCATTGTTTGGCCCAGCTCTTTGTGCCAAGGATGATTCGTTTAAGTTTGGGGTTGTTTAGCGCGCCTGTGTGTGTTAAAACATATGCTCAACGTGTTTACTTTATGATTGTTGCAAATATGATGATTAGAAGTCGGAAAAATTAACTCTATGTATGTGTGTGCGTTTTACGTTTCTCACGCTTGTAAATTTAAGTTCTATTGTGTTTGATAATAGAAGTGTCTGATGACAGTTTGCACTAGTTATACATTTTTATGTTTTCGTTTGTTGTTCGTTTTTTTAAGTTTTATTAGACTTATGGTAATTCCATTTGAAATATTGGGTAACTCCGAATATTATAAAAATTTAATCTATTATCCGTCTCTCCAACAAACCACGAATAATTTATTGTTAAATTAAAATACTAAAGTCAAAGATGTTTCTTTTTTTAAGTAATCCAAAAATTATACCATTTTTTGAAGAATTTTTTTAACTACTGGACAGACAGACCGTGTGCCATCGAACGAAACAGGTGATTTTCTGTTAGGCTGCTATCTAGAAAATACAAAAATAAGTGTGGAATCGGCTATATTACCTGTTTTTCCCTAGAGCTTCCTCTAGTTTAAATATCCAAAGGGCAAGGGGTGTCATGTTATACACTCACTTTGTCATGTTAAGCCGATCGTTTTTCCCGTGCTGGTTTCAACAACTCATAGTCGTTTATACCGATCCAGTCCCAGCAGGACATTATGCTTGAATGCTTTTATCATTTCCAAGTAGCAGCAATGTCACAATCATCTTTTTAAAATAATTTTTCCACCTAGAAAGGAATCTATATACCCATTGCCCAGTTACTGACAAGCTTAAGATGCTGTATTACTGGTTTCAAAAACAAAAAATTGCTTCAACAAAAGAAATCAGTCACATTGAGACGATTATAAATATATGATTTAATAAGTTAATAGCTAATGTGCTAATTCAGTTTGTTTAACATATGTTTCGACTTAATTGTTGATGTTTTGAATGAAAAATCTGTTGATAATTTTTATCGGCCTAATAAACGGACATTACAAATCTAATGAAACAGTAGAAAATTAGGCTTGTCTCAAAAAGAATAATATCAATTTTAAGATAAAACACTTCTTTAAATGTTTGCGATGCTAAAATTACCATCAGAAGCAGCCCTTGCATCGCCGTTCAGTGTGATTCAGTGATTGAGGAATTCAGTAAAATTGACAACTACACGAAGCCCAGCGCTGGCAGACACCGGAGGTAACAAAGCAACCATTGCGTTTTATTTTGTTCTTTGGTCGTTACCTGCTTTTCACTCATTTCACAAAATTATGAATCACAAATTCGCAACATGAATTGAAAGAAGACCAAAAAAAAAATGTAGAAAAAGAACGATTCCCCGCTACCATCGTCACGCGAAAGTAAAACGAATCCGACGATCCGGGATAGTGATCGAATACGGTAAGGAACAAAAAGGGCAACCTCCCCGTGTGTGAGATATCGTGCAGCGCGCAACACAAAACGACGGAAATTCCACCGCCAGGCAAGTGTGTTGTGTATGCCCCGTGTGTTTCGCTTTAGTGAGTTTTCTTTGTTGGCTTTTCATTCTGTTTTGGGGCGTTTCATACCCACCCCTCCCACCCTCACCCCATCCCGTCACACACACACACACTCATCCGGTGCCGTTTGTTTCCATTTTTACGGCAAACGCGCATGAAGCGATGACGGCATTCATGATTACATCCAGAGCCCGTATAGTTTTTTTTTTGTTATTTATTCCCTCTCGCTCACCCTTTTTGGTGGGGGATGATGACTGGTGGAGGTGATTGGGGGGTTGTAGCACGAAAGCTCGAAAAGAAAAGCGAAAAAAAGCAACCCTCCCTGTTTGAAAAGAAAAATGGGAGAGAGAGAGAAATAGAGTGAGAAATGAAGGAACGATCGAGAGGGAAACCGAAATAAAGATACGCGCCGAAGAATAGTGAGAGTTTGCATTTTCGTCTAATGTTTTCATGTTTCCACACCGCTACACTTCCCTGTCCATGCTGTAAGCCGGTCAAAGCCTCACTTGATTACTCCATCGGTTGATGGGGAAGCTTACTCTTACTCTTAAGCTACCACCCGGTACGTCCGTACGGACCACAGTGAAGCTTTTCTTTCATTTAAGATTGAAAGCGAAAATTGTTACAACCGTATTGCGAGGGGGTGGCATTGATAACAAAAACAAAAGTCCCAACGAGGAAAATCGCGTGCTCGTAGCATTATTCTAGCTCACCATCCTGGGTTTTGTTTAGTTTTTGGTTAGCACAAACTGCTGTGCTATTTTATGCTTCAGCTATGTTTTTTTTTGGTTCTTGGTGTCTTGACGGGGTTGTTTTTTCGTTATTTGAGTGGGTCTTTATCCACCAAGGAAACTCCGGTTGCACATTGGACAGTCGTTGGAAATGAAACGTTCGCTAAGCCAACTTGGATGACAAAAAGTCAAAAACTGCACGACACGACCGAGAAAACCATCACATCCCAATGAAATGGCACTGATGTCGATGCCAGGGTTTTACTTGTGTGTAATCGACAGCCGTGTGTGATTGCTTTGTTGTGTGTAGAGTATGTGGTGAGATTCACAACACAACACAACAGCAGACACCATCACCTACGTGCTCACACAGAGTCAACAAAGAGCGTTTTGGTTTGATTGCTGGCAGCGAGTGGCGAATGGCGAGATGATGATCTTCGTTTCGTGTGTGGCTGTGTGTATCAAAAATCGCTCTATTACTCATGCGGGTTTCACACACGGGCACGCATACACATTGTTTTTAAATTCCCTGTCCCTTTGTTTGTAGCGATGGTTGGTGTGTTTGTGTGTGTGGGTTTTATTTTTCCTACCGTCAATTTTCACATCTAAAATTATTCTAACGTTGAGGGAATGTTGATCAGACGGCAATATGGCCGGTATGGTGTGCTGGATCACATAAGGCAAACGTCACTCTGTGCTCACATGACAGCTCTGTACATTTTCTAATTTTAACACTTTTCTGTTCCAACTGGATGTTTTATGCTTATTGTAAAGTTTCATTACTTTTGATATTAAAGCGGCAATCACTGCTCTCGGTAGTGTTGTCTTTGTCTTGTTACTGATGTGCATTTACGTTGCAATGGTGGGTAAATGTGAATAATGTTGTACAATTCGAAAGGTTAATTCTTTTAAAGATGGCCGAATGTATAGAGTTCTTATTAACCGGATTAGGCAAATTATCCGGATTATCCACAACGGATGACAACTACACTTTCGTGTTGAACTTGTGTAACGGAAGTCTTACTTACATTTACGTACTTATCAGCATCAGTATGCTGCTGCTCGAGGAGTTCTCAAACTTGTTCAAAATTATGGACAATTTTTCAAATGTTTTAAAAGCGTATGAGTGTATTTTGACTATTTAGGTTCTTTTGGTGCAGGTGCTTTGAAAGGAGAAGTTACCTCAGACTGTAACACAACAACTCAGACTGTAATCAACAATGTTGGCGTTAGTAATGACCTTTGACCCAAGATAGTAGATCATTGAACAGCTTTAAAAATGCGATAACCTACCTAACCTTATCGCTGAAAAATTCTGACAAGTTACGGGGAATAGAATCAACATTAGAATGAATTGCTATGCGCAAAGTACAGTCATTTTTCGATTTATGCGACATTCGAGTTACGCGAGAGCTCAACATTTTGACATTAACTTTGGTGAAAATTTGTTTTAATTGTCGAAATAAATGTAAAAACATCAATTATTAATGTGCTTCGTAACGTGAAAAGCAGAAATTGATCCCTGAATACTAAATCAATATTATGAAGGCGATATTATGAAGGGAATTCGAGTTAGGCGAATGTTTCTAGTACGCATTATTTGTGTGACTTGGGAAAAGAATGTAATACAATCATTTTCCTGTGAAGGTTTTGCTTTGTGTGCTACCTAGACTCTAAACCACACAGAAAACAATCGGACATTCTCCACCGATCGCCGACAACTACCCTTCGAACGAATCTGTGGGCAACAACTCAAACACATGAAGAACAGTTCCAGCTCCACCGGTTCTGTTCCTTTGTACGGGAAACTTCGAACGCGCATGTTCTGGCGAAGGTTTTTGATGTGCTGCGCCTCAATGGTAACCCGCTCGGCACGTCCAAATCATTCTATGGCACGAAGGAACTTTGTCTTGCTGTGTACTGCGGCCTGTGTACTCCTAGACCGAGACAGGAGCATGCAATAGAAGCGCCGTATCTCGGACCCGAGCCGGAGAGTACAAAAATAAAAGTTTTGCTTCTACCCAGCGGGAAAAGGGGGACACACCCAGAAGATTGTATCGGATTTTCCTTTTCTCGGGGTCCCTGCAGTGGTTGGGGGCAAAGTTTGCGATTAGTTTTTTTTTGTGTTGTTGTTTGGCCCCCACTGTGGCAATACATTATGGTGGGCAAGAGGCAGAGTAGCGATACAGGGCACCGGGTAGGGCACGTCCTATCTGTCACGAGCATAACGGCAAGGTATTAGGCTAAAACTAAATGTTTGCCGTCATTGTGTTCGTTTGCTAGAGGAATTCCTGGAATAATCAGACTTTGTCGATTAAATGGAATCAGAACGCGGAGCAAAAGTATGTTGAGTGCCACGTTGGAGAGCTATTGCTGGTGCGATGTTGCTATTAAATACCAGTATTCTTAACTTAGTATTTATCTAAAATCTGTTGCATATCACCGTATCCTTCGGCCAAGATGTTCCATATTTGCTGCACAATTTAGTACGAAGTACACTTCAATCGATTTGATATGGCGCCCGAATCTGACACACGCCTTCTCATCAGCGTGTCCGAAACACGAACAAACACTTTGTGTTGTTGAGTTTTGCTATGTTTATTTTCTATTTATAATTGAACCGAAACAATGTTGAAAGCCCCCGGCTTCGACGAGCGTCCACCAGAGCATTATTTAACCTTCTGTTGCTTTTAGGGGACACACGGGCGATGGCATTGATGGCGGCAAACGTTGTTTCGAGGTGCAAATGTGTTTTTTGGGTGCAATAAAAACAGCTGCTTCTAAGATGACCATGTACACATTGTGTGTGTATTATACTGTTTAATCTTATCACCTTATGGTGTAATTGGGTGATTGCGAGAAGCGATCTACACCGCTTGAATCCCGGCACACTGCGATCAAGCCGTCGGTCCGTCAAACGTTCCGTGCTAATAGAGTAAAGTGTCCAACGTCACATAGTGTATGTGTATGGTCCGTTAAACGCGTTCGCCTTTTACGGACACAACCGACGCTTACCTCAAATTATCTCGAACGACCGTGCATCGATGCGGACGAGCCTTTTTGCCAACCATCCCGGAACGTTTCGCTTTGCAGGAATTGATTTTTACCACCGCAAACCGGGAAGGAAGATGTTTTATCTGCGTGCTGAAGGACAGCTAGTCATTTGAGCCTTTTCTTTAAAGGTGTCCATTGAAGGTGCACACACAAGGCGCAAGGTTCGAAAAGATTTGCCCTGCGAATGAGATAATATTTAACTACGAAACTTACGCGAGTCAGAAGCAAGCGGGGACACGACTTTTATGGGAATTATGTCCGGGATTTAAGAATTACCGTCCTGCACTAATTCAAAATGGATGCACTGCTATTCGTTGAGAATCGACATCACATAGAATCAAACAAAGCGTCGATAGGATTCAAATTTGAGGGGCTGAGAGACCACAAAGTTCAGCGCAAAAAGTCTGTTAAATCGTCCAGAATTCTGGTTTGCTTCGAAATTCCGTAATGTCTAGTGCAGCGTCCTGCTAGAACCTGTATTCTTCATCGTAGTCGAGGTTTCGGTAACGATTGAAGGCAACAACGTGTAGCAAAAATCATGTTTTAAAGTTCGACACGTTAAATTTGGCGTTGTCCGCCAAGAACACCCAGGAAGGAGTCCGCTTTTCCGGAATGCCGCCCCATGTTGGTGGCTACACCTATTTAGTTGTTATTGTGCGGACAGTTTCTCATCCGAAAAATTGAATTCTTGACCTCCAAAATAGCAAATCTTCGAATGTACAACAACTGATAGAAAGTTGATACCATGCATATTTTACAGTGAATTTGTGTAGTTTAAACAGACAACAACATAAGAGCAGATTATGAAGGTGGAAGGTGCAATAATGACGCGTTTACTTGTTCCAACGGCCTAATGGCGAGTTTGAGGCTTTTTTACACTGAGTGATTCACTGTAAACTTCACTTCATAGCTCACCGATAACCTTCGTACCTGCAAACAATCACCTTGGACTTCTGTCTTTAAAACCTTTCATAACTAAAATGAAAAAGAGTTTTTGCCCTTTTGCCAACTTTTTTGTGGAGCATGTAGAAGAGAAAAAACTTTAATTACACACATTAACTATACCTAGTAAGTTGACAGTGCCATCATCCGTTTATTATCAGGCTTGTCTGTAGTCGCGCAACGGATATGCCATCATTTGCATCACGGAGGAAACGCAACGAAACATGCTCGACGTGTACAATGAGCGGTGTGGGTTTTTGCGCTTTGGAGTACATTCACACACGCGCAACGTTGATGTGTTTTGCTCACCCCACCCCCTTGCACGCGGGGTGTGCCTCGCAACAAACGCCGCGAACCCACGGGCAGCGGCGGCGTCACGCGTCTAGTGAAAGACCCGGGCTTCACCGGCTATGCAGCAGCAGAGGCCTTCGGAACGAGGTGACGCGGTCGTTATAATAGTAGGGAAGTAGCCGCGTACTGTCCGTGTACGGCCGCCACTCTGTGGAGGTAATGTTAGTGGGTAGTGATGAAGGCCGACGGCGCACGCACGCACGTGTTTTGGTATCGTAACAGATTCGCGCCGTTCGCGTTAGGTTTTTTTTTTTATAAAACCCATCCCGTTTCGAACCGGTTGGTAACGGAGTTAACGGAAATGTAGTACCCCGGACTGCTTTAGAAAACTTGTTTCCAAACCACATCATAACGCATAACCCCCCCCACCGTGTGGCGCGTTGCATTGGTGGAACGGGAGACAGTTTGTGTAAATTCCTGCGTTGAAACCTTTTTTTTTATTTTCTTTTGCGTAAGTGAGGGGGGGTATGTGTAAAATGTTTTGCTACTTTAGACATTGTCACAGCCATGCAATGTGTTGAATGAAGTGATACAGTCGAGTATAGTGCTTCAAGGGTGGAAAAAATCCACTATTAAGTGTACGAAGCGTAGCTTTCCTGCAAGACATTCAAAAGTACTAAATAAAAGGGTTTAGGGAAACTACTCATCTGAAATAGAGCTTACAACTTATAGCCACTATGGACATAGGTGGAAAGTGGAAGGTGCCACGATCACATGGTTCCGAGTTCGGTTTAACACACTGGAGGTTGTGGTTTAAACCCCATCTAGCTGGATCCGCTCTTTGTGGCAAGGACTTCCGTATATCCAGCTCCGTGCATGGTACATTACTACCAACAAGAGGGCCAAGATGGTAGCCAACGTTCCACTGTTCCACTCCAACTTCTAATGACGTCTTTCTGAACCCCTTTTTTGGTAACTTCTGAATTTTGTAACCTTGGCCCTGGAGGATCGTCATTCAGTTTGCAACGCTTTTCCACCTTTGCGTGACTGGCATTATGTTTTCGATGTGAATGTGCCGCTGGTTGAATGGTGCTTAGCTCGATGTTTCCATCTATCTACGGACTTGTCTGTACTTGGGATCTTCCAAGAGTGATCTGCGTGTTTGCATTGGCTCCACTCAAACCACAGAGTCTTTAGCATCGGAAGATCACCCCCGATCTCGCGTTGTCCTTACCCTTGTTGCTGTTTCATTTTACGCTCAATGGAAAGGAATCACCAAGCAACAAAGCAAGAACCTTGTAATTTAAACGATCATGCTTTGCGGCGAGGAATCTACGACGGTGTCCGAGCGGAGTTCCGCTTCTCTGTAACGAGTCCCTTCCAACGTGCCACACAGGGTAGAAACAATTGGTAGAATGGGAAAGCGAAACAAATCATAAAACGGTTTGTGCAGTTTACTCTATTTGAAGGCCTTTCGTGGTGGGTATTAACCTTCAACCACCAAGCGTCATCTTTTGCTAAATTTCATCAAAATTTTGAAACCACCTGACAGGATAGGCGAAGTTGTTTGGCATGTGCGTATGGTTGATTAGCAGTGCCCCTAGGCCGAACAAATCGATCAACCCCAGGCTTTCGTCAATTTAAGCTGCGCGCACGCGTGTACCATGAGTGCCTTGGGAGCGAAAAAATGGACCTTCAATCGCGCTGTAACCCTCAGCTTATTCCACTTCATTTTCTACTACCGCTCATGCTTTAAGTGCGCGACAAGGCCTTCTAGTGGCGGTGGGACCGGTACATGGTCAACTTCAATGTGTGGTGGATCATTATTTTGCTGCCGCCGAGAACAATCGACAATGGGAAGAAGAAATACTCATCCATATGATGGTACTGGTCGTTGGCAATGGGTTTGTTATAGGGTTATGGGGCTGTTTTATAGGATAGCAACTTTATCTCTTCCAGCCAGCATGCTTAGAGACGCGTCATGTGTTGCATGCCTAGTGTGACTTTTGTTTTACATAACTCTATACTTCATTCTTTATTTCTTTCTTCTTATGTAGTCTCTTGTATAACATATTTGCCAATTTGCAATACCATACTGTGCTGTTATTGCACGATCAGCTATTTAAACTCATGTTATTTTATTAATTTCAATCAATTTCATTGTTGTAGATACATTGAACGTAATCGCTAAACAAGGACAATATTAATGTATCTTAGTTCCTATTTAGTTTAGCTTTTTAGTTATTTTTATTTGATTACTTTCAATTATTTTGTAAAAATATTTTCCTTTTTACCTTCTATGACTTGTGTACTCCTGTGTATAAGTTTGCATTTTGTTTATAAGTCGCCTAAATGCATGCACCGCGCATCACAAAACTAGCCTAAAACACTTTCGATGCATTATTTGGAAGAGAAAAATTCTGCCATGCCATTTTCCATTACAATCTTCTAGCAATAAGATCAGCCATTCTATAAAATATATGGCAACTTTAGATAGTGTGTTAATAAGGGTAGAACATGATAACTGCAGCTGCTTACTATGCGATCTTCTGTTAAATGCACAGCTAGCACAAAACCACAACGCCTTCAACCACACCGGGAAGGTTGTGTAAGGGAAAAACTAATTCACATCTGATAAAGGGAAACTCATTTTTTGTTCCGTATATATGTGTGCGTATTTTCGCTGATCGAACAGTGAGCTAAGCTGGTGGGCCGCAGTGCAGCGCTTCACTATTTGTTTGGTGCGTTCGCTCGCTGCTCGCTTATTACGACCGTGCTTTATGCGGGCTTTGAAGATTATGTGTTTGTGGCTGGCAGCTTTCCAACCTTTCCGAACGGTTGCGCATACCGCGAGGGTAACCCGCATCATCCGTCTTGTTGGACGCGTATCTCATCATCATCATCATCATCATCATTTTCGTTATAATCGTCTCCTTGAGCATTGCAATGTGGTTTTGGCCGTGCACAGTAGTGGCATGCTTCGGGGGAGGAGAACCATCCAGAGACGTTCGCCTCGAAACCGAGAGTACTCACTGCACGGTTGGGCCATGAACATTTCCAGCTCATTTTCATTTCGTTCCGTCCATTTCGGAGGTTTGGTAATGGGCGGAGAGGGGTTTGTAGGCTGATTTTGTAGTGTTTTTTTTTTGTTCCTACACCTTTGAAGGAAGTGCTTTTTGGTGGGTCTGGTAAATGCGCTGATGGCAAATTTAATTTTTGTAGAATTTGCTGTGAGAATGCTGTGCCTTCAAGGCGAGGAAACAGTGAGCGGAAGCAGAATGATTCTGTTTAGCAAATTCGAGATCAGTGCAGAGAGTATAGATGCATTTGGTCAATTTTTTACTATTATTTATATTTTAACTTTATACTACCCTGCTTTAACATTTCCATTTTCGATATTTCCTGAATTTTGCACTTCTATCTGGTAGGAAAACATTTCACCAAAATATCGTATCGAAGGGCTTTCTTTGTGTCGTGCATTTTTTCACTACTTTCGATTTTTTTGTTGTTGAAAGATGAAACCTTTTGCAGTATCTATGGTTCCTTTTTTTTTACAAAAAATCCCTTTGAACACAGCCACATCCTTAATCCCCGGGTTCGAAGCACAAAGACCGTCCAGCGCACACACCGATCATTGCTGCATTTTCCCTTTTCGTACACGTACCCCGTGATCCTGGAAGCAGGGAGCTGCAGCGAAATCGAAGGAAAACATTTGCGGAAGCCATATTTTTATTCCATTTTCATGCTGTCCCAGGTGTGCAGCACAAGAAAAGGATCGTTCCAGCTGTGTAACGTCCACGTTCGGGATGCAGGTTCAGGCGAGCTGGAAGTGGAAGTTGAGTGCAGCCAACGTAGGGCCAAGATATCACCATCTGGTGGTGTCCGATCCGTATACACAGACCGGTTGGCCGCGCTGAATGGGATGAAAGTTTGTGCGGAAAGAAGCAAACAAACAAAAAAAAAACAACCCAGAAGGTAGGATGTAAAGGAACACACGACTTGGTAAAAGCTGCCGTTGTGGTTGTTCCACCCCTACTTCCATTTCCTGGGCTCCCCCTGAATGGCACCAGACAGGTACGAGACTGCCACTGGAGCTGTGCGCCGAAGGAATACGGAGCACAAAATCATGTCCACAAAACAGTTGCACTCGCTAGCCAGAAGCAGCACGTATTTTCAGGTGTTTCTTACACTTTTGCCGTGTGCCCTTCATGACCCTTGTTGTGTCTTTTGCTTGCGTCCGGATTCAGACTGTGTCTGTGTGTGAGTCCTCACCATTTCGGGGGTTGTTTCCATTTTGCACATAGCTTACACAGTGGTTTGCGTTGTGATCTGCCCTTTGCAACGAGTGAAAGAGTGTAAGCATGGGAGTTGTCGTCGCTAGAGCAATTCAATTAAATTAATAATATATAAATATAAAGTTGGAAAAATAAAAATAAATAAACCAGAATGAATAAATCACCACGAGTAGAATGCTCCCTACGCTTCCATACGGAAGCCGCGGGAGCGAGAGGCGCTGCAAGCGTAGTCGCTGCACGCACTCAACGATCACGCACTCAACGATCACGCACTCTCTTAAGCTAAGCCGAGTAGGGATACTAATGTAAAACATCGCTAGTGGAACCCGTCGTCGGCGAGCGACGCGGTAAAGAAAAATGTAAAATAAATGTCTCCTTTCTCTCACACGTTATAACACGTCGAATAATTAGTTTATTTGAAGAAAGAAAGGGCCCAATTCCCGTAAGCAGCTGCGCTAGCTGTAAAAGGACTTGGCGAGATTTGGGATTATTGCCCGGACTCGTCCACAGGAGTAATAACCGGATTGGAATGAAAAACGTTCAAGCCCGTTTTGAGTTACAACCGGAAATTCAAACTCGATCAAACCTAACGCCACTTTCGGACGAGAGTTTTTATCGGGCGTTGTCCTCGTCGGGCAAGTACGCCTCTTCGCCCCACGGTCGAGAAATGCTGTCGCAAAATTAACTAGACTGAACGATTCTTCTCCAACTTTCGGGCAATAACATATAACCCTTAAGTAAGCTTCATACCATAAACTTGCACCTTACGGCTTAGCTCCACTCATCAGGTTCTGCAGAAGCAAACTGATTGCAGTTTTATGCGTTTTCTTCGTGTTTGCTGAAGATTTGACCTCCTTGATCATGTTTTTGTAGTGTCTGCTTCATAATAGCCCAGTATTTTCCGATTGGCCTTAGTTCCGCTGCGTTGGGAGGGCTCCAGTCTTTGGGTACTAAAATGAGCAACTTGACCTCGTATCACTCCAGGAAAAATTGAATAATAAGGCAGAAGATTGCAGAGCCTTCGTGTAGTTTCTACAAAGATAGCTTTCACATTTCTGTAGTCAATCCTTAAGGTAGATCTTCCCGTTTAGTGTCTCGGTAGTAACGAATGTGCTTGCCACATCTTTGTCGGATTGTCTTACCAAACTATTTTCGTGACGTTGGTTTTAAGGTAACATCGCATTGTAAACAGTAAACATTGCTCATTCTACTGCATTCAACTACTGCGCTACTCAAACTTTCTAAAAAAATATCGAGAAGGTAATTTCTTAGAGCGTTTCTACAGTGGTGTTATTGGCTGTGGAACACCCTTTAATGTGCGTTTTTCTTAAACAAGTCTCGGTTTAATACTCCAAAGCTCCAAAAAGAAAAATAGCTGCAAATGGCCAATAGCAAGGGTACCCAAGAAAATGATTAAGTTTGGCCAATAAAGCAAAGATAAGTTTTCTGTATCCATTTCGACAGTTTTATTTTATGAGCTCGTTTAACGCATCCTTTAAAAAAGAAATACTATAAATGATTGAGCAAAGGACACATTCACACACAAACACACCGTCCGTTTGAACGTTGCTGGAAAACTATCAAAAGTTTTGCGCCCAATTTCAAATTCTACCAACGTAACGCTTTGTGTCCTACCCTGGGAAAATGGGATGGAAAAGGTGGAAAACTTTTCTTTTCCATCGGAAATAAAATCCTAGAAATCCGCGCTAGATAAGTTTGATGGGTAATAAACGGGAGCTAAAGGATCTCTGCAGAACGAACTTTGCCCTCGCGCTCCCGGAAAGCGTGGTGCAGTGAGCGATTGCAGTTTAGCGCTCCATGTGGGCGCTATCAAACAACCAAAGGGAGAACCGTCTGTCATTAATTATTCATGACGTTCGGTTTCTCTTTTAAGGACGATGAAACAATTTTGGTGGAGAATATTGGCGGAAGCTTCTTTCTCGCACCTTTCTGCTATAAATTTAATTTGCTTTCTCGTGGCTAAGAACTATAACAAAATGGATTCTCGTGCTACTAGACCACCACCTGCCCGTCACCATAGCAATGAAACTGCGTACTGCAATGAAAACGAATAATGATCGTGAGCTTTTATCTATCCTCTAGGAGAATGTGCGGTTGTTGTGAAGTTCATGAAAAGAATTATTTCTACTTCAAATTTGTCTTAAGTTCGTCTTTAAATTGTCCTAAATTTTTGAAAACATTGCTCGAACTTATGTTAACTTATGTGTGTTTTATGTGTTTTTTATGTGTTTTACTTCGCTGACTAAAACGGACTGTCCAGACGTGCGGTGATTTGTCACTTATTTTGTCGAAGGAAAGGTTTTTATTCTACATTTTGCAGATATTTTTCTTTCTTCTTTTTTTACGAATGAAGGATCTTCGGAACCTTAACCTCAGCTCATCAAATCATGGTGGCTCGTCTGCCAGCGATAAACTCTTTTTTAATGACGTGTTAAAGTCTTTTCAGCTATTTTTCCCAATTGTATTTTATTGCTTTAAAAATATGCTCAAATTTCAAGCTACCGTTTTCTCGAAACAATTTCCACTGTTCGAAAGATTCTGTTAATTCTTGCAAGGTATGTCCCCATTGTGTAAGCGTCCAACGGTCTTCAACATGCGCTGGAGCAGCTGGTTGGTAGTATCATCTTTGGAAGCTTGGAAGTTGAAATACTAAAATGCCATATCCAAGCGAATGCCACTTACCCACAACAAAAATATACCCCCACGGGTATGTTCGTGCTGTCGGGCATTTCTTTTCGATCGATAAAAGCATAGCAAAACAGCATGACCCCCCACATCTTTTAAACTCACTTCAGTGGGGGCAGGGGAGCTTTTCCAAAGGCAGTTGACATTCACGAAGCGGTCTGACGAGTGCAAAGTTTAAAGGTTTGGTCTCCACCGTCTTGTTCCCTTCGCGGCCACATCGTTGGTTGTGTTTTCTTTTTGCTTTTCTTTCAAGAATCGAGATGATCTCATACAACACGCGACCGTTGTTGTTTTCGTTTTCCATCGTCCTGCTGCCTTTTCACCCTGTTCCACAAATCCCAGTCTCCAGAGAACCGATTTTGTTGCAATGCGTTGCAACTCTCTCTGGTCCGTGTCTGGCCAGACGTGCAAGAAACAGCTGGTTGAACGTGGATCACGTCACCGCCATACTTTGCCACCCTGGCGGGGCCGAGCTTGTGTATTTGAGAAATTAAATCCTATCTTCACTCCCCTTGGGAAATTATGTCTTCGCCGGCTATGCCCCCGCCATCCACCAGGGGAGGGACGGCAGAGAGTTTGTTGTTTTTATCATTTACAGTTTTTTTTTGTTCCCCTTGATTGCAACAATCAATTTCTCCCGTGCGGCCCGTGTGCTAGAACTGCTGCTGAATATTTAATGGCCAGCAACTGGGTGGAGATTGCAGAATTTATCTCTGTGAAGCTGTTCGGTTGTGCTGGAACAAATAAGCTGACAGCCGCAGCTATTAGCCGTATACTCGTTCCAGGATGGATTTATACCTTCGGTTACAGTACTTCGATGTATTGTTTCTTTTTTTATACTGGCCAGAAGAAAGATTTAGGGAAAGACATCCGGGCAACAACCTCCCCTTCCGCTCTGGTGTTCATTGATCCTCGCTATCCGGTGCTGTAATAAGGCTTCTTATCAGCAGATCCCTGGTGGGACCAACTTTTGGAAGGGTTCCTTCCGGTTTCGGTCACACTCAGCACCAGTTCTCAAATTTCATTCCCATCCACCCCTCAGAGTGTACACGGGGCATCAGTTGAAGCATTATCCCGCCGAAATGGCAGCCCAACTTCCACGGCAAGACAAGCAACGCGAAGAATTATTCAGAGATCTCCGTCCCAACATGGCTTCCAACAACAATCATTCAACTATTCATCGTGCCTCTTCTGTAGCATTGTTTGCCAGTGCAACAAACAGCGGTCTCTTCATTCTTCGTCTCGGGGTATGGTTCTGCGTGCCTTTGGGCGTGTGAAGAAGAATGGTTATTGAAAATTCAAGCACCGAAAAAAAGCAATGTTCCCGACGGTACGTTTTCTTCCTCCAACTACTTGACATTCAACGTTAGCTTAAGGCTGGTCCAGATCCTTGAGCCGATCACCAGCTGGCCGGCAGCAGTCGGCCCTCGGCCGTCGCAGGGCATTTCATGCATGGAAACTTGTGGTTCAGCAACCGCGGTTGATGACACTGCGCTGGATCGAAGCACGCGGGGAGTTGCTGTGCAGTGTGGCGCAGTGGAAGGTGAGGAAGTTTTCGGGTAGTTCAACGACATGGTCTGGTCTGCGGCTAACGCAGCCAACATGGGGTCTCGAACCCGATTTTGCCATACCCGCGTGAGGTTCAGATTAAAACCGTTTTTGTTGCCGAACGCTAAAACGAAAGGCTGTATTGGTGCTGTTCCTCGCTGTACCACCAAAGCACAGTCGTCGGTTTCTTTTGATGGTCAACCTCTTTTTCCGCACCTTTCCGTGTATATCCCGATTAGGAGGACCGATGGAGGGCGATTTGTAGAGGGTTGAAGTTTTGAAAAAAGTATTCGTTGAAATTTAATCCAACAACACTCTCCACATTGACGTTGGGCTGTTGTGCACCACCACTGCGAAGATTTTGGTTTCGGTTTCGGTCGATTATTCCGTGTTCGCTTTTTCCACTGCCTTCGTTGTGACATTTAAACGTCTGGCCCCCCCCCCCAACAGGCTATTCCGATCCATTGCGTGTGCACGGGAACGTGCCCGACATGTCCCCTTCCCCTGGCAGCGTGATAATAATCGGTTAACGCACAACGTGTTCCGTGTACTGTTCCATCATCACCACCAGCACCACCAGCAGCAGCAGCAAGACGGTGCCAGGCGAATTCTGTTCGATAATCGCAGATTTCTGCGCTGTACCCACGGCAACGTCGGTGTTTCAAGGCCATCGGACCGGAACGGAAAAAAAAGTTCATGTCCGAATAATCGCTGGATTCGCCTGAACTGCTGTTTCGTTGCCCGTCGCGGCCAGTTAAGGTTTGTCTGCTATCCTTCCTCCCTCCCTGGTGCGGAACCTAAAGGCATATCGAACAATTATACCACCTTGAACTCTCTATCGCAGCTTGTGAATGCTATCTTCTCCAGTGTGTGGAGTTCAGTTCGCCATGCCACTGCTCTATATGTGTGTTGTATTGTTCACGTTTTATTGTAGCCGCAAGATCCACGGTTTCGGTTCGGTCCTGGTGGTAATTGGTAGCGCTCTGCGATGGGTTTACTTTATTCTTCCCAGCATGTCAAGGGCAAACCACCCATCGATGGTAACAATTGGTGATCTGTGTCGCATGCTTTGGCTCCATTGAAACAATCCTCCCATTACGACGGGATGTGGTTTCGTGATCGTGCGAGGTCAATGACGGGCTATGCCATTGTACTTTTCAACGTTCGATGGCCAAAGACAGTATTCGTCGCATTGTTTGGTGCTATAACCAGAATATTTATTACCAATGTAATAACGCCTAAATGTAGACTAACTGCACTACAAAATAGACGATATTTTTGGTTTAAAAGTGGTTTCTCATATGTTAATATGTAATCTTATCAAGCAATTCGTGTCGAATAGCTGAGTCGAGTTTGTAATAAGGGAAAGAACATATATGCAACTATATAGAACTTATATAGTTCCACTACTGACATAATCCCCTGAGATATGTACTTTGTACTAAACAGACGAAATCCTTTTAGCCGCATTCAGGAGGAAGATGTCCCGAAGGATTTTTGGCCTCGTATGGGTGGTAGGACAATGGAGGAGCCACTGTAATGACGGTCTCTATGAGCTGTACGACGAACTTACTGTCATACAGCGGATTAGACTCGCAAGTTTCCGGTGCGTTGGTCATGTCATTAAAATGACACCTGACGACCCAGCCCGTAAAGTCCTTTTAAGTCGACCACGTGGACAGCCTATAATTCAAATGGAGTGATGGCATTAATGTGTCCTCCAGAAGGAGTGCCGGAATTAAAGATCGGTTGACGAGGAAGCTCGTGAGTGGGTTAAAGGACTTATGCAGGATAAGTAAGTAAGAAAGAAAACATTGTGCTACTTAACTGTTGGAGGGTATTTAACTTCCGATTCTTTAAACCCTTGAACTCTAGGGATCGGTGTCGAAATATATTGCATACCTTCGCAAAGGTTCGAATGAAGCAATCACATCTGCAATACTGCACAGCACACAACGAACCGGTTGTTCTAAATTGTTCTTCGTCGTAAAGCATTTCTTCCCAACGAATGGTACAAAACCATGCGATTGTTTTAAAACCGAAAACCCGTCTCCCCCCCTATACGATCAACCAACTAATTTCGCATTCTAATGGCATTCGTTTTTCATTGCCTTACCGATGCATCTGTTACCGATTAATGATCGGTCGTTTATTTAACAGACGAACGCCGTGCACAGAGCGCTCCGTCCGTATACGCTTTGTGTGTGTAAGGCAAAAAGGGTCGAAATTGGTTCGCAATGGTAACATTCATTTTGCCGTCATCCGGCGATGAATGTCCGGCAGAAGGGGCGACGGTAGTTCTACAAAGGATTGCATTCTCAAGCAGGAGTTGGAGTTATATCCGTCGTGGCGTAAAACATTTCGGTTACACAATAGTTAGTTCGGGGAGGGTTGTTGTTGCCTTTTTTGTTTTGCTAAGGAATTCCATCTCGCGTTGGAAGATGAAGTCCCCCCGTATTTTGCGATTGCGAATTTGCTGGGAATGAGGATTTTGCTTTTCAATTTTTCCTTTCGTACGTTAGCCCCCCGGTTGGAACACTGGCCCTCTGCCCCAGCAGCGGGTGAATAGACTGCCGCAGTACATAATTTCACAACCCAACTCCACCGGGGGGGATGAGGGCGGCAACCCCATCCTAACGATGATCGAGAATGCATTCGGAACCAGATAACCCGTTTGATATAGTTACTGAAGTGAAGGCTCCTTCCCACAAAAAGCAAAAAAAAAAATCGTCCCCCCCCCCGTACGTGAAACGTATCCTTCGCAAACACCGATCCCCCACAACAGTAAAATGGGCTTATTTGAATCGCCTTTTTGTCCGCTTCTGCTTCTTCTATGCTTAAGCCACCTTCCATGTCTGCTAGAGAAAGGTTTGGTGGCCAATGGAGCATAATAATCGTTTCCATTTTTCATGCCTATATATGAACCCTCAACCCTACGCTGGTTGGTCCATGGCTGGCAACATATAAGACCCAACAAAAACGGAAAGGGCACCCTCATCGGGACGTACCCCATTTATCGATGATGCAGGATTTGCAAGGATTTCGGTCCGAAACCCGAAAAACAGACGATCATCCAAACTTTTTAAGGCCTTTAGGGGGCTCTCTCCCCATTTCTTCCACCTGTCCCTATATTAACCGGTTAGAATAACGCACAATCCTGAGGGGGGTGGGTGAGCAATTTCGTATCCACGAAACGATTTTACCGTTTCGAAACACGATCCTTTTTTTTCCTTTGCACGCGCTCGTGGCTATACTGCACCATCATTTCACCAGAGATCGCATTCGGTTTGTTGTTTGCCTTCATTCCTCCGTTCTTTGTGTATGAGGGTTATTTTTTGGACGAGCAAGATCTTGAAATGATGTGAAGTTTGTCTCAAATTAAACTACAGAGATAGCTGAACGGGAGTGGCCACCGTAATCAAGTTTATGCATAGATAGTGTGGTGCGGCAAATGTTGTAAAACTGGTTCCAGGTCGGAGTGTGAGTCATCTGCCAGCCTGGGAAGCTGTCCCGGCACTACTGCAGTCGTGTCCCAAAGACATGAAATTTAATTTCATTTGTAGTGAGAGACTCAGAAATGTCGTAAGGCTTCCGAAACCTCTGGATGGTTGGCCTCTACTGTGTGTAAAGTTGAGCTTTGTCTTCCACTAGCTTAAATTTATTTCATAGCCGAATGAAGTCGTTGTTGTCCTTCGGTTCTATTGCTCATCCGTCATCATTTCGATGCGCTACGTTATATCCAACCCCCCGCATCCGGGGTGGACGTTGGTGGTCGGAACAGTTGGTGTTTCAGTTTGTTCAGCAGCGTGGTTATGAAACTCTGCTTAAAGCAGCTTTTAATGGGATTTCAACCCCTTTCACCAAACATCCAGCAGCAGGAAGAGAGCAGAGTTGAAACAGTCCTGCAAAGAAAAAGCACAATCCCCAGCGCAGGGCACACTACCTCGCGAACGTCGAACAGCAAAACGAATCGAGCAAAGGCCAACATAACTAATGCCGCATCCCTACTCCGAGAACTTCCCATAGCTGCTGTAGATTCTTCTCGTCTTGTATGCTACACAAACAAACAAACAAACAAACAAAAAACCCAACCACACACGGCCAGATTATGTTCGTGTAGAAAAGTGAATTTTGTGCCAGCGGAAGGCAGACAAGACTCGACACACACTGGATGGGAAAGTTACCAACCGGGTTCTCGTTGTCTCGGCTGTCGAATGATTTAACGCTGTTACGAGTGTGGAAAAGCGAGAACGCATCGGTATACATGGCGTTGAGAGCGAACCGTGTGTGTGGAAACATGGTTTTTCTATTCCCTTCCTTCCTAGAGTCCCCTCCCTTCTCCCACCAGCCAGCCAACCGGCACTTAAAGGTGATGGAAATGGTCATCACCACACAGCGGACATACCGAGAGCCGAGAGCCACCACTCCCAAAAAAGCTCCTCCAACGTTTGTGTAGCAGCAGTGGTTTCGTTGCTGGAGCTGTGTTTTTCTTTCACGTAGGTAGTGGTCGAGTGGTTTTCTAGCGTGTTCCCTTTGGCTTTGGCCATCGTGTTGTTTAAATCAACAGCAAGGAAATCGATAAGCGTGTGCTGTGTGTGAATGTGTTGTGGAAAACCGAAACATAGGGACAAATGTTTCACACCACAAAATTGTCGCTTTTTCAAGCTCGGCGATCAAAAATAATGGCAAATGGACGATTAATGGGGGGATCGTCCCCCCATCAGTACATTTTTAATGTCGATTTTTAGGATGCTAGGAAAATTATCACACAAAAAATGAGGACGAACCCTGAAAGGGATAATTGTACTATCTTTCACAAACGAAATATAAAATGGTGTCAGTTTTTGTTTGATGATGTGTTTATTAACATATTCTGATTTTATAACACCAAATCCACAGACCACAACGATTACGACGTTTTACTTATTTCCATTTGAATTCAATATCAAAATGATCAATCTGTAATGAACCTAACGTAAATAACGAAAGGGCAAGTCGTTAAGAATGCATGTAAATTTTCAGTTAAATGTATAAGCGTCTAGTGTATCCAGTATGTCCTATTTTCGATAGATAAATGCAATGTAATGAAAAAAAAAACACCTCTCTTTGTCATGCTTTAACAACGAACCATCTACGGCCCCTTCCTGTTCAATCGTCAAACATAATTATGTCTTTTCGTATTTATTTACCTATGTTGCATTCTATGAATTCTGTCTTCAATTTCATTTCTATTCCAACATCCTGCAAAACCAACCCACTCGGGAACAATTGGTGCGATGTTTGAACGATGTGTGTGTAATCTATTTGCCGTACTATTTTTGCTTTGGAAGTATTTATCGTACCCTCTCATTCGTTTTACTGGGACCTTCAAGGTTGCGCATATCTTCAAACATGTTGAAGCATTTGTTTGACTGTCCTGTACTGATACTTTTATCTATCAATGCCTTCGCTTCTTGCAGCACTCTTGGGATGGCTAATCATTCTCAATTAGCATGAAAAGGTGCGAAATGATGGGTTTTTCCCTCCCCAAAACCAAAAACAAAACAATCCAATATTATAATCCATCATATGGCGAACTGAATAATGTTAATCCTCAAGCGGTAATGTGTGTTATTGAGAAACTGATTCTTCAATCCTTCGCCAGCATACCTACTACCCCTGCCTACTTACTTTATGCTCCCTCCTATGAACCTTTCATCCTAATCATTTTCTATACCGTTTTCCCGCACGGTTTTTCCGTTGCACAGCAAACACAAACCGTTGCCGTGGGATCGTTCCGTACGCTGCAGGCCTCACATTCCCAGCGACTAGACTGCGTGTTGACAATCGCAGCAAAGCTGCCGGATGTTGCGGTATTGGTGATGCTGGTACCAGCTGGAAGAAACGCTTCTTTGTTCTTCACTGGCTGCGTAGCTGGCTTGGGACTTTCGCATGCAATGCACTTCTGCTGGTTTGGTTCGTTACGGATCATACAAACATCACACGCCCATTTGGTGGCAGATTCCGCCATCAGATCCTGGAATGAACGTACCTTTGGTGCGTCCGGAACTTCCAATGGTTTGGGGCTTTCACACGCAATGCACTTCTGCTGGTGTGGTTCATTGCGGATCATGCAAACATCACACGACCATTTGGTGGCAGATTCCGCCACAAGATCCTGGAATGAACGAACCTTCGGGGCATCCGGAACCTTCACTGGCTTGGGGGTTTCACACGCAATGCACTTCTGCTGATGTGGTTCGTTACGGATCATACAAACATCACACGCCCATTTGGCGGCAGATTCCGCCATCAGATCCTGAAATGAACGTACCTTCGGTGCGTCCGGAACTTTCAACGGCTTGGGGCTTTCACACGCAATGCACTTCTGCTGGTGTGGTTCGTTACGGATCATGCAAACATCACACGACCATTTGGCGGCAGATTCGGCCATCAGATCCTGGAATGAACGTACCTTCGGTGCGTCCAGAACTTCCAATTGTTTCGGGGCAGCAAATTTGAACGACATGGTCGCTGCTGGAACCGGCCCAGAGGAGTTACCAAGCACTATAGTCGAGGCAAACACAAACGTTGGCTTTTCGCGAGGTAAAGATGGAAACTCATTGTACTTTGTGGGACCTGCATTGGTGATTTGAGATGAATCATTCAGCAGTGTAGGCGACTCAAATACAAACGTGGTCATCTCACGGAACAAGGAAATGGAAGTTTCCTGTGCAGATGAGTCCGGAACAGCAGAGACAACATCGGTGACTTGAAGTAGGCTATTAAGCGGTATCGGTGATGTAAATCCAAACGAACGAATCTCCGAAAATGTTGTAGGTGTCGGTGTGTTCCTTTCCAATTCACCTCGTTGCTTATTCTCATCATTTGCGAGCAGCTTGTTTCCATTGATACCCTTGGTATTTTTCAGTCCCTCCTCCTTATCCGCCGAAAGTAATGGTCCTTTCATCGGCACGATAAAATCGAACTTAGGCAGTCCCTCAATCAGTAGGGGTAGCTTCAAATTTGGCAGCTGAATCGGTTCCACCGTGTCCACATCTCGTTCCTTTATCGGGTCCGCGTGCAGGCGGGTCTTTTTCGTCATCTGCTTGCCACCGGTTGATTTGGGTTCTTCTTGACGCGTCGGGTTGGTCGGGCTATCGACGTGCGATGGAAGCGTATACTCCATTAAGGATGCTGTTGGTGGCTCAGACGGCTGTGTAGTGTTTTCCGAACGTTCCGTCTGTTGCGAGCGTATTAGATTCAGCATTTGCAGTGTCCGTGGTTTGCGTATGTCGGGGTATGAAGCAATCTTTTCCCGTTTCGATGATGAACTTTTCGCGGCATATTCGTCCACTAATTCAAGAATTCGTCGCGCAGGGAAAGACATTGCGGATGCATATGTTTCCGGCTTTGCTTCCTTCTGTGCATCTGGGAGCGATTGCGCTTTGCCGACTGGGTGCGACTTTTTCACCAGTACAGTAACGGCCGGACGCGATGGACCTTGGGTAGCTAACGTTCGTGCAGAAGATGCACCTCCGAATCGGGTAAAGCCTTCGTAAAACGGTGATCCACCGTACTCCGGCGGAATCCAACCATTACTCATCGATTTTGACATCTTGGCCACGGAAATGTTAAAGGATGGACGCCGTGAAGACGCGACCGAATCGTTCCTGTCTTTGGTGGATTTAAGATGCGAGGAACCGAAAAGCGTATTGTGGGCATATCCACTGCGCGACTGTTGCATTCGTCTGATATAGGCTGAGTTACTGCTCATCAATCCACGTAGACGTTGGCTTGTGTTGGACGCGTTGGACGTTCTTGTTCTGAGTGTGGCGGATGAAGGGCGTGAGCGTTCCTCTTCGTTAGCGTTCCATGTTTCACGCAGTCGGGGTCGTTTTCTGATCATTTCGTAAGTGCGGTTATCGCTAATGACGACATCGGTATCAGCCGAGTTTGGAGAATGTGGTCGCTTCCTTAAATCGATTGAAACCCGTTCTTCATTCTGCTCATCTAAATTGTTGTTCGGGTTGGAGTGTGGCTCTGATGGCTGTTGGTCCTGTGTCAACCTACCGCTTTGTTTGCGTTGACGCACCGGTGGTAACAATACGGACAACATGCCCGAGAAGTTCGAACGAATTTTGCCAACGAAGGAACTATTCCCATCGCTACTACTGGACCTGCCATCGTTTAGAGAATGATCAGAATCATTTTTCGTTTCACTGTAGTCTTTCATGCCGGTCTGTGCGTTCAGCGTCACGGCATCCTCTACATCAGAATTTTCACTATCGCTATGTTCCGTACGGCGCATCGAAGGTGAAGTTGTTCCCGTGTGAGGCATTTTTCTACTGTCACGCACACCAACACGCACGAGCGCGCATTCGCTCACAAGCACCGCTTGCTGCCGAGGTTCCGTCTGCTGTCGGCAGCTACTGCAACGAAATGATGAACACTAACGATGGAAGATAAATCATTTGTTCCCGAAAGTAAACTAACACCGCACTCACGTTTCACGGCACTGTTGTTGCACTATCTGCTGTGTGAAGCTTTTTTCACCGTGCGTATTGATTATTCCTACTTTTTCACATTGAACGTGCGAGCACGCGATAAACTCACTGACATGGCGAACATGTCATGCCGGGCGAACTGCTGGTTCTCTCTCTGTCACCGTACTGTTCTCATCTTGCTCGCTCCGTTCTTCTGCTTGAACCGGTTGCAAAACTGAACCGGTTGCTGCTCTCAGCTGTCAGCTTTGACAACGTCATGCAGCCATTGTTTACAAATAGCAATGGAGCAATTTCAATTTGGCCGTTGCCGTCAATGTTTTTATTGCGATTTTTTCCGAAAATATTTTATATTAAGAAAAAAGATATAATTCTTGCACTGTTGCAAACTCGCATTATTTTTAAGACTATTCATTTATCGGATATATATTTTTTTCTTTTGCAATCATTTACCTTTACGAAATTAACATCATTAAAATAAATAGGTAATTGAAAAAGAAAACCGAATGGATCTCAAAGGTAGACATAGTTTCTTAATTTATCATTAACGAAATGTGAAAAATATAAGCCCATTACGTTCCTTTCATTTGCAGGGTGTTAGAACCTTCATATGCAATCGTGAAAGTGTGATTGCGCAGCAAGAATTTTTGAGATTCTGGTTGTGTCTATGGAATGTTAAATTTCTCACTTACCATTAGCGACGGTATCAACGAATAAAAAAGGACGAAATCTCTGCCCCCTAAGTAACGCGTCCCTTCGTGAAAGCACACAAAAAAAGGTTACGGGCGGATAAAAAGGGTACCGAAACCTCGGTTCGGGTAAGAAACGAGATTTTAGGAGCAAGAATATTGAAAAGAATGGCCTCGTTTAAGGGTGTTTTGTATAGCGATCACCCCTCACGTATAGGCAGGTGCTTGGAAAAATAACAGACGTGTTTTAAAGGTGACCAAATTCCGGTGACATCGACAAAAACAAACCCATCGGCATAAAGCAAGGTTTGGGAAGCAGTTTTTTTGCCCCATACGGTAAGACAAGCGTTAAAAAGGCGAACCAATTTTGCACGACGAACCGTCCGCTGTTCGTGATGAAGGAAAATGTTCACTTTCCTTCCTGTCGTGCAGAAGAAAGTGAATTTTTTATGCCCCACGATAGCGAATAAGCAGGGAAACTTCAAACGTCGCGCTTTATTTTATGATGAGTGCTGTCGATAATTGAACTAACACACACCCCACAACAGCCCTAACGTTTTCTCTGCTATTGGTGGGTATGGGTTAGGGACGTAAAAATGGCCCGAATAAAAAAAAAGCAGTACCACAGAGCTTTTCCTGTGCCAGCAAGGATAAGGATGAGGTTGAGGCGCTTATATGATGTGATGATTGGTAATGATGATAGCGATGGTGCTGATGATGATCAAATCGTATTTGCGGTCATATCGTGTACTAGTTCTTCCCTTTTTTTCCTTTTTGATACACCGCTCCTCCAACAACTTTGCCACACGCGGGCGCACGCATTACAAACACATGCAGGCGTAGAGATCCCATTTCGGATTCGATTTCCCACAAGCCACAAGTTATTATATCCTCGCCCGCCATGTAGTTCAACATAATTTCCTTTTCCATCCATATACACCGGCACACATTGGATCACCGTGAAAACCGAAATTGCTTCACGTTTGGTTTTCCCCTTCTCCCTGTTACCCATTTCCTCCTCTTTTTATGGGTGTTTTTTCCTCTTGACGGAGCTTTACCAGGCCCCACCGTGCTCAGGATGCTGGCTACTACTGTTGGGCCTATCTGCAGCTGACAGCAGCCTGCCGGAGCTGATAGGAAAGTTAACGTCGTTGTTGTTGCCGTTGATCTTTCGCTCGTACAGGTCTGGCCGCGGGGGAAGCTTTCATGTGTGCGCAGGTTTGATTTTGGGCTTGTCGAGCTGAAATTGAAACTGAACTAGGGCATCCGGATAGGGAGGAAAGGCCGGAGAGTACATTGGCGGTTCGTTTTATAATTTTGAACAAATTTTTATCACATTAGCCACGTTGAAAAATTTGCGGAGTCAACATTGACGTTACAGGGGTTTTCCGTTCAAGTGGTGGAGCTAAAACCAATTCTTTGCAAGAAAAGACGAAAGAAACTCACTGAGAGACTGATGTTGAATAATGACCGAGTAGAAATGGGTGGATAAAGTTTTGGATGATTCATGAATCTTTAAAATAGAGATTCAAATTCATTCATTCTGTTCAAAGATGCATTCAGATTGATATCCAATTCGATATTCGATCATATACCATCAGACTAGTTTCATTCGAATTTGAATAAGTTCCAGGATGTACTAAGAATTCCATAGCTATTTTGACACATGTGACAGGTGACACAAAGTTCAATTTAAACAGAATCAAGAATCTTTAATTCCAACTTTGGCAATGGAATTCAATAACCTTTCAGTGTGGTTCACATTGGTCGTTGTCGTGTGGCAATTTCCGTGCCTTACCAATTTTGTCAAAGCAATTCTTTATGTACCAGTGCTCACCATAAAAACCAAACAATCAACAGGAATCATCAAACGCCGTTACGACCCATTTGTAATCGTATTCAATGATGTTTCGACCGGCATTCACCACCAATCATCGCGTAGTCATGGGGGTCTGTTGCTGGTAATTACACACGATTCAACGATCCAATATACGCCAAACTGAGGCAACCACCACGATTCCTCTCTGACCGTGTTGTTGAGCTCTGAACGAGCGGGCATTGGTGCTCGGTTATTAAATCGTTCGATCTGTTGGTCTGCTGTTGGTGTCTTTTGTATCACTGTGGTTCCTGCTGGTCCCGGCAGGAGAGAACTTTAATTAATCAGCTTCATCATTGGCAAAGACACGGGAAACAATTTTGGCGCACAACGCCGTCCATGGAGAAGCGCGTGTGTGATGGATTGGGTTGAATAATTAAATTCAACATACTCTCCTGTGCTGGTTTATGCTGGTTAGCGTCTCTGCACTCGTTTGATGCGACAGAAATGCGTCAGGAGGCGAAAGAAATGGGTGAAATTCCCCATTTACTTAAAGCGATATCGGCTTTTCCCTGCGGGCGGAACTGTGCAACGAAATGGACAATCACTCCTCTTGCTTTAAGTTAAACGGTGAAGCAAAGCCTGTATACGGCGATCATCTGTTTAGCATAATTTCTCTCCCTTTATGCAGGAATGGTGCGAAAAGTTTTCGGAGTGTCAGCTTTATCGACAGTTTCGTTGAAGCACACGAAAGAAAATATGCGTAAACGTAAAGATAAGCAGGGTGGAATTGGGCTTAAATTCGTTGCCAGTCAGGATGGAAGGAACAAGAAAAATATGCAAATAATACCTTTAACCGTAAGTGTTTTAGATTTGCCAACTTTCGGCAGCGGCTTCACATCTTACTGGGTTGCTATAATAATAATCAGAAAATAGTTCATTTTCGACGAAATTTACATATTTTAGCATCTAATGAGCCAATCATTTTGTGCATTTTTGTACGAATTGCTTTGACATTAAAGCTCGGGTACTCACACTTGATTGCTTTGGCTTTTGTTGATAAAAAGATAAGTAAAAAGAGAAGTACATTAGAAACAGTTATGTAAATCAGTTGGAAAGAGAGCGCGTTTGTGCAACAAAACAATAAAAAATACGTCTAGTAAAGGTTAAAACGTTCGAAACAATAAGAAACCAGTCTGACTTGAAAAGAAGTGTAAAGAATGGAAATAAAATTACAGAAATGAAATTGAAATAAAGTAAATATACGGAATGGTGTAGTAAAGAAAGTTTCATCATTTGCTACAATCTCCATACACCATGGAAACACCAAATTCCAGAGGCAAAGATAAAGAAAAAAAAACGAGAGCAAAAGCACACAAATGTAAACAACAGTGGAAGCAAAAAAAAAGGTCCCATAATTGAATTTAAAACATCAGCAGCAGCGTCCTCTTCCTTCCACATCCTTCGCGAGCCACTCGTCCGTCGGTCTGGGATGAAAAGTAAAAGTGTGCCCTGGCTGGTGGAGTGTCTCTGTGTACGCGCGTGTGGGTCGCTGGATGCCACGAACTTTACCAACCCGCCCGCCTGATGGTTGCCTCCCCTTCCAGGACCACATCCACCGGTGTACACCAACAAGTTGGTTCACTCTGGAGTGTGCTGTTTGCTTTCACCTGAAAGGAAAAAAATAAGAGGAAAAATCGAGGAAAATCCCTCCTTATCATTCCCATCACCACCCAGCACCTGTGAGTTGATGGGTCGCCGTGAGAAATGGTTTCGTTGTGAAATTGCGTTCTTGCAGGCCAAAGTAGGCCCACCAGAACTCACAGAGTTCCACCCAGAACCAGCCACCTATATGTGAGTGAAGTAAGGTGCGCAAGGATGTGGGTGTGTGTTGGGGAGAAGATTTTCAATTAAATTTCCTTTCCACCCGGCAGGAAACAGTAACGGGGAGGGGGCAACATTTGTGCGTGGGCTTACGGAAAGTGAGCGTGAGTTAGAAAGAGATTCACTATGGCTCTCATTTATTGTTGGTAGGTTTTACTTACTTTTTTTCTTCTCGCAAATGTTCCTAATTTGCAAGTAAAGAAAAGCTCTCCAAAGCAAATGCCTACGTTACGCCGTAAAAGGACTGTTCCTGCTGTAAAATAGGTTGTGTTTGTTTTGCTGGAAATCCCATGGTACTGAGCTAACGTGAACGGTGATATGGCAACGGTATCGTCTGGCAATGTGGCGCAGTGTGGATGACGATGATGAAGGTTGAAGGATGTTATCAATATTAAGCTTTAATCGCACTAATGGACGTGTGTAGACCGGGTTGTGCGCGCTGTGTGCAGGGTTGGAGATATTAAGTGATATAATTTCCATAAGGAGAGGTAGTCCATTAGTGTGGCTGAACTTGTGGGCCGTATGGTGTGGCTGTTTATCTTCCAGCCTTACAAACACTGGATGAGTTGGCTGGATCAGATGCGTTTAATTATACTAACATTTACCCAAAATGGTTCCGCTTGGAGTAGAAAATTAGTGCCGAAGTGGAATATGATGAGGATAGAAATTCATTTGCACCATAAGAGGAAAGATTAATCACCACCACTAGCGGGCCTCGGGATGACGCATGTCTATGTAGGAAAAACTGGGAAAAAAGCTCTTTTACCACAAAAAGAACAACATCGTTTTCACCTGTTGGCATGGTGAACAAATGATCTCAAACGTTTTCTTTTGGACATTGGGAACCTCAGGAAATAGGTCTTTGTCTGACTATATTATTTATTCGTACCCGTGGGAAGTTTATTCAGTTAAAGTATTTTTCTGTACATGTATTCTATTGCTTCCTTTGTTATCAATCGTCATTAAGATATTTTCCGCAATTTAAAAAAATGCCTAATACGTTTACTAACATGTTTGTATGTGTTTCTTATTTTTCCAGATATTCCACTGCCATCATTGCGCCGACATGTTCTAGTACCTTTCCCTCTTTCGGAGGGAAGTATCGGCAGCCGTGCCCTAAACCCAAACTAGGTCGAATAGCACCAATGCGCACCGTATTTCGTCGTAGTATCGTCGGTTTGCAGAGCCCTCAGGCCACATCTCTAGGCTGCCGCCACCCTTCAACCTGTGCGGAGTGTCAGCGCCACATTTAGAGAGTATGTTTTAAATATTTATACTCGCCAGTACTACGGTGTGCGTTTGTGTGTGTGTGTGTGTCTCTCTCTCTACGTTTTTGTATAAGCTTTTAGTAAGAAGTTTTTCTTTACAACTCCCACTTCACGTCCCCTTCCTCACATTTGGCCACCCTTTGGCACCCTTTAGTATGAATCTCTATCATAGATACGATATGGTGTTATGACGCCATTGAAGGGATGGACATTCTTCTGTTGTGCCTTTTTCGATTTGAACGATCGTGGTAGCCCCTTTTTCGAATGTCCTAATTTGACGCGAATTTGCTAACGAGCCCCTAATATAAGCTCTTAATCTTTTGAGCTTGTGTGCGCTTTTATTTAAAGCGGGATATTTAGGTTTGGCCACTGTTCAAACTGGTGTGCTTTTTTGTGCTCCCAACAACACGTATTAAATGTCAAACACGTCCGGTTCTCCCGGTCAACGGTTCAAAATAGTGCCCAGTATGCGAAAGTACGCCCCCGATCACCCGGTTTCACCTATCCTGCGAAAGTCCTCATGTTTAATAATGAAAATGCAATTTGAATTTCACATTAGCATGTTTTGTGCGCCATTGGAAAAGTATGATCCAGAAGCGCACATATGTTTTTTTTTCTTGTGGGGTTTTAGGCAAAAGATTACTCACATTATGTATATGTGTAAAAGGACGAGTGGAACAAAAAACCAAAAAAGAGCGTTAGAAAAAGCCAACGGTTGGGTGTTTGCATGCGAGCATTACTAATCCTTGGGATTTGTGCTGGGCTGAGCGTTTGTCTTCCCCTTGTGCTGGTATCTTCCACTTGTGCCAAGGTTGAAATTAAACGCTACTACCTTAATAATATCCCTGGAACTACAGCGTTCCTTGTCAAGCACCATGGCAAGGTTTCCATTTTTCACCCTTCAAACCACTGACCCGTTACACCGTGTTAGTAGCGTAACCGAAAACCGTCAAACAGGGTACAGGGTTCAGATTGTTTTTCTGCAATGTATGGGTGTGTGTGTGCTGTTGTTGGGGTATTGCTGGCTAAAGGAGGTAACGAAGCACTAGCGCTTTAGCACGTCGTACAGAATCGAAACGAAGGAATGCCGTTGGGTAAAGGTTAAATAATTCATTGGCAGTTAAATTAAGTACCACCACAGGCCCTTCTCTACCCTTCTAGATCGTCCCCCATGCCATGGTTGTACAGAGGAGTTGTGGCACCCATAAAATGAGAAGAAAAACTATAGTATTTAGCTAACAAGTGTAAGCTATGCTTGTGGACAAAGGTGTTCCATAAACGCAGAAGCAAATTTTTGTAATTGGTGAGCTCGCTACATCATAGTACGCCAATTTGCCGCCAGATGTCGCTTGGCAAAATGGTTACTAACTGTCAGTGCAACGGTTTTTTAACGATTTCGTTTGAAAGGCTCATGTCAGCAGCACTCAGACTGTGATATGATTTGTGATTTTTGGTTTCTCCTTAGCGGTGTGCCCATGTTCCAGCTAGGAAAAAATGAATTGTACGTGAAGTAAGTTTAAAAGACGGCCTTTATTTACTTTACCGAACACCGATACGAGTTTTTGTTTGTGCTGCTGCGTATTTATTTGGTGTAAAATGCCCGGACGCGACGATATCGGTAAGCAAACACGTCGAAAGCGTAAGCTTTCGCTGCACAGAATCAACACAGCGCGTTTTAAATCTTGATTGTGATCAACAAAACTGGTGCCCTGTTCCGGCGGAGAACCCCTAAAGGCTACCGGGGGTTCAGCGGTGGTGGCCCGACCGCGTGCAAAGTTAAACAAAAAATTATTATCTTGTGCACACACAAACAAAAACGGATGCAAATAATAAAAAAAAAATAAAACCGGCGTTCTTGCTTTTTTCAAGACGGGTGTGTTCGGTTCGGATCTTGCCCGATAGCATTCGTTCCGAAGCGTAACCGCATGGTCTCTCGTTATCGTAAATTTGCTTAGGTCTTATAGGTTTTCGCATCGAGTTTGTGTGATATCGTTGTGAACGGCCCAGAGAACATCTTTGGGTTGTTATTTTACGATGTCTGCCCCCCTCATCGTATGCCTACAAACATCCGGCCACAGACCATTTGTCAAACTATCTTTCGGATGTTTGCTCCAACCGTTGGGACGTACGCGATAAGAAAGCGACCCAAAATTCGGAGGGTCATTCAACTGGTTCGCCTGGTAGTAGTTGATGATTGTGTTACTTTGATGCACTCCCTGCCGATCAGTGGCTATATGGTCGACTGTCCAACAGTGATGTCTTTTTCGTTTGAGGCTGAAAATCGTTTTGCTTGCCGTAAGCTGCTTTTAGTGAGGAATTATGCTGCTCGAGTACTCGAGACACGTGGTACATCATCTTCGTCACAGACTAGATTGCTTTTTGTTTGTTGGATGGGTGTGGAATTCGGTCCGATTTGATCGATGTTTGGTGTGTGTGTGTTTGTGCGTAGACTAGGCGAGATAAACGCGTTTCCACGCGGCGTCTATTGGGCTTGAACGTTTGCCGGACGTGCTTGGAATTACTGATAAGCGGCAGACAAGGCGATACCCGAATGCATCACATTAGCTCGTCTGGTCTGGTTGTGGAGGCTGGGAATGTTTTGTTGTTGGCCGTTTGGTTTGACCCGCGGTTGTGCCGCACACGCCTGCCAAAACTGCTCGCTTCATTTCCCATAAATGTCACAAGTGATGAAATTAAAATCCAATCACATTGACAAACGGTGACAAACACTCCACACATTCGGTGACACTGTGCGTTAGGGTGAGCTTACTCGCGTTGTGGTTTCTCGGTTGGATTGCGAGATGTAATGTGTTTTACCCTCAAATATTCCTATTGCTAAAAGGTCCTCCAAATCACTCTTTACACTCATTTACATCTTCACATTTGTTTTCCGTCTGCTGTGTTATGAAAACATTCGTGCACCAAGTACACCACTCTAACAGGAAAACAGGACCAATTGAGCTGCATAACACGGCAACCATAATTCATGATTATGCTCCGTTCTGTTGTGTGCTGCCTTATTTCACACCCGCTGCCTACCCAGGCGAGCTCGATGTTTTTTTTTTGTGGAAACTGGTGGCAACAATGGGTAATGTGTAACGCAGCATAAAAGAGCATGATGGTGCATGAAAATCAACAACCATGACCCTCGCGGTCATCGACACTCATGGCACTTACTCGCGTAGTAGTAGGGTTGAGCGCCGCCATCCGGATCGTTGACGCAAATGATTATCGAGCACCACTGTTGTGCGGTGCTCGGATTGTTGCTGTGCCTGGTGCTGGCCGAGTGTATCAACAAACAGTGTACGCTGTTAAGTGTTTTGGTTGTTGTGTGCACCTCGGTTGTGATAAAATTCCATCACGCGCCTTGCTTTGAAAGTTCTAAAGGACATTAAATGATTTCATAATTAAAAAGTTCAAAAAAAGGACACCTCGCTTTCGAACACTGACGCTTGTTAGGTTTAACTTTCCTTTCCTAGATAGAACAATACGAAAGGCCCTTAAATGTTTGTGGATTACCCTTAACGATAGTTAATTCATCCATCATCGGTAAGGCTCCATGGAATGCGATGGAAAATTACATTGATGACGAGCATTTTCTGCTTCCTTTCATGCTTCCTCTTGGAAAGCTTACGATCATCTCTCAGCATTTGGATACTGTTAGTGGGGCACACATTTTGGTTGGGCGTGTTGCGTATGTTTTTCTCCGCTTAAACTTTCGTTTCCATTGCCATTTGTCGAAGGATGACGGACCGCGGATTGCCGTGGAATCAGGATGATCGATTGGTTGGTTGCGATCGATGTAAGCGTTTGATTGGAACTTTCGCTCTCCTTCCGGTTTCGCAACGTGATATGGCATGCGTGTTTCGCAGCGTTTAATCGTCGTAAGAAATTAAACCTCCACCAGCTTTGTCGTTAATATACGATAGGTAGTTTAGTGTTCGAATGTGGATTAGTTTTCTCTCCTTCCTAACCCTTCACACACAACACACCCTTACGGCGCTTGTAGGCTTATTTGGATGCTCTGCTGTGTATGGTGAGAATTTCTTTGCTTACGGCTCCATCATCATTGTAACCGTACACCGCATCTGGTTAGGTTTTGCTTGCTGCCGGCGTCTCTACCACACACGGAACGAAAGCTCTAACTTTCTCCCTTCATGAACCATGCGTTGGCGAGATAGTGGCCATACATTTTTCGGGATGTAAAAATGTACCATTGACATTGTTACACGGGGGAGGTACTACGGGTTTATGACAAACGAAACCCCTCCGTCTTCGAACCACAAACACCCACCACCACCACCTTCCTTCTTCATTCCGCACACCACACATCATCATGCTCTTTACCAGGCGCGCAATAACAACTCACACGCGCGGAGAAGATGTTGACTCGGGCCGATACTATTTCCGATCCCGGTGCAACATGACTCAACACAGGCGGATAGAAGTGTGCGGCAATCTGTGTTATTAAAGTTAGTACTTTTAAATGAAAAATGATATTTACAACATCCTAACGACACACCAAACCTGTTGTAAAGCGGTCAAACCGTATTTAAAACATTAATAGTGTAATTGTTTGCTGCGGGGGTTTTAAAACACTACTATCATCGCTAACTGTTAGATCATTGTTAGATTGATAAAAAAAACACACAAAACAAACGCATTACGATTCTATGTACGCAACCCTTTTTGATAAGCTTGTTCATTAAAGGTTTAACACATAATTTAGTTATTAGCATTGCGATTATAATGTTTTCTATGTTTTGTGCAAACTTTGTACGGTTCATCTGTTCGGTCGGTTCGATTCTGTTGCATCGGTGTGTACTTGATTGCGTTCATCCGTACCGCAAACTCTGTAGGTGGGTGGATAAGTGTACTTGCAATTCGTTTACCTGTAATACTAGCATTAAGTGCGCATTATGTGAACATTTCTATTAGGGGTTTGCGAATATAACACTTTACTGATGTAATTTAATTCGTACTTATTTATATACATATGCATGTTATTACTATCTACTATCTCTTACTATCTTACTATCTTTCTACCACTTTCGCTCTTTCTACACCGATTGAACGTGTTTCGCATTACATTACTTCACAGTGTTAAGCTACGGTATGAGCCAACATAAATTAATGGTGCTTCTCCGTTTTAATCGTGGTTGCATATTCCATCATAGAATTTGTTTTACTTAACCGTAATTGTGGCTTTCAAAAAAGGAAAAAAGCGTAACTCATCTCATGTTCTCGATGGCTGTGAATAGTTTTACAAATGCATTTAAGAAGCTTTTACCCTTTTTCACCGACCCAAATCGATGCCCCGACGATATATCCTTTAACAGTTACGACGCAACACACCCCCGATGTACTATGTGTATGAGTGTTTAGAATCAATTCACATTCCGTTTTTTTTTAAACAATTGTTATTAACCATGAGGGCAAGGAGAGGAACGAAAGCGAAAATGGTAATACAATTAGTGGCTTTTACGTTAAGTTGTAAATCAGTTTCATACCAATAACCCTAGTTTTTGTGCAAGTTTGATGAACGGCAAAGCATAACACCCGACCATTTAGAAACACGCTGTTAGAGCTGACGTTAATAATTTTGTAATATATATATTTATACATTTACGCATACACATATTTACCTACACATTACAAAAATAATAATAACACACAAACAGACACACACACACACACGCTCGGAATAATGATAAATTGTGTATGTATGAATTTGAACTGTATTGTATATGTATGCAAGCTATATTGATCAAGAAGGAATAAAATATATGTTTATAGTACAATGAATAGAAAATAAAAAAAACTAGACACCATTTCTTTCGTATATCGTACTTTGTTTCTAAAATGAATTTGCATTTGTTTTGTTTGTTGCCCTACCATTTTTCCATCTTTTGTTTTTGCTAAATATAAATATATGGGTCGTTTGCTGTCTACTAATAGTGTGCCTTTCCTATTATTCACATTATCCACTCCCACCGTTAGCCGCTATGCCCGCAAAGTACCAGAACTAATCTCTTACCACGGTCAGAGGGGGGGGCTTTATGTTGTGTCCCGTTCGCTTCATTATTCGTGACCTCGTTGCGATACGTTGGCTGCACTTTGAGTAAATTTCGATATATTTTTTCCCCCAGTACATGGATTGGTGGTTAATAAGTTCTAGTATGTAAATGTCTTTTCATGTTTTGGGTTCGCTATTAGCGTGTTGCGCCTTTTTCCTTTTCGGTACGTATTACTTCTTACCGAGTTCTTCATTTTGCTGGATGCTATTATGTTTTATTATTGATTAAAATATTGTTTCTCACATTTAAACAACTTGCCGCTGCTCTTTTGAATGTTTTGCCAGTCTCGGTTGCAGCTTCGTTTAATTGCCATTGTACGGGGGATAGCATTGTAGGTGCACATTTTGTTTCCGTGGGCTTCTGGAACCGGTGCTGGAATAGAGTAGCTTAGTATATGCATGTACTTGTACATTGTTCTATCAGGTTTGCTTTTATTGTTTCAGGTTGTTTCAAATGTTAGCTGTCAGTTTGTCTTTTTATTTCGCCATGTCGTCTTGGACACACCAGAAGATTGCAAGGCAAGAAATTACAGGGTTTTCGAGTTCATGTGTCAAAGTCTCGATTCCAAGATTCTGTTCAAGCTAAGACTGGAATGAACCCAGTTAATTTTAGAATCGTTGTCCTGGTCTGAATCTTATCAATGAATGAAATATAATAGTCTGAATCTAGTACGCTATGCAAAACGTGTCAATTTTCTACTGTCAGTGCGTGCATGTCGCGAGTGCTTTGAACAGATTCGAATTCAGTTCCAGGAACAGTTCCAGAGTAAGGGAAGTATTCCGGGTCTACCTCGACACATGTTAGTTAAACATGACCAGAACCCAGAAAAGGCCTCCGACTTTTTGGCTTTATGAGTCCTTCTACTAGTGTTTTTTTGTATGACTTTTGACGTTTGAAGTTTTAAACACTCTAGTGGAGTGGATTTTGCACTTTGAAGGCTAAAGAACCAGGTTAGACCATGGTTAGTTACCAAATGATTAGATATTTCAAGTCAATTAAACAAGAGATTTATTTTGCATGATATTATGTTGAAAATTCATCATAAAATTACTTCGATATGGTCGTTTAAAATGTAACAGCATTGAGCATAACCAAAGCAACCAACCTCTTTTAGCGTGATACAATTTTGTGTCATGGCTCGATATTTTAAGCTTCCTAGCCTAAAGTATTCTAGACTGTTCGAAACCCCTGTATAAGGGTAAGGGCTTACGGAACAAAGATTCAGACATTCAAGATGATCGCTAAATAAAGCGAAGTTTTCAAGTTTAATTGTAGTAACATTAAAATAACTCCCTATTACGCAATTTAAAATAATGCAAGCACTAATCTATTCCAACACTGGTTTTGTGGCCATTTTTCCGAAATAATATTTCATGTTTAATTTAAACACCGTGACTCCATATGTTCTTCAGGTGTGTGATTTATCTAAAATTATGTTGGTTTTCGCCGCCGCTGATCGTTCGCACTTTAGCTTCTTCTTAGTGCATTGCTCCTTGCAGCACTCAGTGTATAACTAATCTCGAAAGAAAATTTACTTCCTCTGCACTGGAAAACTTGCTTTTCTTTTGTCCCTCACAGTGAAACAATGGAAAAAGAAGGAAAATCTCTATTATTTCTGGATGCGTTTAAAAGCTCTTTTGCACAACTCTTCTCTTCAGTTCTCTTCTTTACATGGTGTGCCATTTTTAACCCTAGTGCATCACGATTGCGTACTATGTCGTGTAAAAGGTGTGTGTATGTGTCTTGTTTGCATTACCTTTCCATTCAGCTGTTCAATCGACAACACCGCTTGTACAGTGACCCGTCCCCCCTCCATACCGTGTTCCGTAGTGTTTGTTGAGAAGTACTAATCAGTACACGTACGTTATTGCATCCTTACTTACCTCCACTCGGCTGCGTGACGCTTTGTGTTTGCCATTAGTGCTACTTCGTTCCGGTTGCGTATGCTTTGCCACCGGGACGCCGGGAGTTGTACGGTGTACGGTGTGTGTGTGTGGTGTAAAGACCTGCGCGAAGGTAACTATAGCTTGTAAGACAAATTTTAATAAACCAGTAGTAGCATATTTCCATCCCAACGAGACCAATATCACATATTCCCTCATGTTGCTTCGCATTGGACGCTTCAGCATCTTCCATTGCTTTCGGAAAGAAATGCGTATGGAGGAGGTACATGTACACACTAATAGTATAACCGGGTGTAGAAAAAAAAATACACACTCACACACTTTCCTAGCAGCACATTTTCCGCATCCTTGAGGAAAGGCGCATTCCATCACCACATAGTGTTTTATATTAAATTGTGTTCATGTTAAAAAAATCTTTATGGTGTGTACGTGCGGTTGTGTGTGTCTTTTTTTTACTATCATTTTTAGTTCTTTTTCAGGTTGTGGTTCTATTTATGGCCGTGGAGATTTTCTGCCTCGAAAACATCGATAAGCTATTAGCTCTGCTGCATTTACTTCGATTTTGCACCCATGTTGTTGTGGTTTATTTTTATATTGCTTAACTAATCTAAACACTTACTGTTGTTTTCAATGTTTTTTTTCTTTGTTTTTGTTTCATTTTGCTTTTATTTAGTAAAATTTTTATTTATTTCTTGACTGTTTTTATTGTTTGTGTTATTTCTAATGGAATTTATTAACTAGTTTTATTAAATATATTATTTCTATTTGTTTTCTTTTGTATTTATACTCTTCTTTCCTTTCTTTATTTTTTAACAACAATATTAACCTATTAGTTTTTATATATTTCTTTGTTAATTAGCAAATGTTGAGCTTTATCTTACATCTTTCTTCTAGATTATACTTTAATCGCCAACACATTTTCTTGCCTGGTGTTGCCTGGTTTCCAATGCATGTAGTGATGTGTGCTTCAACAAACTTATTCATCCAATGACCCATTAAGCAATGCATTAAAACAGGCATCAAGATATTGAAGGGGGTGCATGGTGACTCGCTCCACTATGGAGGCGTTGTAACTACGACCGCTACTACTTCTTCCACTACACCAACTACCACTGTCGTCAGTTGGTTCATCAATATCTATCCACACTCGCTAGCGCTTTCACGGCATGGTTTGGTTGTTGCTCCACGCAGGCGACAGGTTCGTATAGTAGTGGGTAATTGTAAGTAGTTTGTTTGTAAGCATTTCATTATTACGGTGTAGTAATACAGTAGTGCCATATCGTGTGTTATGTGTTAGCAGTATTTATAGTTAGTGTCTAAGAATTTTCCAGCTTGTGTTGCTTTAATGTGGATGTGGGCCCGTTTTGGATACAAGAAATGTTCACTGCATTACGGCTAGTTTCATACTGAACTCTACCATAACTTAACCTTCAACACTTTTACTGCAAACAGCACAAATACAAACGGTTCTGATCATGATGTGACAAAAAGAAGCAACCGAAGAGTTTGCGTTTGTTTGTTTGTTTGTGCCTCATTTGATGCCATCTGAAGCACAAACAGAATGCAAAGAACGAACCGGGAGATGATGTGCGACAGTCAGTCGGCACCCACTACGTGGCATACGAGCGCTTTGTTAGCGTTTGAACGTGACACTTTAAACGAAACGACAGTCCCACGGGGGGTGGTTGTGAGCCGCGAATGTGTGTGTGCGGATGATGTGTTCCCGCTTAATCCGCCGGTGACTGATTGGCACATAACCGTGCGCTTGGTAAGGGATGTTCCCGGTTGGGTGTGGGTGTCCTTTCACCGTACTGACAAAAACGAGGTATGGAAATGATCCATCGTATCCGTTCACTGCCGTGCCCGCTGTGTTGTAGAAAACAATGGGAAAATAAAACCAACCTGCATGCACACAGTTACGTCCCCGCGACTTTCCAGCGACTAACGAGGTATGACATTTCGGATTCACGTTCTGTATAACAGTTGCGTGCCTTTATTTTCTTTTATCTGTCCCTCGATGTGGTTGAGTGTGTGATATTGATACATTTTGGTGCAAACATTCCAGGATACCACGTGCGAATTGGGTGGCGCCTATTCGGGCATACGTGTGACCTATTCGGTGGTGCAATGGGGAAGCAATGCATATACGATATGGTTTTGTGTGGAGCACCGTATTTCGACACGATAATAATCCCTGTCGCGTTGTAGTACCTACTTTGATGACTTTTCGATGAACGCATTGATCCACCCGGTTCGATGAAACTGGGTGAGCGTACGCGGAACGATTATTCGTATCGGGGGTTTTGTTCTTCTGTGTACTACCGAACATATCAAACCGTCGTAACGTAATTGATTGATTGGCATCGTACTAAACCGTTAGGAAAATGTTTCCAATCGAAATTTCATCGCTTAATTGAGATATGAACGAGTCGATACAGGCAACGAAAGAAGGATGTGCGAATCTTTTTTAGGATATTTGATGCATTGGACCATCTCCATCGATCTATTGTGGTACATGTTGCTACTAAATGTTGCAGAAGCGTTTACTATTTAACAAGTATTCGTACTTCTAAACTGGAGTCGAGTTCTAGGGGTTTCAAGTTTTACTGGAAAACTTAATTCTGGAACGTCACTTGTACTCGAAAATCCTGTATGTAACGGATTCGAGTGCATCAATATAATTAAGGTTATATACCCAGAATAAGCATCATGTTCTAGTAATCGTCACAACTGACATTCATCTAATGGAACACTGCTACAATACTGCTTCACTTTACGACCACTAACTGAGTGTCTCATGAAGTTCGGGGAAAAAATACGATATAGTAGACATGATTGTTCATACTCTGTAGAATATGTATTTTAAACTTGCTGGGATTCGTAGAAATAGAGCTCTAAAGTTTCTGAAGCCCTTGGGTTTTTCAAAATATAACAGTTACATCCATGATAATATTGTTTAACAACAACAGAAAATCGCATTTTCACTGAAGCTGTCATTGTCAATGCTTTCGATTCGGCAAATATGGTAAATGTTTTTTTCCTTTCAAATCATATCCCTCCCGCTGTGCTAAGGACTCCGAACACCGGACGGTTAGTGTCAACCGGCATTTGCTTGCGTTCACAGACACTGGTTAAGGTTTTGCAAAAAAAAACATTTAGCTTGAAGCTTTTATTACGTTACCCGCAAAACCTTACAAACACACCCTGGATTCTTCCCACGTCCTCCAATGCATGGCTGACCGAATAGGGTCGAAAGCATGGGTTATCGCTAGGTTTCCAGTTGACGCGGGTCTAGGGTGGGTTTCGTTCATCTTAAATTTATGTCCTTCTTGAAGCTTAGTTTTTCTGTTGTTTTGGGAAATTTAAACGATTAAAATTTGTGTGTGTGTGTGTTTCTGTGTTGAAGGATGGCAAATAATCGGTTGGTAGATGATGAAGCACTAGAAATGAGAAATAAGGCCGAATCCTACCTTAACCTTTCATCTGCGCCTTACCCCTGCAGGCAGGATAACAGTGGAGCAAGGTTTTTTTCTACACTGTTTTTTGTTATTTTTGTCCAGAAATACCGCAATCTCGGAACAATTTCCCCATCCTCCCCCATCTTCCATTCACCGCACCTTTCACGGAGGAAACCCAAAGCGATCAAAAGGGCGTACTATAGGGCGTTGTTTAGCATTTTCTAAGAGAGCATTTAATTTTTATGATAAAAATAAAACGTAAATAAAGCAAAGGGACAAGCGAAAGCAAAATAGCTTTAAACAATCTTTCTAAACACAGCACCCGCCACTGCGCCATCATCGTTTGCTCGCGGGCTCTGCAACAAAATGGGGCTTGCCTGCAGGATAATAAAAAACAGGCACAAGATGAAAAGCAAACAGCAGCAAACGCTGGTGCCCCCAACCTGGGTAGGGGATTAGAATTTAGGAAGAAATTATTTTTGCATCACCCAAAACATCGTTATTACGACCACCCCGGTTCAGTGTTTTATTCCTCCATCATGCTTCTTTCGTTTCGAGTTTTGTATATAGAGGGTCCGACACAGGACACGGGCACCGAGTTTTGATGGGTTGGATCGTGGGATGATGACGATCGTGTTGGAGGAGGTGCTTTGTCTTTCTGTGTGTTTCCCGCTAGGGGGCGCTTCTTTCATTCAATCAACCTGCAGGGCAATCAAATTAAGTAGATCACAAGCGACCCCGGAAGGCGCCGAATTCAATATGCGGAATGTGCTTCCGTGCACATGCCCCCGTGGAGGAGTCGTGGCTTCCCAGACGGGCGACAAATGTGATGCGCGTTGATGAATCACCCTTGGACTTCTTCATTGTATGAGTGGAAAAGTTTAAGCTGAAGGGATATTTTGTTGTTCCACCTCACGAGATATCCTGCTGTAATCCCACTGGTAACGTTGTCATCTCTGATCGTGAATAATGGAGTCAGCTCTGGCAAATGCTTATATTTACGAGTTGCTAGTGCATCCAGCTGGAAGATTTATGCGATACCAGCAAGATTTCTCAAGGTCGCTGCGTTTAGCTATGCAAAACATTAGCGCATCGCGTAGTGGTGATCCGGATCCTTGGTCCGGACTGCCACAAGACTTTTACACGTTTCGACAACCATCTACTAAAGGGATACACTGCGTGGCAGCGCTCATCAATGGTTTGCATCGATAAATCATCAGGCTAACTCCCTCACACAGTAACCGGATCCTCTTTCCTCGAGTTAAGGGAGGGAGTGCTGGTTACGGCAAGGGAAATGGCCAACCCGGTAGGCGTAGTGCTTCTGATTCGATTAATTTTGAATGGTTTTAATGAGTATCATTCTCCCGGAACGCGATTTCATTAGGAATTAATGTGTTTTCCATTACGCATTGCATAAAAGACCAAAAGCTCAGCCAAACAGGAAGTGGTGGCTCCACCGTGTCTCAATGGTGTGGAAATGGGTATCCCACCCCCAACCTTCTCCCCATTATGGAACGGTAATGTGATTCTAATGCTGTGGCAAATAGGTGCGTAAATGTGTGTGTGTGTGTGTGTGTCCCTCCCACGTACGTGTGCGGAGAACGGTTCCTCATTACGTGTCCTGATGATTGGGTCACTTCCTGTTGAGCGTAGCGTTTGCCCCGTGCTGTGGTAGGTCATACCACCTTGCTCTCAGCTAGTAAACCCTCCCCATTGCTCGCCGGAATCGGCACAATGGAATTGTATCGATAAAACTTTATGTTTCTGCTCCCGCACGCGCGCATCCCACCTAGATGAGAGAGAATGAGAAGTCTAAATAACGAACTAATTAATCAAGTGTCGTTTTTTTTTTGTTGTTTTCTACCGTCCGGCGCACGTAAACAGAACTGGCACAGTGGCGGAAAATAGAAATAATGCTGATGATATTGCTTTTATGCACGAAACGTGTTCGTATCATAATCGATGCTGTGGGTGCTTTACCTCCGGATGTGAGTTCCTGTGTTGGGGATATAGTTCCTTTTGCACGGATACCACGACGACTCCCGTCGATGCCTTGGAATGCATCTGAATTCATTAGTATTTGATGAATTAATTGCCATCGAAAATTGAGTCCCCATAAAACGTGAACACCGGACGACCGAGTGGGGTGTTTTTTTTTTGTTGTTTAGGGGATTCGATTTGCTTTACGGTTATTAGTGACGCACGGGCATGCATATCAATAGAGTGTTGATTTGATTTGTTGATTTTGGGTAGCTCATTTTGATACAAGAAATGGGGAAAGATTTTCACTCCCCCCCCCCCCCCACTCGTCCAAACAATTACATTGAGAGATCAAAGATAATGCAGTCGAGGATAAGATCGACCTACAGTGACGGGTGATTTGTTATTAGTTGGGACACAATCAGTCTGATAAGACTGATTTTAGTGACGGATGATAGCTTCAGGTGTAATTAAACTTTAACTAATTTACACCTCCGTTTATCTAGCTTATCTCTTTGCCCCTTCACATCACCATCGTGATGGTTACGCTCTTCAAATAGTCCACTGAAGAACGATCATCTTCAGCGTAGTTTACAAAGAAAACGATTCTACCCGATAGTGATGTTTGAGGGGCCTTAACCAAAAACACCTCCAGACATGTTGTGTGCTTCGGTAGGGGGGGAAAACCCCTCAACCACACACCATCAACATCGATTAGATCGTTAATACCATATCCAAGAAAAGATAAGCGAACGAAGACGGTCCGGTCTGCTAGTCGTTCCTTTCCTAGCATACTTTCGGAAAAACACTCGCTTTTCTCATCAAACTACAGATTTAATCCTCCCTTCACGAGAGGAACGTCGACGACGCGCAGACGGTGAGGTTTATGCTCGTAATCTTCAAAGCTGCTTTTGCTGCACCAATAGTATAGTCAAATTAGAGCACAGCGGTACGGTGTCTTATCGTACGGGCGAAGAAATGTTGCCCGAGAATCTGTTCATCCGACGAAGCGTGGAAGAGTGAAGAGATCTAGCTGCCGTTACGGGTGAGAGGAGGCTTTAGCAAAAAGCGGTAGGTGTTAGTGTTCTATCATTCAATCTAACTTGCAAAGCTTAAGCCGGGTGTTAGGCATCGGGGCAATTCTTCTTCGCACAATCCCACGGACACAGCCACACAAGTTGTAGCACTTCAGCAATTCCGCTTCCTTCCATGCTCCGGTCGGGCAAAATTCCCCCCCCCCCTCTCGACTAAAGCTAAAGTGCTCGGGAACGTTCTAACGAGCTAGCATTGTTTCACGACAACAGAGAATCCTTTTCATTATGCGACTCTGTCACATATACAACCCGGTCGATTTTCCACATCGACCCGAGCGTAACGCGTACTGTTTTCCTATGCCCCCGATAATTGCCACGCGGTCCCTTTCCCAACCGTCATCATCCTCGTCATCGTCATCTTCTTCCCAAGTACGGTCTCGCCCGTGCAAGCAGATAACGGAGTTGGATAAGGAACACCCTCTTTTCCTATCATTATCATCAACGGCTTCACCACGGTCATTCGTTGAGAAGCGTGGAGCGCGTGCAGCACCACCACACAGTGCATGGTTCGCTGTTATTCTTAGCCTGCTCGTTCCGTTTTACTCCACAGCAATTCCCTGGTTGATTTCAGTCCCATTGTCACGTGGGATGTTTTGCTGGTGAGCCCGAAAAAAAAGAAAAAGTAAAAGCATATCGCATATGAAAAATACCATCAATTCTCAAGCATCATCCATATTTCCTACCATCAGGCTTTCCATCACCTATATCACCGGTGGTCGTATGCGTGTCGTGTGTAAAGCAAGAGAAAAAAGCTTAATCTCTGTGTTGTCCTGGTTCTGGTCCACCGAAGCCTTTCCCTTCGGCGGAAGATTCTTGTATAAATATTGCATTGCGCCTCGCTCGTGCTTTCTCCCTTTTTGTGTGGAACGGAGGGCACGAAATATTGAAGCCTTCGGTGTTTCGGCGCATGTGCCTCACCATTCTTTTATTTGCCGGGGCACGTATTGCGCAGCCGTGCGTCAACAGTGACGGATTTTAGTAGCTTTGGGGTTTTGTGTTTTTTGGATCGGAAACTCTACAGCTATTGTTTTTAATAGGGCTCTCGGAAAACACCCATCCGTGGTGCGGTTGTTCATGGTACGGGAAAAGCTTTCGCACGATAGAATAATTCCAACGCTAGGCGGCAATAGCCGCCCGTACTGCTACGAGTTCTGAGGGCTGCGTTTGAGTGAGGCTTCGAATTTGCTGGTTGTCACAGTGTGTTTGGACAGGTGACAAGTGTGAAGATTGTTGTACCACACTGGAATGCGGGTAGTGTAGCTAACGATGAAGTTGGTATTTTATTCGCGTTGATGTACTCCGTAAACTAGTCGTCCGAATTGCTGCGAATTCGTGAAACGGCAGGTTAAGTGTTTAGTGTGTACTTCCGGAGCACCACCTTCACCACAAGGTGGCCAATTGCCATCAAGTTTGCACGAACAGAGATTATGTTGATGTGTTTACTTTCGCGTCAATGCTGTGATCTCCGATGATCATCTACCTTGGCCGATTGAGGAACTCCCAGATCTACAAAACAAAACCATGAAGTTGTTTAATCAAATCGTTTGGAGGGGTAAATAGAAACCTAAACATACAACCACCTATCCCAAGATTTATTTTATCGATTTGAAAACCGGCAACGAGATAAGCACAAACTTACCCCACAGAAGTACTTGCGCGTCGTCCTGTGCATTTGTTGGGGGATGTTCATCAATTCCACCAATTTTCCTTACCAGCTCCCTAGTAGCACCAACACACCAACAAAATAAGCCGTGGGAAAAGCGAATCTAATCAGTGTTAGTTGCTTTCTCGCCGCCTTTCGTCTGCTGGTTTTTGTTGTTGCTGTTACCGTTTCGCCCGTGCGCTCATTTCTCTTTCCTGTGCTTTCGTTGTGCTCTTGCGTAATAGCGTGCGCCATGTGTGCGGGGGAAATGGAGGGACACACATTTCTAGGGCGACCGTGTTTAGACGCCACATTCCACGTGAAATCGAAAGTCGCTGATCGCGGAAAGTGTTTGTATGTGGCCTGCTATGAGCTCACCGTGGCGCTTCTCTCGCACGGTGTACGCACACATCGAAGCAACCCCCGGGCGCGCTCTCCCGGTTTTCGGGGGTGCGTTTGTTGAATTTGTGCGTGCTGCATTGTAGTGGTGGTGCGTCGTGAAAGCACCACACGTGGAACACACACACACACACGGGAACGCATGATGCGTTTACTTAATTCCACTTCGTACGATTAGCGTTGTTCGGTTCGCGGAAGACTGTCTAGACGGTTGGTGTGTATGCTAAGGATGACGTTGTTATAATGTTTTTACTCACAAAGCGTTTGTTTACGTTTCATTGTTTCTTTTCAGGCAGCACGGCCGTCAACCAAACGCAGTATTGTGGGATGTAAATGGACATGGCTCTCTAAAATGTAACAATCACCATCACCGAAAAGCTCTCGCGTGATGGCTGAAACCGAGTGATGTGATGTCGTGTTGAGTGTGTATCGTTGTGGTGGTAGTGCACGGATGGTACCATATTTGTTTCGCTAAGGACATACCACCAACGAACGAAATATCCTTGACTGTGAAGACAACGGACTGCGATAGTAGTAGTAGTAGTGAGAGTTATTATTGTTTACACAGCACACTGCGGGTATAGTGCGTGAATGGAAGCCATCTGGGAGCGAATTGTTTTAGTATCGTGCCTGTGTCGTGTCAGCTAAATAATTTTTTTATATCTTTTGACAGAGGTCTGTGCCCTTTTTCAGCAACCACTGTGTGTCATCGAGTGTAGGAAAATTAAAATACAAAAAACGATTTCAAGCGCGCGTGTGTGTGTGTGTGTTAGTGGTTGTCTAAAGGAGAAAAATTAGTGTACAATTTCGTGTGTGGCATAATCATCTTTTGAAGCCTTTGTGTCTCGTTTTCGTCATCGTCGCAGCGTATAGTGGAGTAGAAAGTCATCAATAGTGTATCAATATTAGCGAAACGTCAAAAAACAGATCAGTTGTGCCGATGGCACTACTGTAAACAAACACCAAGCAACCCAGTATCTGAAGGGAATTTCATTAGCAACGCTGTCTAAAATGGTGTAGCAAAGTGAAGTTTGCCAGTAAGTAGTTGGTGCGGTAGGTGTGATACGTACATTCCACGAGCACCTCTCGTTTTGCTCGCATCTCGGTTCCTGTAGAAACATACGACGAGGCTACCATCAAGCAAAGAACCGAGCGTCAACTGTGTCTGGTTGCTGCGTGTGAAGTGAAGAAATTTGGAGAAGATACGAAAAGAAATCCCTCAAACCGTACTCGTGGAGACGACCCAGTCTTTCCCCGCTAGAATTCACCGGCAGCAATGATGAATCCAAACCATTCCGGTGCATCACGGCGCCCGTACTCACGCGGGGCCGTGCCGCGCAACCGTTCACGGATGCCGTTCTCACCGCACCATACGCATCATTCGAACCGGAACCATGGTGGACACAACCAGCCATGGTACAATAAGGATATGGAGAATAGCTTTAACTATGGGTAAGTTGGCTCGTTGTCCAGGTTAGCGCTTCGTTACCATGCTTGGTTTAGTATACTTGTCAAGGGGTTTTATCTTTCGTACCAGCACAAGTGTAGTAGGCCATCTTTCTAGCATTTGATACGCGGGTTTGCATTGCTTTGCACACAAAACCCTTTTACACACATATACCGCAAAACATACACAAGCACACACACACACAAACACAAAAAGCGATCAGTGTGTGTGTTTCACTTAAGTTAGTTGCGAAACAAATAGGAAAAGATTTCATACATATATTTATGTCGATTAGAACACTTACAGCAAGGTTAAGGTTGCTCGGTAGAGGGTGGTAACAATTATGGAAGCACATGTAGAGAATGGTAACGATTGGAAGAATAGCCTATTTGCAAACGTTGTTAAATTAAATAGTGAAAATATTTCGAAATTTCGTGAGAGTACACTAAAGTATCGTCCATTGCAATGTGTGTAAGTAGCTTTCAGGGTTTGGCAACAGTTAGCATAAAACGAACAAGTAATCTCCAAAATACACTACTATAAAGTGGACCATGGGGATGTGCGTTACTCGAATTTCCGCGTTGGTCGAAACCGGGCTTTGACTAACTTGAAAGTTAAAAAGTCAACATTCTTTATTTATCGTAATACGTAATACACATTTGTTTCGTGCAAAACATAATCTTTGATAGAATACATTAGGAAAGTTAGACCCGGACCAAACCCCCGTAATGACTATTCAGCTAAGCTAAGATGCATATTCAGCTACACATTTAAACATTAATTAATATTTAAACAAAAAAGATTAATTAATTAAATGCTCTTATAGTGTTTCCCGTTACTTTAACGATTATTCGAATATTCTTAAGAAATTTAATTTAACTTAAAAAAAAGAGCGCACACTGCTGCACAACTGACAGAAACCCGCTCACTAAATTAACTATTGTACTTATCCACTGTTGATACCATTCTCTATACTGTAGTTTCCTTTGGGGCGAGTGGTATTTGCAATCGACTCAAAGCAGTGTATTTGCATTTGAATCTATTGCACATATCTGCAACTGATTGCATTGTTTGTGTTGTTGTGCGAACATTTTAGAAGAAAATCTGAAAAGGGACTCTTAGGTGGGGTAAATGTATTTCTTAATCAAAAAAACCAACTCTTCACAACTGCAACTGTCGTCCTGTCTGTCGGCTCCTCAAATAATAATACACACCTGCGATTTCTCTCTCAGATCCCATGACTTGTTTTTTTTGTTTGGTTCCAATGATGCAAAGTATAACGTTGTGTAATGAGATCAGTGTTGCTACCCACTCTTGTTCAGATATATTTATTATTATAGTTATTGCTACTAGTACTACTTCTACTACTACTGCTACTTACTACTATCACCATTTCTGTTGTTATTGCGACGCATATTTATGTAATTGTTGACTACTGGTATCGATGCTTGACTTTAAAGTGATGGTTATTGAGTTTTACATTAACAAATTCACCCTAGTTTTAACGTTCTGAACTGTTTAATGTTTCGTTTAGAAATATTTATTTCGGTTCAATTCAAAATTTTATGTTTGATTATTTGGAATTGTTTTGTGTTATCATGTTTTATACGGAAAGGTTAAGATTTATTTAAGATATTTTTTTCACACATTTTATGTCCTATTTCTCACTCATTATTTGTTGTTGTTGTTTTTTAAACAAAATTTCTGATTGAAATTGATTGCCAGTTAGTATATATTGGTGCTGTTCTTTAAAAAAAAACCCTGATTTTATCGTCCTTTTATTGATGTTTGTGTCTCTTTTGTTTTGCATTGAATGTAAATAAAAAAAGTCAAAACAATTGCAAGCAAACCCATTCATGTTAGTAAAAATCATACGTTCTTTAGGCAATACTTTATCTCTTTGCTTGGCGATTATATTCCTAGCAAATGCTAAATACACCGTGCAACAGCATCCTTCTTCATTATAGTACATATATAAGCAGCACGTGCCTAATTTCCGTTTGGTGACCTATTCTAGCGACTGCGTCACCCCTTACTAATTATCATCGGTTGAGCGTGTCTCACTAGTGTGGTAGCAATGTTGCATTGGAAGTTACAAATTTCTTGTTATCGTATAGAATGTGATGCGTTGATGTGTTGAGCAAGATTTAAATGTTGGTGGTTTGTTACCTTTCTCCAAAAAATGTGGGCATCGATCGTTGTTTAAGTTGCAAAGACATTAACATACGCGGAACAGACGCATCCATCCATTGGTGCCGCGGTAGTTCTTTTTCACCAGCAGCACTATTACCCTCATACACACAACACGCACTTTGTAGGGAGAATTAAGAATCAAATTTGCGCTAGTTGTGTTACCCTTCTTCTTTCAATTGCCTTTCTCCAAGCCGCAGCAGGTACTTACGTTGCTATATTCCGATGGTTCGTACAGGATTTGTGAGCTAAACTGTTATGGTTGCAGGGAGTTGTGCCATTTGTGATATAAATCCTTCATTACTGTAGCACGTACATTATCGCTAGAGCTCGTATTAGTTTGTAACATGACAAATTTCAAATTTCGGTTTACCCCGGATGCATACATAGTACAATGTGTTGACATGTTTCTTTATACACCTTCATACCTCTACTGATCGGTATCTGTTGTGCTCGTATGTTGCAATTAGCATATGGTTTTTTTTTTCTTGTTTTGGTTTACTGTTTCATGTTTACATCGTATTAGGCTGAAAACAATTCGCTTCCAAGTGAGTGCTTGTTAAGCTCCAACCTTTTTTTGTTTTCTTTACATGTATCTGTATCAAGGACATACTTTCCCTATCATAGTGTTTGTAGCAAATGTTTCAAATTCAAGTGGTTTCATTATTTTTAAGCAAGATATTATTAAATTATGTATGTTGAGAATTACAAGGCTGCTTACACAAATGTTTCAATGTATAATTCTCTCAATCGGAATGAGCGAAATGAATCTGATCTGATCGGATTCGATCTAAGTCATGCATTAGCAATTATATGAATTTAAAATCCTTAAAAAAATAATATAAGATTGTTTTGTTAATTAACCTAGCGATAAATTATGCTATAGAGCAAATAAATCAAACGTTCGTTTTGCCTGCATTTTGCAATTCTTTCGGCCACTACTACCACCAGCCAGTTTTAGAATAAAAAAGGGCATCATGCTGATTGCCGGACACCACTGAGGTCACACCGTTAGTGCTAGCCTAACATAATGTTTTTTTTTTCCTAAATCTACAATTAATATCCTGACATCGTACGTAGGATTTTTGTACTAGCTTAAAAATTGAGATGGTGGAAATGGTTTTGAAAAAGCAAAACTGGTTTTCATACTCAAAATTGAACGTTATTATATTGTAGTTTATTTATGGCAATATTCAGAAATTTTTAATAGTGTCCTTAGCTGTACGCCATGAAATAAGCTACCGAGTTACACACAATACATAATAATTTAAATGCTCATCTTGTTAAACAATCTTAAAAAAAATGGTTAAACTCTTCCCTAATATTTGTAGCATCGAAACACTAAACCAAAACCGCATTACTTAATACAGACCCACACAACAGCTGTGTTTTCTTCGTATATATCGTGCATCTGCTGCTCTTACTTCCACATGTTCCCCATGCTCATGTGCAAACGAATGTCATGTATTTTATATCACAAATAGCTTTTTTGATTAATAATTTACCGCATTTACCACGTGGTGTAAGAGTTTCAGTTTGTGGTTTTTCCTCTACCCCCCGGTATAACAATTTATTCTACATGTAGAGCAGTGCAGTGATTGTGTATTGTGTTATCGTTTGTACAAGTGCAAGACAAATTATGCAAAAAAACACATACACACATACACAAACACACTGGAACATATTTACATAAGCTTACCGTAATTGTAATTGTAAATTATATCATTTTAATTAATACATAATTGTTTTTAATTTTTTCTTCCGCATGCTTTTTGTCCTTTGTGGTAAATTTATTGCAAAATATATCAAACTGAACTGAAACTGAACTTCAAAAAAACCCCCAAAACTCTGATATGTACAACCTGCCACCATCACTACAACTCCTACCACCCAAATATGATCTTCTGCAATGTACTGCGTACTACTACTGCTGCTACTACTTCTACTACTAATCCCTACCTTTTTGCTACTTCATCTTCAAAACCGACACGCATCAAACATACTGCGCTACCCTTGCGAATGTAAAACCCAACCTACCACACACCCACACATGTTACCGTCGCAATTTATTTGGTTGAATTCCCTTGCCCTAATTCTGGATATGTTTTGGTATTATTCATTACTATGCTATCGATTTGCGATTACGTGTTGTTCTCTGTATTACTGTTTTTTTTTCATCACCTACGCTCCTTATAAAATGCGATAAACTGTATTGCCTGGTTCTGTTTCGTTGACACTGGTTGCAAAACGTGCTTTAAAATTTTGTAACTTTCTCCTGTACAATATTGCGACGATTGGTTTGTAATTGTAATTGCCGTGCTTCATATTATTAACCCCTTCTGCACCTATTTCCATTGTTGGGTTTTCCGTTTATGATACTTTATTGTTTGTTTTTTTGTTTTTTGTATGTCTTAATACATGGTGGTGTATACCAACGTGTTAATTTATTTTCAAATTGTGGTCTCGGAAAAAAACAAATCAACCACCTAACATTTGTGGGCGAATATACACGCACACTCCATCCATTTCCTAAACCCTTCCTTGCGCTCCCTATGAAAAAAAAACACACACACACGAACATACACACGCTGCAGTGATAATGGAAGTAGTCCCAAAGAATCATCCTTCACCTACACGTCCAAGTCCCCGCCGGTGCAGTTGCATTCCCCTCCTGTAGCGGGCCGCCAAACGGCGGCAGCCATACTCATGCCTTACGGTGCTGCTGACGATGGTAGTATTAATAATAGATCTCAACAAATTCTTAGAGCCGGCCCGAGCCACATTGACCGACACCGGATCAATATGGGCGGTAATAGTATGCAGGATCGCAACCGGCACACGATGAGTGCCTCCACGATCGATCGCCATTCGGTGAGTTACATGCGGTTGCCGTTTTCCAACTCTCGCCGTTTCTAATGATTTATTCTCCATTCCCCATTCGCATTAGAATCATTTCGAGGGACCATCGAATTCAACGCGCGGTTCGGATCTGCACGGTGGTGACGCACGTTCGGTACTGTCGATGGACTCGATGCGTAACAGCCGCGATAACAATGGCGGTGGTGGTGCCCGGGAGCGGTACAGTCCGCATTATCACACCGGCGGTGGAAACGGATCCGGTCCGGCAGGCGGCGGAAATGGCAACCAATCGTCCTCGCCCCCGTACTGCCCGGTGGATGGGATCGGTGGGAATGGTGGCATCAAATCGGACAGTCCGTCCCGCAAGCGGCGCCGTGTTTCGTCCCGGCTACCGAGCCAGTCACCGCCCGCCGCCATCTGGGAGCATCGACGCTCACCGCGCAATGGTGGCGGTGGCGGCGGCATGATGTCGCTGATGGGAACGAGCGGTGGTAATGGCGGTGTGAATGGTGGTGGCAATGGTAACAATGGTGGCATGGGTAACCATGTGATGAACGGGCATCATAACCTGTCATTGCAACAGCAGCAGCAGCAGCAGCAGCAGCAGCAGCAGCAGCAACCACAATCATCGCAGGTCTCGCAGCAACAGCAGCAGGTTCATCCACCACCGCTACTCCATCGGGACCATCCCCAGCAGCAGCATCATCATCACCAATTACACCATCATCACCATCTCTCGCAGCAGCAGCAGCAGCAGCAGCATCAACAGCAGCAGCAGCAACAACAACAACAGTCACACCACCACTCGAACGGTGGTGGATCTCATTTGCATCCGGGTACGGGCGGTAATCTGGCTGCTGCCATTATTTCGCAGCTTCAAACGCACGCCCACCACCCGCAGGGCAGCCCACCATTACGGCGGCCACGCTTTCACCGTGAGCAGCAGCAGCAGCAACAGCAGCCCCAGCAACAGCAGCAGCAACAGCAACCACCGCAACAACAGCGTCCCTGGGAATCGCTGACGCAGGTATTCCAGCAGGCACCGGCGGCACAGGCACAGCACCAGCATCCGGCTTCGTCACTGATGGTCGATATCAATCAGGTGCCGGTTAGCTTACCGCTTGGTCACCACCATGAGCAGCTGTGGACGTATTCGGCGGGTCCACACATTTCGATCTGCTCCGGACATCCAGCTGCACCGCATTTGCCACCGTGTCAGGTAAAGATGTTTACTGCTAATTTTTTTCGTTTTTCGCCGTAGGGTTTACTTTTCCAAAAATTTGGCTATTAAACTTGAAAAACCAGGGACCACGTAAGACGCAGAAGAGAGTGTGATTTTAGTTACAGGAGAATTCAAATAGCTGATGCGGTTCATTAAAGCACAGAAGTGCTCTGATACTTATATTCCAAATTAGGAATAAGTAGTCAAACGAAATAACATTACATTTATCCAAATATATCGTAAGAACATTAGGAGGGACGGTACCAAGAACAGAGAAGTTTAGGAAGACTTACTTTGAAGCGGATGTAAGAGTAAGAACATTTACACGGTTAGTGAGTGGTCAAGGTATTGAGATATCAGACTGTCTGAGGGCCAAAGCAAGAGTATTTTTTCTTGAATGTCATGCTTGTTGAGGTCTGAGAGCATGACAACTATGCAAATACATGATACAAGCTGTGTTATATTTCGAACAATATGACTGATTTCGCCAATGTTGGGGTCTTCTTTCGCACACAGGTTCATGGAGTGTACCCGCAGCCTTTCGCCCAAACGTGTGGTATCGGAGGCCACTTTGGTAGCTATGCATCTTCGGCAGGACCGGCACTAGCCGTTCCACATCCAGCACCGCATCAAGCGCACTATCAGCATCCACATCTGGCGCAACAGGTAGGGCAGGAAGCATAACAAATATATTACATTCCACAATGTTTACTTATCGCAATGTTTTTCTCCCCCTTCGGCAGCGTACTGATGGTCTTTCGCTGGACGGGTTGGAGCATGCGGGTGCATCACCGTTGCACCTGTCGCCGCTTACAACACACGCGCACCATCTGCACGGTGCAACACCGCAGATGACGCAACTGACCGCGGCGGCCCAACCGATCTACATCTCCACCGAGGTAAGTGCCGTGGGTAGTGAGGTGCCCCGTACGGGCGTCACACCCGCTGGAACACTGATCCCACTGATCGCGAACGTCCCGCAGGGTCGCAACTATGAGATACTGCACCGGACGGTTCGCCGGGCGATCACGGCACCGCGGCGCAACTTTGCCCGCTTCCACTGGCCCGGTCCACCGCCGCCGCCTCCGCCGCCACCACCACCGGCCCATCACCAGCACCATCATCCGGGCCACCATCCGACGCATCATCATCGGGCACATGCTGCACCACCGCCGGCAGCACTGCAGGCCCATCCACAGCCGCTCGGCCATCCGCAGCCGGCCCACGTCACGCTGTCTGCCACGACGTCCGCCTATTCGGGCATTTTGCTGAACTTCCTGTAAGTGTGCAACTGGCGAGCTACGAATGGCTCTGACCTTCTCCCTATACATTAACAAACCCTTTTCCTTGCCTTATGGCACTACACGCATACGTCAATTCACTAACACAAACCCAGACCCGTCCGATGTCCTTTCAGAGCGATGTTCCCGTTGTCCACGTACGGTCCGCCGGATCTCAACTCACCGGATTCGAACGAAACGGAAAACTACGAAGCCCTGCTAAGCTTGGCCGAACGGCTTGGGGAGGCAAAACCACGTGGTCTGGCACGGCCCGAGATCGATCAGCTGCCGAGCTACAAGTTTAACGCGGAAACTCACACTGGTAACGTATATTGTGCAAGTGATGGGAGGTTTTGCCCTTCAAGTGTATTTATTAATGTGTTTCGGTGTTTTGTTTTAGGCGATCAAACATCGTGCGTGGTTTGTATGTGTGACTTCGAGGCCCGTCAAATCCTGCGAGTTTTGCCATGTTCGCATGAGTTCCATGCTAAGTGTGTTGATAAGTGGCTACGGGTAAGTATATTCAACCGTTCTTGATAATATGTCGGTGCAGTACATTAGTTTCGCGGTGGTAGTAGAGGTTCCCATTTGAATATCATTGTGTTGGAGAATTTAACCCGTTGATAAACAAAGTTCAATAAGTAATCTCTTACACAATAATCCCTCACTTGCAGTCCAATCGTACATGTCCAATTTGCCGTGGCAACGCATCGGAGTACTTCGAAAGCAGCGAGGAGCAGTAGTCGTGTTCTATGCAAAAACCGCAAACCCTAACCGAAAATCAATGTCCTGGATTATCACAATTCTCGGTATGTTGTCGTGCGATAGACGCAGATGCACATTCGCGGTAAATTTGTCAGGGAATGACACATTTTGCAATAATCCTCCAATCAGAGTCTCAGTAAAACATTCTGCCTCATCGGAAAGATTGAAGATTGTTCGTGAAATCCAAAGTTTTATTTTGTTTAATAGGAGCTACATACAACATGCAATCGTTCGAACACGCCAAGGAGGATGTTGTGCCGTTTTACGCTTTAATTGTATACGTTTCCTTCACGCAAAATCGTTCCCTCCGGCCCCAGCCAGTAGCGAGTAAGAAAAACATGTGGGCAGCTCTTAACTCATAATCGTCTATTAGTTAGTTACATGCAAAACAAAGAAACTGAATATTTTCCTAACAAGTGATTTTTTTTTCTTCAAAAGGGCTAACAAGAGGAAAGCGTATGTTTAAATTTTGAGGAAAACTCAGTTAGCAAGAACTTGAATTAACGTTACGCTTAATCGTAAGTTGAAGCACCCATAATAGCTGCTTTCCATTTTCTATTCGCAATGTTATGGTTACTTTTTTGTCGTCAGGAACGAAGGAGGTTTTTCTGCTGGGGGACCGTTTTGAAATGCTTTTTTTATTTTCTTGCTAGCGGAAACTATATAAATGAAATATATCATAATCTACAAAACCCACGTTTATCACAAAGATAATTAAAAACGATAGAAAACGAAATGCTAATGCAAGAGCCATTTCGCAAACCACCCAAGAGCAATAATTCGAAAACAACAAACACAGCAACCAGCTCAGTCAACGTATACAACAAAAGAAAATGTTTTCATAGGCCATAATATAAGTAGCGAATGGAAGCGAACTAATACTGCTAACTATGTATAGCATTAGAACAAATATAAAGGGGAAAAACAATTGAACACAAAAGCAAAAAAAAAACCAAGCCACGTAACAGAAAAGGAAACGACACCCACACACACACGCGCGCGCATTTTTATGCCAACATTAGAGCGCTTGGTAATATAATAACGCAATGGTCATCGGTAGCAATCTCGTTTTGCTACCTATATTTTGATAGTAAAAGCACAATCATTTTAATGCAAACGATTGTTGATTTTAACCATGATTATATTGTACTATTCTACTATTCTTATCTATTCTTTTAATCGGTATGCCACAGTCAAAGTTGCTTACGTTTGTTTTTATTACTTTTTCAAATAATCTTTAATAAGTTTTCCGTTCGTTTATTTGACCTAATCTGGTCACATAATGGATTATATCGAGTAAAAATATATGTGTGCCATGTGTATGTGCGTGTGTGTGGTCGGGGGGAGGGAAAGAGGGGTGGCTTTTATATCGTTTTTTTTATGTTGTCGTGATTAGCATAACTCGTACACATCGTTCATCGATTGATATAGCTACATTGCATGGTTGTGGTTTTATAATCTGCATTACTTATTGAAATACTTAATCAACGAAGTATGAAAATGTCCTCCCCCCTTCCGAGCTGGCTGGAAAGGGAAGCTGGTATCAATTAATTGTTAAACATACGTAGGACCAATGCCATAATAGCCCCGATTCAATACATAGTCACCAATGTTATGACTAAAAGAGGATGTTACGCAAAAGCTTTTACATGGATCTACAACACTAACAAAATCTCAGTACGGATAAATTTCAACCAGAGTTACCTTAATGATTGGGTTTTTTTTTGCATCGGTAGCATTTAATAGTTTTGTTTTGTTTTTATTCGCAACAATATTTAGCATGAGCTCGTGTTCTACAATCACTATTCACCAAATGTTACGTTTTGCTTACGAGAAACGAACTAGTAGTAAGCAGCAATTTTAGTTCATAATTTAGTTAAGGTATCGGTTATAGTTTTTTTTTCTCTCCCCACCTTTACACATATACGGTGAGCTTCAATATCGTTATGCTGCTTGCATAAGTTACGTAACATAAAGGGAACCTTTTTGAAGATATGTTTATATTTGCTTCTGTTTTTAACATTATGGGTGCACGCGTTTTATGCAAGAACTGACTATTTCAACAAAACAAGAAAAAAACATTCCAATTAGTGTTACTATTAAGGCAGTATCATTTATCGATTGGGAAAGGATTTGCAATCATTTTCCAAGCTGAGCGTATTTTAACGATAATTTTTCTTATTTTTCTTCATAACTCTATATAGCAAATGCATTTTAAATTCCCCGTATGCGTATGTTTTACACATTATGCTGCTGTTTATGTTAGCGATACATATCTGTTTGCTGGGGATTTGCTGTTTCCTTATAGTTTGTTGCGTGATTGTGCTAGATGTTAATGCAAAAATTGACCCATGAGCTATGTAACAATCATTTGAAAGCAATATGCTAGTGAGTTCCTGGCACAGGGTTTTGTTTAATCTCTGGACCGCTTAATGATCTCGAGTAAACTGTGTGTGTAAAGGATCGTTGAACATAACCCATTATTGTCATCACCTTTATTACTCATACTCTTATCGTGTGTATTTGTGGCAAATTTTGTAACCTACCTTATCGACACATTTTCAATGCCATACAGCTTTATTAAGATAGAAACGTGTAGTAGTTGTTGGCCCGGTTTCGTGGCTAGTATTTTCCCGGCAACTTACGCTTCTGCAAATAGCACGTCCTGGGTAATCACACGCAGGACTTGAACTATCGTTGGATTTAGTTATGATATTTTACATAGGGAAGGAAAATTATGTTCATTGGTTAGGTAGTTTCCTTTTCTAATACATTGTTGTTCCATGGGTTTGCTTGGGAATTTCTTTTAACACGACGTATCACTATTAGCGGGTAAAATGCATACGGTAACTTTTTCGCTGTGTGATTGGCAAATCGCCATTACAGCACACCTGCTGATGATAACAACCTTTTTCTTCATAATGAGGAAAACCCCCATTTTAAAATATGACTTAATCAAAATCGATTTTTCCCTATCTTTTTTCACGCTCCTTTGCTACAGTAGTTTTTAGTTGTTAGTTTTTTTTACTGTTCTATTTCTAATGAATGCAAAACGAATAAAAACGCTAATCCTATTGAATGTGATTTTGGTACAATATTAGCTTAGAGGAACGATAAATCGAACCGTTTTGTATGTAATGTGTGTGTGTGTGTATGCGCGCGCGCATGTGTAGCGATGCAGGAGGATGTTAAGGAATAAAGAAATGAAACAAAATCATACACATTTTAAAACGTGTAATAAAATCCGTCATAGAGTCCATACAAAATCGTAATGAAGTGTAAAAGACAATGAATGTGAAAAGGGAATGATACACTGAAAGAGCATTTCCTATATGAGCGACACAATAAATAGACCGACAAACAACGGTCCTGGAGTGTATTATGCAGGAACCTAAATATATCTGTAAACAATTATTCATAAGAAGCGACAAGTACATTTTAAAACGGGATCAATGGATAGGTTTAAAGAGAATCACGCTTATGATCGCGCGCTTGTGATGGGTTTTTCGTAGTACTATGAGTTTGTTTTCGGGTTGTCCATTTTGCAAACTTTCTACCACTTCCCGTTGTTTAAAATAATAATCTTAACCGAACGGTAGGAACACGGTGTACCGAAACGTGTGAATGAAAAATGGTTTGGTTCGCTCGCTGCATCAAGATACACCTTTTTACGACGGACTGTTTTTTCTGGACAATATTTGAATCCTACTACAACTTTCGACAGCACAACATATATTCTATCGCTAGTCTACACACTGTTGTTGTAAAAAAATAATTACATAAATGAAATCTTGTGCGCTCACCTATCGAAACCACACACCACACACTCTGCACGCTAAATGTTGTAATATTACCGCCTGTACCAGAACTGCCGAATGCGTTATTTCGTATGAATGTGGTGCGCGTGTGATTGCGCACACTAACGGGGGCCCGCTTATCAGGCGGGTTTTTGGTTATGTAAAGTGTGAATGGGTTTGTTGCATGAATGGGAAAAATATTAACAAAAAAAGTAAAATCACAAAAAAAGTTTAAGTAAACAAGGTAACAGCAAAGCATTATTGTGTGCCCCTCCTACATTCTGGACTGATCTTTATATATATACATATGATGAACAAACATTAAAAAGGTACATATTAATATACATTATACGGTGTAAAGCAGAAGTCGTACGATGATGCAATGGACGCAAGTGAACGAATATGAAATAGTGGCGTGCGAAAAATATGCGTAAAACCATATATCGATCCATTGATTTGTGTTTCTTCTTTCCCCACTCCCGCGCGAACAACATTCCACAGTATTGTCCCCATTAACTCTAATCCCCTCTTTGAAGCCAAATAGCGAAAGATGCATGTGAAATTTAATTACACCAAATAAAGGAACAAACCACTGTGCAGGATTTAAGGACATTTAAAAATAAAACCAAGCGCCATTAAGTAGCATGCGCCAATCCTTGCAATTGGCTTCTTATAACAGAGAAGAACCGAAAAGAGGAACAAAATACAGAGAAAAGTGTAGTATGGTAATACTTATGTGCGCAATCTTGCTGATAGTGCGTGTGTGTGTGTGTGTGTGTGTGTGTAGCGTGACGACTTTTAGTGGTTTCCATGTTGAGTATTGTGCGAAAACAGAGTTAAAAGCAAACAATATTATATAAAAAATCAAACACACACACACACACACACTCAAAAACGAAACATAATGAAAGTACATCCGCCCTGTTTGAAAGTAGTCCTTAACGGACGCCCTTTATATTGTTGCAGTAAAGGTGTGTAATATAGCGAGCGAAACCTTTGCCCGCGCGTAACCTTTCCAAACCAGCGGGCATCGCACGATCGCTCACAATATATCTTGTATCTTCCTTACATTTTAAAACGATGTTCAATATTTATTAGTGAGGGGAAAGGGGCATCCGGCATCCGGTAAATCAATAATCAGTGACGCCGTAGGACGCGAGCGAGCTGTCGCAACGAAACAGGAAATTTTGGAAAAAGCAAACAAAGCAAACACCCAAAATACACACATACACACACACACACACACAACTAAGTGCACTAGGAGATGTGTCGTAGAGTAAAGGAAAAGTACATAACACAAAAGAAGAGGAAGAAAACACACACAGCATACAAAACAAAAATTAAAATGCATTTTCGCTGCTGCTAGATGTGATAAACTTTAATGAAGAAAAGCAAACATTATATATATATATATATATATGAAACAAACGAAGGAGGAAAAAAACACAAAAGAAAACATGGAAAAACGAACAAAACAAAACCATTAACAAATAGTTTAGAATAATACCAAGATGTCCAAGAGAGTGTGTGTGTTGCTAACAAAACAATAAAACTAAATAAACCACCAATGCAAATCTCTCTTTCTGGCTATAACACCCCCTTGAATCCCACAGCCCCCTCTTCTTCATCCCCAATACGCTATTTGCTACCAAATATGTGCATGTGCAGCTGTTTTGTATAGTTATGTTCGGTATAGTATACTAAACTATTTGTCGTAGCGGGCACGCACTACCTTCGCTTGAAACGTATTTTTTTATTAGTACATCCTGCCAAACCGAATGTGACCTTCTGTTTTTCCTGTTTTTCGTCGGGGTAACTAAAACAATATTCATTTATCACAGACAAACTAATATACACATAGCTTCGTACTGTAAATTATATATTATTACTGCTTCCGTACACACCGTAGTGGAAGAACTTTTCGGAAGATTTGTGGTTGCAATATTTGGTTGAATCAAATCCATCTGAATGCGTACACTCACATTCACTGTTTGCGTCCGAATATTATCATATATAAATATGTATACACGCCTATGTTTCCGTCTATTATGCTGTGGTTGCGTGTTATGCTATCGATAATCATTCGATCATTCAACGAACCCAATAGACCAATCGGGGGTGCGAGATCGAAGGCTTTATTCTTCATGATCACTTCTTGTCCACCCTTGTTCTTTCGTCCTTGGTTTCGGAAAATCGGGCCGTTAGTTTTATTGGGAAATTCTCGAACACATTGCACATTGCACTTTGCAATATGAATATATGCTCACACAACCATCGTGATCCTGCTCCCGGCTGCCGATCGGTCCGCGCTGGATCAGTTGGCGCTGGAGTTAGTGTGGTGGATTGTTGGGACAAACCCAGTGTAGCGGGTAGATGTAAATAGCTTCGTTTTTGCAATACTCTGACGCTTTAGTATCTGCATTTGTCAAACAACCGCGTACAGTTACACAGCAATGCGTGATGAACATTACCAGTAAGATGAAACATAGACACAAAAGAAACAAAAGCAAATCGTATGGCAATAAACGGACATGGTTAGATATCTTGCGGTAAACAAAATACTAACAAGACACAACAAAAAACCAACCCCTCACCACCACCAGACGCCATAGAGCCATCACCACCTACCAGAGATATTAATTTAGCAATGATCGTACAAGCTCGCAGCTTCCGATAAACGATGAAAGCAGAAGAAATGCAAAAAGAGAAGAGAACAAAATTAGTAAACCACAATATAATAACAGCAAAAAAAAAAAACAAAAAATACACTACATCAATGAAAGACACGGACGGACGAATGTAACAATTAATGCCCATACGGTGTAGTAGGAAAAAAAAACACTGTAATATATACATAAATATATATATTTTGGGTGTGCCTTTTTATATACATTGTACAATTTTGAATGTGGCCACGTAATAATTGTATTTTAAATTTAAACCAAAATGGAAAACAAAGTAAAGAAACATTAAAACTGAGAAAAAAAAACTCAAAAAAAAGAAGAAAAGATAACAAAACACGAAAAAGAAACATTAATACCAAAAAAAAAGTATGAAAACTAGCATTGTCTTTTGTATTGGTTTGTTTTTGTCTTCCTTGCGTTTGAACGTTTTCTGGATTGATTGTTGGGCTTGCCGTTTATATATTGGTTTTGTCATCACCTGTTCTCATGTTTAATATACACGTTTTATTTTTGAGACTTTGTTATTGTCATTACTTCACACCTCACCTCATGTTCTCGTTCCTATTCCGTTTACACACCTTCTTGTTACTTTCGGTAATTTGTTTTGTACAAGCATTGTAGTTGTGTTTTCGTTTGTCTTTGTTTTTTCTCATTTTGTTTGGTAACCTTTTAATGAAGGTAGTAAGTTCTATGGTCTATCGCTTCTCTAAACGTTTTAGCACAACGCAGAGTTGTTTCCTTAGATTTCGTTTCCTAATTAATGCAAATAAATACCAACGTATCGCTGAGCACTGAATTAAATTGGTTTTGTATTATAAATATTACTTCCTTTGTTCTTTCTGCGCATAATATGTTATTGACTTTTTTCGCATCCTTACACAGTTGTTTCATTCAGTGTCATTTGAGAAGAGTTATATAAAGAGCCATGCTTTCTTAGCGATGCATGAATCTTTGAGGATTTATGGTTCTGTTGGGATTTGTTGAATCTAGGGGAATTTCAGGGCCTCGAGGAGTTTTGAGTCTTCTAGGATTTCTGAATCTTTTAGGAGTAATGAATCTTCAGGGATTTATGAATCATGGGTGATTTATGGATTTTCGAGTCATGAATCTTTAAGACATCAAATCATTATCATACAGCATTTCTGGATCATCGAGAAGTGATGAATCTTTGAGGATTTATGAATCATGAGTGATTTCTGGATCTTCGACGAGTCATGAATCTTCACGGATTCATGAATATTTATGAATATATGAGGTTTCATGAATCTTTGAAGATCATTGAGATCCTCAAAATACGGATTCAGAATCATGCATTCGTGAAACTGATTCAAGTGCGTTATTGGTATCTTTCTATACTAGTTCGTATCGGTGTAACCTGCCAAAATGTTATGCTGCACCCTGGTAGATATGCTTATTGTTTCACAATATGTTGTAGCGCAGTTAATTCCATTAGCTTGGGTTTTGGGTTCACTTTTATCATACACGTTGCATACATTTATTTTGCAAATAGTAGTTATTCAAGTTATTAGTTCTTGTTGTTTGAGAATCATAAGCGTGTGTGTGTGTGTGTGTGTGTGTGTGTGTGTGTGTGTGTGTGTGCATTTGAATTGGGCACGACACGGGGCGTAAATGTTTTATCACTATTGTTTGCTCGGTATTATAGAATTGGACCCCTGTACTATTCCTCCCCACATAAACACACACACGCACACGCACCACCCGGCAAGGGTGGGTCGTCACAGGGCGTTGGGAATCATCGAAAGTGATTAACAAATAAAACAAAGCCTCTCTCTCCCTTCAACAACGCGCCTTCCTAGTTGTTCCTTTTGAATGGTTCTGTCTTTTACGTAATGAAGTCGTCAGTCATTTGTTTCGTAGGTTCGTTTAGGCAATCGTTCCACGTTTTTATTTTACTTTAATAACACATACCGTAAACCGTACACCGTTCCAGCCCAGCTCCCGGCCCACGGGGTTGATGGTGGTTATAGTAGTAACGCTGCTGAGAGCTACACAGTAACGCTGCAAAAGCTGCGCGGGACAAGCATCCAATGTACAAGCAAGCGAGAATGAACACGTGTCGTACTGTACTATCCTACCAGTTGCGTTTATGCGTTTGTTTAATTTTGTGCATTGTGCTACTATTTCAATACTACCTACCCACACTCTGCTATATGGCTAAATATATACTACTTACTAACAATAGGTGTTGCATTAGGTTGCGTAGGTGGTGCATTCTTGTTTTTCTCTATTCGTCCTTTATTACAACTTACGTACTTAGCCGTACTTGTTTTCGTGTAGCGCCAAGTGTTGTTGTCTAGTGCCGAAAGTGTGTCATCATCATCTTTTTTTTTTTTCGGTGGACCGTGTTTGTCCTCATTTCTTCACACCCTGAACGGGACTAGACTAGTAACAGGGCAGGCAGTGTATTACGAGGGTGGTTTTTGGTTGTATTTTTTTATGTTTTATTCTCTTTAGTTTCTTTTTTGTCTTTCTCTTTCTCTCTCTATATAAATATATACATATATTGCTATCTATCTATTGCTCCTGCTTGTGAATTACTGGACATATGCGTTTAAAGTTTGTTACTTCATATCCACCAATAATACCTAGCGCACTTGTTTATTTTTATAGAACAATATAAAAAAAACCCGCCCCTGTATACCAGATATTACTAGCCATCCGCGTTGCGCTTGGTGTGGATGATCGCATTAAGATCGAACATAAATGCATAACATTATGATGTAAAGCGAACATAGTTTAATGAGAGCTGGTGATGGTACTGCTGCTGTAAATTGTCTAAATACCTTTCTGTGTCACTAGCACCCGAGGTGGCTCGTTGCTTGCGGGTGGTTCGTTTGCCCAGTTGTAGTACCTACAGGGGGAGGTGCTATAGTACAGGGAATAAAAAACCAGAAGCAAGCCATCACTGTACCCAATCAAATACGCCTGATTGTACGATGAAGAATGTATTGTAGAGAAAAACAAACAAAGAAACTCTTTAAAATAACTCACAATGCTTTTGTGATCCTGTTTTGTGTAGCCTAAATGCCGAATGGCTAAACTTCTGGAGCGATAAAACAGCAACCAACAAAACACAACATATAAGAGCTATAATAGTATGTTAGTAAACCGAGCCTGTCTATAGTAGCACAGCAGAATTCGAACAACCGGACGTATCCGACAAACGGTACGATATTTTAATTGTTTCTCCCATTCAACGCCATCAGCACCGCTAATATTGGGTAGTGCGATGAATCAGATTAGACGGAACAACAACGCATCGGTGAAGCGTTTTGTTTTGTTTGTTCTAGGCGATATCTTACGTAGCAAAGACAGAACTAGTAGAAAGGAACAACCAAAGGTGAAGCAAACTGTTTTGGTTTAAGTAGACGAAAGCGTAAGAAACAAAGTACACCACTTATTCGTTCACTTCCACCTGGCAAACACACTAAACCGGTATTGAATTCAATAAAGATGCGTATAATTGTGAATGGGGGATTTGTTTTTCTTAATTTTTCAAATGCCCTTCCAGGCAACTGTCTCCGAACTGTCGTATGCAGATATTTTAAATTTTTTCACACAAAATTATTGGTAGCAAGTTTTACACCTTATGGGGTCCATTGGGTGAGCGATAGGGGAATAAAGGGCCTAAACGAAAGCTTAACATCACTTGGCCACGTGTTTGGCCTGCAGCAGGAGTGGTCTAAACAAGTGATGAGCTTAATGAACCTTCTGAGAAGAGTCATTCAAATCAGGAATCGATGCTCGATCTTCTGTGGCGGATCAAGTTCTGTGGAGACCCTGATGGAAATGATAGTTTCGCAATCAATGACCGGAGTGTGGGGAGGGCCTGGGGAGGGCTTTCTCTGATTGTATCCAATTATTTTACGAATGGGGCAAGTTGATCTTGCCACACTAAGGAGAATATCTTGTAGGCGGCATTCAACATTGAGAAACTCCGACAATTGCTGCTTTCCAGCTTATCTCCCTTCTTGTATATGGGTTTTAGTTTGAACGTTACTTTATTGAAGACTTTCAAATGGACTGCTCACCATACAATACCACCCTAGAAACGATCGATGAGCTGCAGTATGTGGGCCTGCTCCTGCTCGCGCCAATCGCTATCGCTGGCATCGCCCAAATTACCAGCATACTCGCGCATAATGTTGCGTATCATTTTCATCGAGCCATTGTGCAGATTCAGTATCTTCAGCACGCGTTGTTTCACCACATCCGTGCAGCTGATTTCCAGTATAACGTAATCGACCAGCTGCAGTGTAAAGAGACCACCTGACAGACGCTTCACGTACACCACATCATCGTTCTGCTCGTCGTCTTCGTCTATTTGCTAAAACAATGCAAAAAAAAACAAACCGAGTCCATGTACGGATTAGATACATTCAGAATGCTCGGGAGAGAAAAAAAAAACAACGCAACTAACCATTTCCTGATCAATTTCCCGGTCCATAGTTTCCACCTTATCCAGATACTTTCTGTGCAGTTCCATCAGACGTTCCACCTTCTCGAACTCATTCTCGGTAAATTTGGACAGCAGCCGTTGCCGCTGGGATCCTTTGCAGTTGCGCAACATGCTGGCGATGATCGAAACGATATGCTCCTCGTGCTCGTCCGTGCTGAGCAGTCGCTTCTTGCTTCGTTTCGGTGTTTTCATGAACAGTGGAAAGATTGTACGCAGGCCAAGAATGTCGACGAACTTGTTGCAATTGTCACGCCCGTCCGGTCCGGCCATTGCGTGGTCTAGCACCTTCAGCGAACCATTGCGCGACAGCTTCTTTTCACGCAGCATCAAATTCATCAGCTGTAGCCCTTCACCTTTCAAAAACTTTTCACGATTCTCCTTTGCCATCAGGGCCGAGCACAGACTGTTGAACAGATTCTCCATGAACTCTTGTTCCTCGGCCGAGCTCGGATCGTGCCGCTTGTAGGCGGCCAGCTGTTGTAGCAGCACATCGATGCCGTCAATATTGCCCAGCGTGATGCGATTTTCGTTCGTGTCCTGTAGCAATATCGATAGAATTTCGCTACAGTAAAGCTTGTTCGCGTCGAACGGAATTTTCGCTCGCAAACGTTTCATAATCCACTGCAGCAAACCCTGATCGGCCACCTCCTTGGCAATGTCGGCCCTCACTTCGATGAGATTTTCAAAGATTGCCAGCGTATTGTGAACACCGTCCGCTTCCTCTTTCACAGACTCATCCAAACGTTCCAGGTTTTGTACCAACAATCCCGCGGCCTGCTGACTACGGAGCGCTTCTATCAGCGTTTCTGTACCGTCCAGGCTTTCGTGCAGAATGTCCACATCGGTAAGCTCCTGCAGCAGGTTTACAACGGCTACGCTGATGTCCGAATTTTGGTGAGACAGCAGGTCTAGCAAGCTGGCAACACCGTTCAGTTCGACTAGCAATGGATACAGATCGGGCACCGTAGCCACCGCGTGAAGCTCCTGCACGGCGTCGTTCAGTTCGATTTCACTTTCCATAAATTTTTCCGCATTGTCTGGGAATTTGATGCGCATTTCTTGATTTTTGAGGACACGCTTTTCAAACAGCAACAGCATCTTTTTGAGCCCACTCTCATCCAGCACCTCACCGTCCGGTTCTTCCGTTTCGACAAACTTAAGAATGTTTAACCGCTCTTCTTCGCTGATTTGCGGTTCCTTGGCTGGCAGAGCAGGATGCTCACGGGCACTTGCGCTCTGTTCGGACCGATGCACTTTTTTCGGCGGTTGACTGCGGGTCGGTTCCGGTTCCGGTGAGTGTTCATCGTCGTCGTCATTATGGTGATCCCGTTCAAAATCGGACGGGCGCTTTGGAGTTTGCTCGGGCTGAAATTGATGTATCCGACGTTTGAGATAGTGTTGCAACACCGGGTTAGGCGCAATGCATAGTTTACTTTGGCTTACCTTAAATGATAACAACTCTCCTACGTCCATTTTGCACGGAAAATAGCTACGGAATGATACGGTCGCGCAAATCTGATTGTTTTTCCGGCAAATGTTTCTGCAGCACCAAACGATGTAAACAAAGCTGCACGAACAAACGGTTCCACATGCGTTTACAACGTGCGATCGAAAATCATTTGACATGTCGGATTTGGGTAATTTTGACAGCAGTACGGTCACACGTTCATCCGACAAAAATACCCATAACCGGTTGTGATTTAAATTGCCCGTTCGGGTGCGGTAATTTATTTTTCTCAAAACTGTTACATAATTACAGATTATAATTATGATGTAAGATGTAATTTATAAATCCTTGATACTAGCGGTATCCGATCGGTAAGTAAAAAAACAGCTAAGCAATGTTTAAAATTGTGTACTTTTTATTTCCTATACACAACATTTACATTTAACAAAGCATTATATATCTCATATATTTTCCTCATTTTGTTGCTTTTATTATCCTTATTCTTATGTGGTTTTGTTTTTCCGTTTTTGTTTTCTCTCTTTGTGTATTTTCTTTTCACCATTTCCACCAACCTCGCCCTGTCGTTGTATGCAAGGGCCATTTGTGTTGTTTGCTGTCGTTCCAATTTCTTTCCATTAGTAATATTCTTAGTAAGGATTCAATTAATGAATTAATAAATTTAAATATATGCTATAGTGACGTTCATCTTACATCTTGCTAGATCACCATTCCAGTGACCCCTGCAAGATGGCTGCATTCTGCTAAGGATAAATCTCATGAGCGAGTTGAGTTTTTTTTTATTGTTTTTAGCATTACTCCAAACCTCTGACCGGCCTCCTTTCACGCTAATGATTGGAGCTAACTTGCTACATCTGTTAATGCTGCTGCTGCTGCTTTTGCTGATTGCAACGTTTTTATAATTGGCCAATTACTACTTGCTTCTAGTACTGATTAATTAAACTACCCATCGAACATAACAGATGTTGCCCCGCATACATCCTGGTGACTGATTTAGTTTTGCTCAATTTTTGGTTGTAGGCAGTACAAGTGACAGAACGCAAAATCCAAATCGGTACCATTTTAACCCACCGATGGCACGTGGTGAGGCGAATGTGTTACAATTTTGTTACAAGAACCAACCTATACTTTCACAGTCTCAACTAAATTCAACAGTAAGTAGATCAAATGGGATCGAAACTTTATTTTATCTTCGTTTTTTTTTCCTTTTCCAGTTTACTTATACTGTTTACTCACTGTACTATTAAAGCGATCCTAGTTATGAAACATGTATGTTGAATTCGTTGCAGGATTACTCGTTACTTTGACGTTACTACTCGTTTTACATTGGGAGCAAATCAAATGGTAAAAAGACGGTAGTAGTAGTACATTTTTGAGTATATAAATGAATGCAACACGTGTGTAGTAACTGGTAGTGGTATTTGCCTTCTATTCCTGGTAATACGTGCTTTACATAGTGCCGGCTAGTCCCGCTCGACGAATACGGGTTGCCGGTGGTGTGCTGCATTATGTCACGCATTGTGTCACTATTTGATTTGGAAAAATCGTAGCCCGTACTATTCTCTTGTGTTGCATTGTGCACATAGCCTTACGGAAGGCCAGATACCAATAGCGCAGCCATTGCTCTGTGGAATGCAATAGATAGTTAGTTGTGTTTTTTTTTGTTGGTTTGTTTGACTTTGTTTTTGTTGGTTTGTTTGCGAATGAACATCGCCCAATCCTTCCTTCCTCACTTAACTACCGCTATAATGTACCGCTAATTGAAGCTTAAATGTTAAGGACCTAAACATTAGTCAGCTAAAACGGGAGCCCCGATACAAATATGTAGGCTGCATTGGTAAGAGATTACTATAAGGTTAGCCCATTTGTTATCTGCGCCGTTTTGTCTAGTGAATGATTAATTGCTACTGCTGCTGATCCTGGGGGATACTACTACGAAGAGTGTGATTGTTTCGTATCATAACACGAAGGAACGATTCCTTCCCGCTGGCCGAATCCTTTTCATTTTTTCTTTTTGCTTACTGAATATCGCTCAGCACAGGAATGGTTCGCTTATCATTATGTCATTAGGCCTACTACTTAGTTTCGAGGTTTACTCTGGATCTAATTTCCAACACAACTACGTACATAGCGATTGATCTGCTTGGGGGATTTCATTTGGAAGAATAACGTGAAAGCAATGCAAGTGTGCACCTGGGTAGCTGTTCAGTGAGGAGTTGTTGTTCATATGCCTAGGAACAGAGGGATAAGAAACATAACGATGGGAATGTAATAGCATACGAGTAAATGGGGGGAAATAAGCTACATTTAGTGTGCAGTACATTAAAGCAAACCTCAGGCAGCAACAAGTAACTGGCATACTGGGGTTACGTCTAATCAAGATACTTCTTCTACTCGTTGAGCTTAACTAATGGAATGTAAGCTGTTTTTAGTATGCGAAATTCAATCTGTTTATATAGATATACTACTATTTACTAATTCAAATTTGAACAAATGGGCTGAATCCATCACCCCCACGCTCCTAGCGCAACGTTGCTCTCTTTGATATTTTCGATTTTCCGCTTTCGTTTCCGATTGATAAAACCTATTGTAATCCACCTTTGGTCATAATGATCCGCATGAGCATTTTAAACTCGTCTGGCTCGAAGTGTGGCACGCTGTAGCTTCCCCATATTTAACTTTAGCCCGTTGTAGATCGAGGTGTCTTTTCAAACCGGATTGACCGATATTTGCTTGCTCTATTTATCTTACGCACGAACTATAGGAGACGAAACAATATACCAAATGAATGGTATGCTAGATGTAATATTTATACTACTAACAGGCCAACAACTGCTGTTTGCTGCCATCAAGCGAGGGTTGCAGGTTAAATGGATTTCGCTTCCTTGCTGATTGGCTGCTTGGGTGCGTTGCTAGTATGTTGTCACCTATATGATTGCCCGCTTCCCATTCATTCCTTACGGCTATACCATTTATAGTAGTCTTTCCTACTTTTGCGTGCATGTTCAGAGTAGTGGCTCGTAGCGAATATTACTTTCCCCTATCACCATCCAGCATCTTGACACATGTGCCCACCAGCGTGGGATTCATAATAAAAAATATACATTTCATAAAACGGTCATAAACTCTAAGCTTAAATGATATGTATTATGAACATTACTTTTTACCTTGCTTCTGCTTCTGCTGCTTGCGCCTACTTCGATTACTTCTCAAAACCACCATGTAACTTTGCCTAGCGGAACCGGTTTGCCGTGGTGGTTCCGTTGTTTTAGTTTATCCTTCCTCCGTACGAAACACTTGAGCCAGATATTTTCTGTGGTTAGTAGAAGCGGTTCATGGCGTTGACCAGGTAGATTTGATAAACGTGAAATGAAAGCAGCACTTTTTCACGGAAGAAGCGGTAATTTTATGAATGGCTTCAGCACTGAATGTGCAACGTCCGAATGACGACTAGTGTGCAGTAAGTAAACAAACGTTTGACAGCCGACGCTTGTCAAAATGACAAGGAGCGACCCCATTTTGTTGGTCCGATTTATCGTTAGCGTGGGGTAAATAATTTCTCGCAATCGCATTGAAAGTAGTGTAGTGAAAGTGATTCAAGTGTACAGAACAAAATGTGAACGCATGAATGATGCGAAAACCGAACAGTACACGTATTATGTTGCTAGAAAGTGGTGGCACTCATCATCCGGTAGAACCGATAGTGCAACAAGAAGCAAACAAACATTCAGTCGGCTGGTAGTGGCAATTGCATTGAAGGTAGTGTAGTGAAAGTGATTCAAGTGTACAGAAGAAAAAGTGAACGCCAAAACCGAACAGTACACGTATTATGTTGCTAGAAAGTGGTGGCACTCATCATCCGGTAGAACCGATAGTGCAACAAGAAGCAAACAAACATTCAGTCGGCTGGTAGTGGCAATCGCATTGAAGGTAGTGTAGTGAAAGTGATTCAAGTGTACAGAAGAAAAAGTGAACGCATGAATGATGCGAAAACCGAACAGTACACGTATTATGTTGCTAGAAAGTGGTGGCACTCAACATCCGGTACAACGGATAGTGCAACAAGGAGCAAACACACATTCAATCGGCTGGTATGGGTAAGTGTTGCCGTGAACGTTTTTTTTGTTGACATATTATACAAACGAATATTTATCTGATTTTTCATGTTTTAGGTAAGTCAAGCCATAAAACATCAATCACTCCAAACATACCGTGACCGTACATACGTACTGTAAGAAGATGCAAATATCCAAGGATCAAGCAACATTGAAGGTATAATTGTATTGGAAGCAATGTAGTTTACGCACAGCACATTTCACGTTTACCTTTACATGCGTTCAGTTTGGGGGCATTATCGACCATTTTTCGAACCGCAATCGATCTCACTTATACTGTCTAAACCCACTGGCAATGAAGGAATTTGTGGATGTCCTTTATGTCCGAAGTATCGTCTTTTTTTGTTTCGATTGTTAATACTTTGTCCCACGGAGCTAGCGTATTTTATGCATCGCTTTGTGTACGTGGCTGTAAATGTATGATGTATGCGTTTCCACACCAGTTTGCATTGCAGTGCAGTGTGCTGCAAGATCATGCAACATGTGTGCTCTATTTGCCCATTTAATGTACTTGTCTAGTATTTGTATTTTTTTTTCTTCTACTTTTATAATACTTTTTGTTTTCTCATTTGAAAATTGGTCCATTTTCAACGTGAATCATTGGCCAGGGAGGATGTACCCAACGTGCATCGGAAACGAGTGTTTGTGGCAACTCAGTAGCAGTCAAAATGAATCTCATGTCGTGAATGATAACAGAACTTATTGCACGACACTTACATTACTTAGCCATTTGAAACAAATCGCTCCAACCATGAAACTAGCGGGCTCGGATGTGCAATACATTACATTTGACACAAAATACATTACAAAACAAGGGTTTTGAGACTACTACTAAACACGTGCATGGGGTAGGTTTTTTTTCGCTCACAAACACACCATTTGGGTTTGGTGTAAAATGAAGTGGCTAAGCCAAAAGTGGGGGGGTGCGGGGATGGAAGGTGGGAGCGGCCCTTGTTCACTTGGGTTGGGACTACGGTTATTTACGCGAGAAAGGATACGATACCTACGCGATGCATCGACATACGACTTGAACTAGAGAGATGATCACGATCACGATGAGCGTTGAGTGCGCAAGGAATGGTCACCATCTACCGATGACTGCCACTGTGTTGCTGTACGTTATGGCACCACCCAATTAGATGCACCATTGTAAGTAAGTGCATGCGTGTGCGGGGGTTTGTGTGGGTGTGTGTATTTGTGTACATGTGCGCGATGCATACGTGCGAGATTGTTGTTTACTGGGCTTAAACACCTTTCTTACTTGTCGACAATTGTTTGTATGTCCTAGTTGTGTTGAAGGGAACCGTTTGCTAACAGTTACCTTCAAGGAAATCATCACAATAATGCGCGTTAAGAGCGTTTGTTTCGTGTGTATGTGTGTGTGTTTGTTGTTGTTGTTGGTTGTTGTTTTGTTTGTTTTGTTACTTTTCTATAATAATTGTTGCTTGTGGCTGTTAGCTGCTTTGTTGCTACTGGGTTTGCTTGCGCGATCCTTCACTCCATCCACTTTAACGCCAATTTGCCCAACCATAATGCATGCTTACATATTTGTGTGTATATATATATATACTACTATATGTATGTATATATTCATACATAAGACTACATAATTGAACAGCGATGACGGTGCCTTTTTGTTATTGTTTTTCAAATCAAGTGGCGTGCTATACACACAGGCCTTGTAATAGCAAACACGCAATGGGAATGAAAATCTCAAGCAGTGGCTGACTGGGCTGTGGGCTTACGGGTGTAGATATGCGCGCAACCTTAACACCATCGCCAAAGTCCTGCTGTTACTCCGTGCCTGTGCACGCATTTCTTCCATCATGTCCCACAGAGAGATAGTAGAATGTGGTGCAATACATTAGCAACGAAAAGAAAAGATCGTACATCTAAATTGTCTCATCGCGCGCGAAAAGTAAAAGCATTGGCGCAATTTAAATAGCTTGATTTTCTTGACACAGTCGACAGTCGATTGTGGTGGTTTGCTGCCTATTCTTTCTCTCTATTTCTCTAACATAGTCTCCTTTGCTTTTCCTCCCTCTTTCTCGCTATCTCGCTGCAGGGGCCCAAATTTATTTTCTCACTAGTTCCACTTACAGCTTGCTAAGATCATCGCGGAGTTTCCCGCTTGTTCGACTGTCGCAGTCGCGATTTTGCACTTTGCATGTGGTGTTACATTGGTGATTGATTATCGTGTTTTGGTTTAGATTTTTGCTTTGCTTCGATTTCCTTTTTTTTTGGCCCATCAGCTGCAGTTGGCTTTATGGAGTTAACGCAAACAAATAACGCACCGGCAATGCTGAAAGTCCCTCCGAGCGTAGTAGGTGTAAAATGAGGTTTCTTTTTTTTGTTGTGTTGCGCACTCGCAATTGTTTATGCTCTATTGGCGGCCTTGATTTGCTTTGATCGTTTGTTTTCTTATTTTTTTTTGCGTGTATTTATCCTCATTGTTGGGTTGTTTTTTGTTTTAATACGAGTTGGGAAAATACGTCTCAGCAGTTTTGTACGATTTTTTAAACTTAACCTCACCTGGAATGATTTTAGCTGGGCTCCCATTTCGCTGTTTTTGTTGGGCTTTGGTTTGACTGTCCACTCCGATGCGAACCTGCATCCGCCCTTTTACACACCTGCGTGCGTTCTGTTCGGCCCATGTCCTACGCCTTCCACCAGTGCGCAACCTTAAAACTATTCGATTTTTATCATTAGATTGCAACAGCATTACAAGGTATGATATGTTTTCGGTTTTTTTTCTTTCTTCTTCTTTAATTTATTTTTTTTTTATTTTCCTTAACTCATTTCCCACGGACTATCTTCTTGTTTTTTTTTTCTTTTTGGATTTCTTGCATTGTTTACTGCATCGCTAGGTTTTGGTATCTAAATAATTTTTAATTTATCTTTATATCTCTACTTTCCCCCTTCAAAGTGTAGCTTTCTGGTTGTTTTCCCTCTCTGCTCTCTCTCTCTCTCTCTCTCTCTCTCTCTCTCTCTCTCTCTCTCTCTCTCTCTCTCTCTCGTTCGCTTTACAGAGTTATCAGCTCATGGTGTAGCATACACGCGGTTTTTCTGACGCTTTCTTGCCTATTTTTAAATTTGTAGATACAACTGCAATAGATTCCTTGGTAGCTGGCGGCCAAGGCATGGGGTTAGCTTCACTATCCTCACACTATCCAATGTCTGGCTAGAAGGGAAACGCTAAACTATTTTGTTTGTTTGCTTCCGAAAACCAGACATCCGAACGGTTTATACGCGCATATTGTTACAAATTCTACCGCTCCCATGTTCATTGTTTTCCACCAAATGTGAAGATAGAAATGTGCTTATGCGGCGAAGTTTACGTTTCGTGTCGTACCGGTTTTAAGTAATCTAATTTGTTCTTCCTCACTTGAAAAATGTGTATGTGTGTCTGTGTGTGTCTTATTTGCTGCTCTTGTTTACCAGTTTGCTGTGCTTTGCGCATCGCTAGTACTAAAAGGTTGCTAGTTTCATCAGTTACATCTAATTGATTGTTGATAGTATTTGTGGGTTTTACTTGCAGGTATTACGCCTAGGTGTATTAAGTTTGTTGTGTGGTTTTGATTTTTGTCTTTAAACGCCTTCTTCTTCTTTTTTTCGTTTTTGTTGTTGTTTTATTCGCATTCCTTCAGCAGTTTCGAGATAATCCAAGGCTTTTGTAAATTGGTTTGTTCTCGGAAAAAAAAAATATTCGCTTTATTTAAAAGGTGTCTGTATGATTAAGAATGATTTTGTTGCAGTTTGCAAGTAATTCATTTCGTTTCGTGCTTCTGTCTGTAGCCAACATAAACCTTTTTTTCCGTTCTTCGTGGCGGAATTTACTAACATTAAATAGTACTTTTGTGTGGGGCGGGAGCATCGGGTCGTTTGTGGTTGGTTGGTCTAGGGAAGGAAGTTTGAAGATTGTGGATGGTCGCAGGGTGGAGCTGTTGACCTTAGCCTTATCGACAGGTGCAGGTGAATCATTCTACGACCGCTTCTCCGTACGGTGTAAATTTCGCCTTTCGCCTTTCGCCCACCTGTGGTGATGCCCGTTTCCGAACCTGATGCCGAGTTACTAAGCCTTTACCGGAACCAATACATGCTCGTGTAGTGTAAGCAACGGACAAAGGAAGGTGTAGAGAATATGAGGAAATAGTTATTGGTTGCGTATATATATATATGTGTGTATATATGTAGCTTTATATATTAAGGTTTAACATTTGTTTTGTTTATTGTTCCGGTGTTATAGTTCATGGTGTTTAGTGTGCCGCCGTACCAATCCTGGCCCGGTCAGTAGATCCTGCTACAAACCGCCCCATGCTGTATCGTGTGCGAGTGCATCGTGTGTAGAAGATAGAAAGAAGTATTACTGTGGTTGGCATGTGTGTGTGTAAGTGTATTGGATTTTTCCTGCTCGCAAAGTTTCCCCGCTCAATTGTATAGGGTGTTCCACCGATATACCGGGTTTGTTCATTTGCTGTATGGTTTTGTCGTTTGCCTCAATAAGTTGCATTAATTACCATAAGAAGGTTGTGATTTAGTTCGGTTTGCTTTGCTACACTGGTATTACCTTCTTTGTTGTCTCTTTGTTGTGTAGTGATTTCGGTAGCTGTTCCGACCAACGGTTTGCTTCACTACTTTTGCCTTTTTTGTCTCCCCCTTATGTTTTCTTTCCTTTTTTCTCATTACTTCTTCTTCTTCTTCTTCTTCTTCTTCTTCTTTTTCGTCTCCTTCTTCTTCTTCTTCTTCTTCTTCTTCGTTTATGTATTCCTACGTTATCTTCGCTCCTGCGCTAAAGGGCAAACTGTGTTAGGAAAAAAATTTGTTCCTCACTATCTTAAAGCTTAAACGAACTCTAGGCCATGGAGAGGGGGGAGTAGTAATTATTGTATGAATCTGACCGTAACTGTTGTGAGCAGTGACACTAGCAGCACAATCAGATCAGGTCGGTAAAAAAATGCGCTGCTTTCGCACGGTGCACTCGGCAGTGGTTCCCCTCCAATGTTAGCTGCGGAAGGAAAGCACGAAGGTATCGGTTTAGAATCGTTTATTGTTGCGAAACCAGTTACATCTTACGTGCGGCGGAGATACTAACAGGTAGCTGCGACGAGCTGGGGAAGATATTTCTTCCAGAAGGCACACTGCCTCAACCGGGGACCCCGACCGACGAAGGACGTGTTGAGGCCCAGCTCCAGATAGTGCCGTCCGTGGGCCGTATGTTTGGGCCATTCGGGAAATTCGCTACTCGCGGTGTTGGGATTGGGATTGCTGTAATGGAAATGCATGGATGGCATCGTTAGCGCGGCACTCTGTAACGGGCACGTGCGCGGACACGGCACTTACCCCGTCTTGGCAAAGTTGGACCAGTATCGCATGATCTTTCGGCTAAAGTCTTTCTCGTCCTCGGTGTAGCCGAGGCTGGGATTGAGCGGTTCCCCGAACACGTAGTTTATCTCATCGCCGTGCATAACGCCCGTCCAGCGTGGCCACGGGTTGCCTTTGCTTCGGTGCGTGTACAGGTACATGTATACATTGTTGCCCTCCTCGGCGTACCGCTGGGCGAACTCGTTCACGTTGCAGGTGAAATGGTAGTCGCCCACCATCTTGTCCAGCGCGTCCCGGTTGCTGTTCGGGTTGTCCGGTTCGGTCCAGTCGGTGTACTCGAACACGATCGCCTGCCGGGCGGCACCGTTCACGTACGGGTTGAGTTCCCGCACCGCCTGAAGAAATTCTTCCCGCGACACCGTTACGCCTTCCTCCTTGCGCAGCAGCTCCGTCAGGTAGTAGATGATGAAGTAGTAACCTTCCTCTGTGTTGCTGCCGGTGAGAATTTCCGTCTTTTTGAACCGTCCGCTAGCCAGCGACCGTTGGGGCGTTTCGTCCAGGAACGCACCGTCGACGACCGGCACGAACGGGAACTCGCATATACCGAGCGTGCCCCACTCGTTGTTCACCAGCACGTGCGGATCCTTACCGCGCAGACATTCGACCGCGTCGCTCAGCTTGCTCGGCTCGTGTGGACATCCGACCGCTTCCGCAAGTCGCAGCGCTCTGTGAAAGCACAAAGGATGTAGCTAGGTTATTGTTTATGCGCGAAGGTAATGTTGTGTACAGTGGACGCACCTGAGCGTTGCTTCCTCGCGCGATACCAGTGCCCACGGTGCCGTCGGTGAACCGCTCTGCAGGATGGCGCGCTGGAACAGATCACGCGAAAGCGCGGACAGCAGATGAAGCGATACGGATACTGCACCGGCACTCTCCCCGAACAGTGTCACTCGCGATGGATCACCTCCGAACCGGTGGATGTTATCTCGAACCCAGCTGTATTGTTTTTTTATGTTTTGGATGCGAAAAAATTATCAGATTATTTGACAGAGCGTCACTCATGTTTCACCGCGTCTAAAAGCCTACCGTAGTGCCAAGTTCTGATCGAACAGTCCCGCATTGCCCGGCGCTTCCGGTGTGCCGAGAAACAGGAAACCCAAGCTCGCCACGCGGTACTGCAGCGATACGACGATCACGTTCTCCTCCGATGCGAGCGCCCGGTGATCGTACACGTCGAGCGTTGCCGTGCCGGAGTAGAACCCACCGCCAAAGATCCACAGCATAACGGCAGCATTCTTCGGTCGGGGTCGCGGTGCCACCACGTTGATGTACAGGCAGTCCTCCGACAGCGGTGTGTTCGGGTTCCACATCGTCGCACCCGGGAAGTCACCGAACACGGTATCCACGATCTGCACGCAGCTGTTCGGCGGTGTGGTCGCGTTTAGCACGCCGGTCCACTTCTCCGCCGGTCGGGGATGGCGGAAACGTAGCGGCCCGACCGGTGGCTGTGCGTACGGAATGCCGAGCCACACATCTACCTTTTTGCCGCTGGGTGCCTCCACCGTGATGCCACGAATGCGACCCTTGTCGGTGTTCACTACCAGCGGATCGTTGTCGTTAGCGTCTGGAGCATGTTCGAGAGATAAAGGGAGAGTTGTTGGGGTGATCTTAGACTTTATGGTGGGTGGTGGGTACACGTGTACATTAAATTAGAACCGTTTTTTGAATGATTTCTTGAATCCTTAAGTGTTCGTAATTCGATCTAAAAGCGGCATTTCGCCGTGTAAATTATTTAACAAGAGAATCTGGTTGAGGATTGCTTCAAAGAGCCTTCCTTCCTTCACAGCTGAGTACTATTCGGAGTGTTGGTGAACATTGATGAAATGTTAGGCTTGATCAGTGTTCTTCTTATTCAACTTCTTGAACCCTTGATTAACCAGTCAGATCTATTAAGATCTCTAGCCTTCGTCCGGACCTTAATTGGGCAGAAAAAAATGTCTTCAGAACCTACAGCTACAGTCCTTTGTGGAAGATTCCCGGCTGGCCAGATGCAATATTCTATGGGACTTCATTTCATGTTTGCTGTTGGGTGGCATTCCCCCAAATAAAACTATCTGACATTTTTTCAGGTATAGACTGTTCTTCAGATGGAAGAAGTAATAATCATTGCTAGATTGAATATATACGGCGGATACGAAGGAGCCAAAAATCCTCGCTTTGCCGTTCGGACAAAGTTCTTCGGACTGTTTTTATAATGTATTGGTACAAAAATAACTGACAACGCTTTTATACATAATCTGTACATCTCGAATGAAATATCTCCACTATTGGTCCATTTTTTTTTTTAATGCACACGTAACCTGTGCGATGTACTTACCCGAGTTCGATTCACGCCTCGTCAGACCGCGCCGTCGCGGTGTTGCACCACTGTGGACATGCTCGCGCTCGAGCGTGCCCAACTCGGGATCTATAATTCGTACGGACTCACCGTGACCTATATATGGTGTAAAAAATGCATCTGAAAAATTGGAACCACAAACAACACACAAACATGTCAAAAGAAAACCAACAAACAACAACAACGAAGGAAATTCAATCTATCGCAACAATGCGCATTCATTATTGGCGGGGCGTGGTGGTGGTGGTGGCGGCGCGGGCGGCGGCGACACAGAAGAAGGAGAAGGCGCAACAATGGTCATGGTGGTAGTGGTGAGGGTGTTTCATGGCGCCCATGGGTGTTGTCGGAAGGGTCGCGGTGGTGGGAGCGATTGTTGGGTAGCATTTGATGGACGAATTTAAACACAGCGTCCTTTCAACCGATTGCTACTAACTGTCAGCTGTCAAATGTGACAGATGGGTTTTAAGTGTTTTAGCGGAATAGTATTTTTTTAAGTAAAATTAATAACCGAAACTTCCATTACTGTTTCAATTTGCGCGTAAGGTCACTTTAATTGTCCATTTAAATTTAACTGGATAAATGGATGTAACTAACAACACCACAATTAATGTGTTCAGGGGAAGTCTAAGCCTGAGTTTTGGAAACGATTCGCTGCCTACAAGACACACACACACACACGCACGCACACACCGCACGCTCACGTTCTGGTTCTGGATGAAGAACATTCGTAGCGGAAGTAGTAGTAGTAGTAACGAATCAAACATGACGTGGGATAAAAGTACGAAGAAGAATAAGAAAGAGACGTGAAAAATCACTCGAAACTTGAACTTGCTTGGCATGGTTGCTGTATATGTATCTATATATATATATGTATATTATTAAAAAGGTAAAACATAGAAGTGCCGAACACTTTCAGTTAATTGCACATTCAAAGCTGTCGTGTTGTGGGTGCTATATTGCAGGTGCGCCTTATTAGTGCTGTTTGGTACGTGGAGTGGTACAGTGGCGAAGAAAAATAGCCTACATATTATGGTGGTGCAGGTGCTCAATGTGTGCTGAATCGTGTTGTGCTAGTTGCATATGGGTGCATAAGGTGCGTAAAGAGAAAGGATATCTTACCAGGTCAGAGTCAGGGTCATCGATGAAAAGGTTAGTGAGTTAATAGGACTTTCTTCGGACAGTGGGTGGGTGGGCTTGTTTAATGGTCGATGGCAGTTTGTTTTATAGTATTTAAGAGACTTTGAATTGGACGCTTTTTCGGGAAGTTTATAGCATTGATTTTACTGAGCAAATTTTGCATATTAAGTCTTGCCTCTTGCGCGATCGCACATTTATCGGGTTTTTTTAGTCTCGAATTCAAAAACAATCCATTATTTCGTTGCTGTGTATATACTCTATATGTTAAGATTCTGTTTATGTCGCGATTTAGTAAGCAAGGAACGCCCGCCAGCGATTGTCGTTAACAATATTTTGATTTCCTGTTGTTCATGCAAACTTAACAGTAACAAGCGTGGATAACTGAAGAAAATTTAGTTAGGTTTGCCCTTGCAAACACATGAACAATGAATGCTTTTGCAATGTGAATCATCTTCATTTTGCAATAGCATATTGTTCGATAAATACTAGACTGCACGAACCGTCTGGGGTTAGAATGCTGAAAATGGGTTGCAAACAGAAGCAAAAGTAAAGCTCATCTACGTACTCAATGCTACTACTACGTACAATGTGAAAGTACAATTAGTTGAGAGAACATAAATAAATAAAATAGAGAAATCACATTTCAGTACGGTTAGGAGAAAAAAAAAACAACAGTGACGAAGTAAAGGGTGCCATTAAATCACAGATAGAAAGAGCGGAATCGAACGGACAGACATAGTAAGCAAGTGGTATGAAAAGTGTTTGAAGACTGAAAAGTGTTTGTGCAGTTTCTTATTTTCTGTTTGTTTGTTTTTTTTTTTTTGACTTGTCCCTTCAACTTTTTGAGACACGGGGAGAATAAGAAAGCGCACGGGGTGAGAAGACCGGATACGGTCAATCGGACCCATCGTTTCCTCGCTGGCGCGTTTGCCCCCGGCGAGGAGAACGGCTAATGGCACGCGTGACTGTGTCGTCTCTGTGTGGTGTGTTCGTGTACGGAATGGTCCGCATTTCGGACGCCATCCAACCGACCTGCATCTTTGCTGAGCGTAATCCGTGCCACGTCTTCCTCGCCCGACGATGACAACGACGAGGATGAGGATGCGCCGCCGGCAGCAGGTGCGGACGCTATCACACCGGACGCGAGCGATCCGGACTGGGCGGATTGGGAGGATAGGCCAGCGCCGGCAACCGACAGCTGATGCGCGCCGATGGCGGCACCATTGTTGAGCTCGTGATGCCGGCCCTGCACGGTAGCGGAGGGCGGCAGCAGCAGTAGTAGCGCCGTGCTGCACAGCAGCCCCAGCGGAACGATCCGTCGTCCTAACCGTAGTCTACCCATCAGCAGCCCTCGGATCTCCATCGGTATTGGTGGAGAGTGCTGAAAATGAAAACGAAACGATGGCAAAAATGTCACAGATTAGTGGTGGCTCGCTTGCTTTGGATATACTTCTTTTCTACGCTTCTTGATTAAACCGAGGCTTGGTGAAAGAAAGCCGGAGCGAAAACATCAAATCATGAATTTCCCAGCAGCATCCCAGACGAACTTCCCTTTCCGGTGCTTCCGGTTTGACACGGAACGCTTTTTTCGAATTCCAAGACTTTGACTGTACAATTTGTGTCTGTGTGTTTTTTTTCCTTTCTCTCTCCTCCCCCCCAAAGGCGGAATTTTAATATTCATAGTCAATCGTGCGTTCCGGCGGAAATGGAATCGGTACGATTTCGTACGCCGGCATCTGCCGGCAATCGTGCGTCCGGTACGATGGTGATGATAGTAATTACGGCTTGGGATTAGACGCTGATTTCGCTACAGGCCAGCCTCCAATCACCCACCAGCGGGAGGATTAAAGAACAAAGCACTAGCCCACAATCCGGCCCCCCTAGCTTAGCGTTGGTACAGACGAAGGAATGTCTAACTCTCTTTTAGTACATCGCCGCTACTACGGGGCCTCTTCTGGCCTCTTCCCTTTTTTTGTCCTATCGTTTGACAGTTTGAAGTTTGCAGCACGACACAGTTGATGATCCTGGCTTGCACGGTTTGGATCCGGAGCGGCAAACATTTCTGCTACGTTATTGTTGGATCAGAGACTAAAAATGCTAATTCGCCACTAATCCACACCGGTGTTCTGTGCTGGTCTTTTCAATGATACCGGCAAGATGAGACTACTCTTGGCCGATGAACTTGGTTGGATTGAAAGTATGGTTTTACGCTTGGTGAAAAATTTCTGCAGAATGAAGTGAAATGAAGCACCTTTGGCACTTACTACCTGGCTTACTTTAAACTTGGTTGTCCACGACAGGCAAATGCATTATCGGACCTAAAGTGTTGGAAATACGCTGATGTTATGTAATGGAGGTCTTTTCATAAACTACAACCCTGACCACCACCCTGACCGGCTGTTGATTGATTTTTTGACATAAGTCATCACTCAACTGAACCCGTAAACTTCTCGAATTCACGGACCACTCGCCTAACAATGGGCCGTGCCACTGCATAATCATTAGTTCCAGTCCCAGGTTGTATTAGTCCCGTAGAGCTGTTCCCAAAGCCGAAAAAGGACCAACTCATCAGTATTTAGGTACGGATCCGCATCCGCATTCTTCCCCTTTCCCCGTGGAACGTCCCAACCCAAATGCCGGGTTCTTATTTATCGCCCATAATTCTCCTCTCCGGTGACTTTACGATCGGAAGCGACAGGACAATTATTTGGCTGCCCGTACCATTTTCTGTTAGTTTGCGAGTCGAATTATTCCCACCCATGGTGTTCTGTTGGTTCGCCGGTTTGATAAGCACCGGACTGACATTTGCTCTCCTCTCGCCGTGTCTTTGGCAATATCGGATTTTGGGCCGCACGGTACGGTGTTGTTTTCTTTTAATTAAATTCCTTATTAAAGTTTTCCCTATTTATTCTTAGTACCGGAAAAACTTACACATCCGCATCCGGGGTGTTTACTTGCCAGAGAACTCTTCGGAAGCATGGGGAAAGTAACGAACCACACCGGCTGATTCATTTTTGTGTGACGGCTTATCCCGGCTTGGCTTGCTTGGATCAATATCCTAACACAGCCTTCCGCCTTCCGTACGGGTACGGGAGCTTGTTAATGGAAAATTGGTTCTCTCATGACTATATTCAAACCCTTTCCCCGGGGCCGGGGCGCGTATCATCTTTGCGAAAGGAACGATAAAATTGGTGATACAAAAACATAACGCGCGTTATTTTCTCACCGACAGCGGGACAAAACACACGCGGGGATGATGCGTTGTTATGGGTTCTGCCATGCCCGAGCCCTAGCGCCCGCAAAACACCCGCACCAAAGAGGAAGATGAAAGTTTATTTAATTAACACCACCTTTCCGTACTGGAGCGTCAATTTCATTCATATTTTATGATGCTTTCATTTCTGTCCCCAAAACCAATCGGCATACGCCCAAAGAGGACGGGTTCATTATAGGCGAGCCGTTGTGTGCTAGGATTTGCTCGACAGTGTACGGCCATCGGTGCTGTTTGTGGTGCAGGCGATAATATACCTGAAAGAGAATAATATAGTTGCTGCTACTACGGGAAAGATCATCATCATTCGTTTGCAGAAGTACGTGTTTGGCGAGGTGGTGGCTCTTTTGGGTTTGTCATTGTTGGATCGAATGGTCAACTTTAAGCTGTGGATAATGGATTTAGTTAGCGTTGAAGTTCATTATTGCACGGGCAAACCCATCCACGGGTTATGCTTGCCATAATCCTTAATAATCGATAAATCCCCCAAAACTATGCAATCCGCGTAACAAAGCTGTCGGTTTAAGGCACAAGTTAGCTGCTCGTTTTTTTTTCAAGTTTTGCTGTTACTATTATTTAGTGTCAGTTTGATGACACCTGAGAGGTAACTGCAGTACAAGAAGAGACGCTTTGTCGGAACCTGATTCACCTACACATCAATCCGATCACCTACAGGGCACGTCGTTTGACGCATCCATAGTTGTTTGCATAAACCATACATAATCGTATGTAGGCACGTGCCTGAAGCATTGAAACAAATGTCACGCTTCTAATTGAAACGGAACGAATCCGGTTTATCGCATCGATTTCACGCGAATATTCTGGCGCAAAGTTCGGGAGGCACAGGGTTTTTATTCGCTGCGAAGTAGAAGGAGAGCTGCCACTCGTGCTACACGTGCATGATGATACAGAGCAATGTGACGGATCGGATGACGTCAAGCGCAAATTCTTCACTGGTGCCGATTGGTGCCGGAACGAGTCCATGGGGAAAGGCGAGTGTCCCGCCACACAGGATGAAAGCCGGGAAAATGATTCTTCTACCTCTGCTTGACCCTTTGTCGCGCGTTTTCCATTTTCAGGAATGGAATCACACCGACACTCAATTATAAGAACTGATAAATATTTCATGCTTCGCTGTCACTGGTATCGCATCTCCCGTTGCCGGTGACCGTTTTTTTTTTTTTTGCAGATGGAGGTCTTATCGAACGTAGAGCCACGGGCCACGTAGCGATGCGTGGGACCGTGGAAGGAAGCGGAAAAGAAGGAGGAAGATTATCAGCATGTTTCATCAATAATTCATGCTTCTAATAGATAAAAATAGCATTGCCATTTACGTCCCTCTGTGTGCAGCGGCCTCCATTTGTGGTTCTACCGAACAAGCACCGTCAACCGGTGGTGACAGTTGGCAACAACGGGGCTAGTTGGTGTTCGTTGGCAAAGATGCCGAATTTGCAGAAAATAGCTTTATCATACACACCGCGCAGTTGACTTGGCAGTGGGGGGGGATGGCTTCTTTCACACGAAGCCCGATCACAAGTGCTCATTGACCTCTTGGAATTGTTTTTTTCCCCGCCGTTTTCTCACCAACTCTCGCTTTTCGCGTGCTTAGAGTGTATTTTTCTCCCTTTATGCTATCTGCGGAAAAGTAAGTCCTATTAGCTGACGACGTCCATTCGTCTTTCGCCGCTCAAGGGACCGTTTTTCGTTCGCAGCAAATACACAAAACATGTCAATGAAGCTGAATGCGAAATCAATACCGCCCATGCCCACGTTATCGGCTTTCGAGACGATGGGGCCCTGTTTTTGTTGTTGCAAAATTGCCGGGCACGTATAATCCGATTGCAAAAATTGCCAACCAGTGCCACATTTAGAGGAGGAGTTTGGAATTTGATTTGTAAATAGCTGTCCGGAAAATGCCAGCGAAGCAGCGGAAAGTGTTTGCTGCTGTTTAGTAGTCATCAGAATATGAGCGAGTAATATTTGTTTGTTTGCATTATTGTATTGCCTTTAAGATTATTTGCTGCGGCTGGCGTTGGGGTAAGTGATAAATCGTTTACGTTAATTTGCTAATTAAATACATTGTACTGCACGGGGTGCAAAGAAGCAGCAAATTAAGGCGGCGTGTTTTTACATGTGTGTTTGTGTGAAATCGAAGCAAATTATGCTCTGCCACTTGATCGCTTTCAATCACACGTACGCAAAACACCGGATAACAAGATAACGAGTCTGGTCGTATCCGATTATACGGATACGCACGGCACACACCGATAGCAAAGCCCATTGAACATGCCAGCATTCAGCAGTAGCATTTATCCTGCCGCGGAGAGCGCGCGTCTGGTGGGGCGGTGGGAGCACGATCAAACCGATCACAGCCACTGTCACTCAAACGCCATTTAATTAGTTTAACGAAGCGCCCCTAACGGAGATTATTCCACCATGGTGGGTAGCTACTTATTAATGCATAATGATGGTGGTGGTCCACCGATTAGTCCTGGGCGACCCGGGACGCCGCGGATGGAAGGGCATAACACACGTACTTTGCCGCTACTATACTGACAGGGTCATAATGATCCACTATTAGTCAGTTGGGGGCCATATTTTCGTTGCCAGTGCCAGTAGTAATGTGCCATGACGCTATCCAGCTTGTTTGTTAATAGTTTTTTTAGGGTATTTTGAAATATTGAACGATGCGATGATGAAATGGTACTTAATAAAATGTTGATAAAGTGCGCATCTTTCGAAGGTGGCCAAGACAAAGCATGATACGTTTCGGTTACAAGAACTCACTTTTCCCGGTGACATTGTGTCTTGCTATTTTTAAATTCTTAATTTGGAAAATTTAAGGACAAGTGGATTCATATGATGATGACCTTCATGGCGTGTTGGGAAGTTTTTTGATAAGCGATAAAAAATATTGTTGGTCTTTATTTGCATGGGACAGACATAAGGAATGTTGCCTATGGGGACCGTCACTAGTGCAACATATGGTAAGCATTAGTTGATAAGCATAAGTTGTCCAGTGTTGAAACGTATCGCAAGCAGTTGCCCGAATTTGTTTAATCGGTCAATGTTAATGAGAGGAGCCTTATAACTACCGAACCAGATTACCATAACAGTGTTGCAAATTGCACCGAAATGTAGAGCGGTGCAAAAGACTGTTCAATTTAGTTTAATTACTTGCTGAGCAATTGGTAAACAATACTACGCTGTATTTATTCACCATGCTGGAAACTGATGGTGTGTTAATTGGGACGTACATTACATGCTCGCGGTATGGCTTAATTCGCTAAGCTGGTGTATCGGTTTATGTTGATTAATAATGTGCGCCTGTATGGGTGTGTCTGTTTCCGGTTTTAACGCCAGCCCGTAACGTAAAGTTCACCGACATCTGGGACTTGTTTTTTCGTGATTTTTTGTTTTGCGTCTGTATCTAATTTGCATGTGTGCGAGATAGTGCTGCTTACTGAATGTAAAATTCGTGTTTAGTAGGTTAATATTGACCTTACGGTATTGAAGCGCCTGATAAATGTTCGTACCTTAGGCTGGGTAAATTTTGTTGAAGCATCAACTTGTTTCTGCTACCGTTCACATAAACATTTACTAAAGGTTACATTTGTTTGTGTTTACTTAAACTTTTGACGTGTATGTCGTGTAATTATTCTTCTAAAAACGTTGGAAATAAAGGGGTTGTAATAAATGTTATTTCTAGATATGAACAAACGACATTAAATCACAAAACAGGTCTAGTTTTTTACATTCAATTTTTTTACTCGGTAAAACTTCGGCTCACTCAATAAGCATTATTTTATTGCTCATCAACACACGCAAAAGCGGGTCATTTGAATTGTTAAACCCTTTTGTTTTTTGCTTCGGTTCCGGCGGCCTTCTCATTACGCATTCACACACAGCCGGTATTACGTTGATTTGCTACGATTATTAGATTATGATTTACGAGCTACTAGCCGCACCGGCTCGTAGCATTCATTCGTTTCCCACCCCTAGCAACAATTTAACCGGTTTTTATTTTTTTTTGGCGGTGGACAATCCTCCCCAGCGATTGTTATGTTGTGGGGTGGGATGGTGATTATGTGACCCCTTTGATGCTGTTATCATGTATTGCTAAAATATCACTAAACCGTCACGTACCTATGCGCACAGCCACCTGATCAACCGGATGTTGAGAAGTTGTTCTTCTCAGGAAATGATTTTTTCGTTTTTACACACCTTTTACGTCTAATTTTGAAACACTTTAAAACCGATCGATCTATTAGCAACACTGTGTCACTCTGCTTTAACACGCAACAATCGCAGTGAAGTGTTCTGCTGCGGAGAACAGTACAGCGGGTAAAAGATAGAACTGGTTTGACAGTCTGGCTGCTGAACCATTTGACAGGTGTTACAGGGGCTACCGATTCTGTTGAAATCCATCCAATTCCAGATATTTCGGATTAAGAGTAGCATTATATATTTTTTAAATGAAAATAGGTGACCATATTGCATACTGCAAGAAAAATAATTCCATCAATGACGCAGAATTCGGAACATAACTTTTAAAGTATTTAAGTAGATTCAAAGTGACAACTGGAAAAAATGACTTGTTATTCGGAACATATTTTTTGAGTTTTTTTTTTTACTAATCGGTGCTTTGAATAGTTTGTAAATTTCACCTAGTTGTAATTTGCACCTCCCGTGTTGGGCCACACACTTCGAGATTCTTTACAATATATATAGATTTAAGGTGCTATGAAACATGCTTTCGGTCTGAAGAACCCTGTACGAGAGCGCTTCAATCTTTCGCCGCACGATCGTGGATTGTTCGCGAGCGCGATCGGTGAAGCGGATGGATCTACTTACGCAAAGCCAAATCCGCGTCGTATAGCGATGATTGTGTGAGTTAAACGAGCTGTTGGAGTAGAAAATCAAAATGTTTGCTGAATGTTGCGTAGTGTGGTTTCAAAAGCATACGCAAATCCTATTGTTACGATCATCATCCTATTAAAAACAAAAACCAGCATACCGGAACGTTCAAAGACGAAACGTTTAATTGGTCGATGAAGATTAACAAGAGTTCCCTGGTCTTCAAATCTTAGATTAGAATAAACAATAAATTAAATTATGTTTTTTACATTGTTCTGGTTAGTTAAGATAACAATGTGATCCTTCCTGAGGCGACTCGGCGTTAACTCGGCGAGATGCACCCCAAAACCACCGAAACAATTTTTAACCGTACGCGTATCACCCTTTTACAGCTGATCACACGCTTACCACCCGGAAAGGTTCATTTGGGAATAGTTTCCTGCGTTGTGGTTGCTTTGCTAAATACTCACTCTTGTACCGTTTAAGGGGACGGGGACGGTCTCGGCACTCGGTAAACACCGGGGCTAACCCAAACCATCAAGTTGCAGGGCTCCCCGGTGGAACCTGTGTGGAGTGGTTTTGTTATTCGCAAGACAATGGCAGTATAAACACTGCCAATGGACGTCATTCGTTATACTTGCTCCGAACCGGTCCTTCCTTTAAGGACAGCTTGCTATAGACGTACGGGTACACACACGCACATAACCACCCACCCACCCACCGATGGCATTGGTTGTGTGTCAATCGTGTGAAGTAAACGGGCTCACACATGCACACCGTGTTCTCACGGTTCATAAAACTTTCACATCACACCGTAGGTGCCATTCTGGGGCAGGTCCCCGTATCGTCCGTGTGCTTGCTGCACATCGGACGTCGTTGCTTAGTCGGTTCATTATTCGTATATGAAATCATCAATTAACAAAATGAAATTTAATTTCACTGCTCTTTCTTTCACACTCTCCCGCTCTCTCTCGCACGTTTTCCTCTGACATGTGCTGTTCGATTGAGCTCTAGGACGGCCGATGAATCCGGCAAACCCCGGACAGTCTGGGCCGTGCCAGGTGATAAGTTTGCTGTTCGCACCTGTCCGACCTCGGCAGGAAACATGACGAGCCTTCGGTCTATTCTCCGTCCCTGTCCGGCGCACGTACACAATGCCAGTTCAAAAGGATAAGTTCTTCGGCGGAGAGCGGCCTAACCCGGGTGCCAAAGTCCGTGGGAAGCAATATCGACCGACCGACACACGCATACGGTGTAGCATTGACGGTGTATGTATTTGGCTGCATTTTGCACAGGCTCAGTCATCCGATATATGCTACCGGATGGAGGGCCACTGTCAACCTTACCGGAGCTTACCGTTTGTTAATTGCATCAATTAAATTTGATAGATTTTCACATAACGAACTTAGCTGACTTCTACCGATGGCGGTGGGTTCACCATTAAGCAACGGTAGATGGGTTGGTTCTAGCGAGTGACGGACCAGTAGGTGTTCAAACGGCCTGTCGCACCAGGCCTTGGATGATGTGCCCAGTGCTAATGCGCGGTATGGCTGTTCTCTACTGTATCTAGCCATTCATCCTTTGTATTGCCGGTGGGTTGGATTGGGTCTTTAATTCTCTGCAACTTTGCATACATCGCTAGAGCACAGGCAAACAATTGCAATAGGTGCTTACATTCTATTTTTACAGCTCGATCAGTGTGTTGTTTTTTCTTTCTCTCTTGTCACTGGCGTCTGCTATCGTTTCGGTGAGGTATGGTTTTAATGAGACTACTATCGTTCCTGTTTAGAAAATCGTCTAGCATATTTCATGGAAACGGTGCGCTAGTTTTGAAAATGAATCAAAATCAATAGTGAGAAATTATTTACAGCTCATAAAGCATAGAAGCATTTTAACAGGGTAACAGTTAGAGAGAATCGATCAGAAAGACACGCCACCAGTGAGGTTTTTTCCAATAAATATGAAAACTAAAACTATCGTTCGGATGGCGAACAATTGAATTGATGTTTTTCATATAAATTGAATAATCTAAAAGATATTTTGTCGAATGTTTACTTAATCCTATGGATTGGATGTCATGAAGATATTTATCACATTTTGATTAGTAAAGTTAGTATAAAAAATAACTTTAATTTTCTTTTTTGTTAATTGTTCCGCTAAAGGTAGCAATATGCGTGACCAGCAAATATTTTCACATGGACAGAGCAGTATCACTCACTTAGAGAACTAACGGAGCAAAAGTCGCGCGATTAATTCACAATGGAACGTTTTCGCAAAGGAAGACAAATGGAGCCGCCCAGTAGTTTGTACTAAACACTGTTTTATGTTTTAAACACTGAAAGTTATAAAAAAGTTAGGAACCTAACACACAACATATGAAAGTTTGCAAGAAGTTAGCATGTTGTGAACAAGAAAATATAATTTGATATTGACAAATTTCTGTACTTTTTTGTATAAACCGGGGTATTTTAAGTGTAGATAAGGACTTATTTTTTTAAATATCTGTGTGATCCATAAAATCAATGGCACAATACACAAACATTTTCGTATAGTTGCATCAAACTGTTTGAATTGTTTTCGCAATAAGCTGGCACTACTTCCGTGCACGTTTTCTAAAATAATTTGGATCTGCAATTGTTCCAAAAGCGAGTGCATCGGTAATATTGATTCAATTTTGCAGTGTCCGCTCTTAGTGTTTGCCTTATCCGTTTGTATCGTAAATCATCATCATCGTCGTCGGTGCGCACATTACTCTGCACCACCAGGAAGTACTATCGATTTAATTAATATTCTAAAGAGTGGATTTTTTTATCCCCCCTCCCCACACCATCTCCACTCCATTTCCACAGTTTGTTTTGTGCGGGCGAATGCTTAAATCAAACATTTACTTTTAGTCCCTTTGTGCATCGGATTTTCAACCCCGTATGGGGGATATCATCGATGAACCAATTTTGTGTGCGGATGCTATTGACGTTTTATTTGTTCTCACTGTACCAAGGGGTTTTTTTTAATCTACTCGAGAATTCATTAATTATTTTGAGTTCACATCCGACACAGACAGTCGATTTGTATATTTTTTTTTCGATCACCATCCGATAAGCATTGGGCCGTGTCAAACGCAGGGCATAATCTTGAATCTGTTTGATGCATGTTGTTTGAAGCTCATGTAATGTTTCTGTTTATGTCCAGTAGGGCAAATTTTTGACAGCGTGCATCAATTTTTGTATGCAACTGATCAAATTTTGTCTAATGAAACTAGCTTTCTATTTAGGTTATAATTGATTTAGGCCATTAGGTAAACAACCCAATTGATTTCGGTGATTAATTGATTGGGAGCCGCCGAATCTTGCTTTCATGAGGAGACAAAAATTCATGAACAAGTGACAAAAACTTGTTACTTAGAGACAAAACTGTTTCCCTTTTTTCCATTTACTTACAACATCTCCACCGATCGCAAAGTAGTTGTAAGCGCTAAAATGGGCCACCGGGTTATTGTTGGTTTCAACAACCATTTTCTAAACTTAATAACAACAACATAAAATTTAAAAAATGTTACTCTTACTTTTAAATGCCCAATGCATACACCAATGCTTTCTGTTATTTGGTATAATTCCACGACTGTGCAAAGCAAAAAAGTGACTCAAAGGGTCCTGTAGAGCTTTAGAAAAACGGTTGGGAAGTTTATGGTATGGAAAAAGACAGGGCGCCAACCAACCGAGCGTATACGGAAGAAATGCTTGTCCGTGCTTGGTACCATCCGGCTCATGACGAGCAGATGAAAAACAAAGTCAACTTGCCTACCCAGCGCTTGCCTACCCAAACCAACCCACCGACCAAGCAAACAAAAAAAAGAAAATAGAGAAAACAAAAGAAAGCAAATATCATTCTTCATTTATGGTACGTTTTATGCATAATGTAGCCCGAGTCGTCCTGCCCGAGCCGAACCGAGCAAGGAAACTCGCACATATACAGAGCAGAAGAACCACACATGCACAACAATAGCATTTGGCGAGTGATAACAAAACGAAGGAGAACAACAAAAAAAAAACAAACAAACACGAAGGAACAAACTCGTGGCCGTTGAATTATGGCGAAGGATTGTTTTCTTCAATGGGCCACCAAGCGGCACGGGTAGCACGGAAAGTGGGACAAGACAGAGGTTTTTCATTTCTGCACAAACTTGTCCACACTCGGCCTCGTCAAGTTTGTCTTCTTTGACATAAGTCGTGTCCGGTTTCCGCTGGCCGTGGTGGAGCCGTGTGTTTGGAATGGGGTGGGGGGGGGGTGTTTTTTCTTCTTCATCCTTTCCTTTTCGTTACCACCATACAGCAGGAATGTGCCGACATTCTGAAGGGAAGTTTGTACGACATTAACGAATTGTTACGTTGCCGGAGAAACATGATACCGGTGCGCGACGGCTACCCTGAAACGTGGTTTTAATTTTGTACCAATCATATTTAATTTAAACCCAAGGATGTGGCAATAAACAAATGGAAATATCATTTCATAACGATTGATCATATACGTTTGATGTGGGACATATTTCTACCACGACTGATGGCATACAGTGGGACTGGTTGGGTGTTATCTATTATGAGTTGCTGCAACCTGACAAAACCATCACTGAATAACGATATCAAACTCAACAGAACCAAGCATCTAAAGAAAAACTACTACAATAGGTGGAAAGACACATCATCTGACTGACATCCGGTAGCTATAAAGATAGGAAAAAGAAATTTGTTTCGTGGATATCCTTATAATATGAACGCTTGTTCCGTGGCAATATGCGAGCTCCAAGCAAAAGATGTTTCAAAAATTGTAACTAATGATGGGTTTTCATTTCAATTATTCATCGGTAACCATTTTTTACAAAATAATTCCTTTTTGCGTATCAAAAGTAGCAAGAACTTCATTGCGGTCGTAATGAAAACACTCAACCCAAATGAAAATCAATGAAATTTACTATAAATTTGTCACTGAATATTTGGTAAGCCATGTACAATTTTTCCACAAACTTCAACCTTAACTATTGCTGAGCTCTCTGGGACAATTTAACAGCGAGAACGTTGTCAGAATCGTTTAAAGCTGAAGCAGATTGTAGAACTTTGTGAACCCGGTTCACCGAATACCAATGGGCTGGGCAAAAATAAAAAAAAATGAGCAAAAACAACACAAACTTATAACACACGGACACTTTTGTGCAACATATCGTACTAGCAAGGACGTTTGTGCCTCCAAGAGATTCAGCAGCGACCGGAAAAGCGGAAAAGCGGAATGCGACAACGCAGACGGAATTTGCCGAGGAAGCACCAACGGGGGCAGAACGCAAACTGGACCTCGCTGCGGCGCTGGTAGTGCGGAGGCGCGAGGGAAACGGTGGGGAGGAGACCGAGTCTACCTACATGGAAACCCGGTCGCCTTCCGAGCCTCTCACGACGCTTCCACTCCCCAGCGCCACAGTGGAGACGACGGCGAGCGAACTGCAGTTGGCTACCATCCTCATCCAAGCAAACATGGAAATCCTGTCGAAGCTGAAAATCTTCAAACAGGCGCAAAAACAACGGAATACGGACGTCCCTAACGACATTATTACCGCCACAACAACAGCAACATCCAATGCTGGAACGGACGCCCCGACCAGCACACCAGACCACCAACATAACACCACAACCGCAATAGTCGAAAACGAACAAACAAACACAAACGAAACCAAAAAACGGCGACGGACCAGGAACAAAAATAAGGCAAACGAGAACGGACAACAGGAGGACCATCCAAAAGAACCGGAATCCGGATGGACGAAGGTCCTCAGCAAGCAAGCTAAACGGCGGATGAGGAAGAAGCAGCGGAAGCAGCAGGCAGCGGCAGAAGTTGGTCAACAACATCAGCAGCAGCCGGAGCACCAGCAGCCACCGATGCAGCCCAAGAAACGCGCGTATCGAGTCCCGGACGCCCTGGAGTTGGAGGCGATCAACGACACCACGCCGGACGAGATATTGCGCGTAGTAAAGGAGAAGCTTGGCGACGACAGGAAGGTAGTGGAGCGAGTGCGGACCAACTTCCAAGGGAATCTTCTCTTGGAATTGTCCTGCAAGACCCACACCGAAACTCTGGACATGTGGAGAAAGGTGTCCGCGGCGCTCGACGGCAAGGCGAAAGCCCGTCCGCGGACCCCCACGGTTCGGCTCACCTGCACAAACATCCCGCCCAGCTGCTCTAAAGAGGACATCGCCACGGACCTTAGCATCGCCTTGGGAGTAACCATCTACGCGGATCAGGTCACGACCGTAAAGTCAAACTACGGTACGTTGGTCGCGTTCTTCGGTTGCCCAGAGGTGGCCGCGACGGAGGAGGTGCTGCAGACGCAGCACGTCATCGGGCTAAGTCGGTGCTGCAGACTCCGGAAGGTGGAGACGAAGCGCCAGTGCTACCGATGCTATGAGTTTGGCCACATCGCCACCAACTGCCGCGGCAAGGATCGGTCCAGCAGATGCCATCGATGTGCTGAGCCTAAGCATTCTGGACCGTGCACTAAGGAGCGGAAATGTCTCGTCTGCAAGGGCCCGGACGCAATCGGACACTCGTTCGGTCAGCGCAACTGCCGCCAAGTAGGAAGAGGGGTCACCAGCCGGCCCTGCAATGGTTAAGGTACTCCAGCAGAACCTCAACCACAGCCAGCTGGCCCAGGACATGCTGCTGCAAACGGCCCGATCGGAAGGCTGCGACATAGTGCTGATCTCGGACCCATACCGGATCCCCGAGAACAACGGCAACTGGGTTGCGGATCCGACGGGCAATGTGGCAGCAGTATCGACAGGAAGGTACCCCATCCAACGCATTATCGAGAATCGACGGGATCGCTTTGTCGTGGTCGAGATGCGTGGCATCGTTTTCTGCTCCGTGTACCTACCACCAGTGGGTCCCGATTCGACTGTAGAGGATTTCCGGCGCAAATGGACAGAGATTGCGTCGGTGATACCGCGGAACCGGGACACCGTGATTGGCGGCGACGTCAACGCCTGGTCAAGAGCGTGGGGCATGGAACGCAGAAGCAACGATGGAGAGCGGGTGCACAGGGGCGCGGTGGTGATGGACGCAGCGGCGTCGCTGGGACTGGTCCTGTTGAATCGGGGCAACCATCCAACATGGAGCGGTCACAGTGGTCGCAGCTCCATCGTCGACGTATCCTTCTGCAGCCCGTCGCTCATGGGAGACAACGACTGGCGCGTCTGTGACGAAAATCCGAGCGACCACAACACCATCAAGTTCACGGTCGAGCGGACGACGGCACAACAGAACCTGGGACAGAGGGAGTAGCAAACGGCGGAGTGTAGGTGGGCGACCCGATTCTTCAACAAGGACCTCTTCGTTGAAGTCATGGGCTCGCTGGACATCCACAACCACACCCTCTTGGCGGACGAGCTGACGCAGGCCATGACAACCGCCTGCGATGCGACGATGCCGAGATTGCCTGCGGCCCGAGGAAGACGACGATCGGTGTACTGGTGGAACGAGGAGATTGCCCAGCTACGCCGCAACTACATCGGGATGCGGAGACGGCTCAGGAGAGCACGGACGGACGACCAGCGAGAGGAACGACGGCCGGCCTGTACAGCAGCCAGATCAGCATTGGAGCAAGCGGTCAAGCGAAGCAAGAGGGAATACGGCGAACAGCTACCTGAACAGCTAGGGCCCCACGGATTCGGGCCGGGTTACAAGATCAGGAAGCAGCAGTGGACTGGAGCGCGCGTACCGATGGAACGGGACCCAGCGAAGCTCCAGCACATCGTCGGCGAACTTTTTCCGGAGCGACCGCCCATGGAGTGGCCCACAGCGGCCAGATTGTCGGAAGAGGACATCGACCGGGATCCCGTCACCGAGGAGGAGCTGTTGAGCATTGCAAAATCGCTCAACCCGCAGCGAGCCCCGGGCGACGACAATATCCCGAACGTGGCCCTGATAGCGGCGATGACGGCCTTTCCCGGTGTCTTCAGGAGAACGTTCCAGCACTACATCCGGACAGGCTACTTCCCGGACGAATGGAAGAGGCAACGGTTAGTGCTGTTCTCCAAGACGGGGAAACCACCCGGGGAACCGTCGTCGTACCGGCCAATCTGCCTACTGAGCGTCCTCGGGAAAGTACTGGAGCGACTCATTCAGCGCAGACTCACGGAGCATCTTGATGCGACGGGTGGTCTGTCTGACGCCCAGTACGGATTTCGAAAGGGACGCTCTACGATGGACGCCATCAACAGGGTGCTCGCCAACGGAAAGATCGCGCTCGACAAGAAGGGCAAGGGCGACCGACTGTGTGCGATGGTGACAATCGACGTGAAGAACGCCTTCAACACGGCCAACTGGACAGCGATCGGAGAGGCTCTGCAGCGAAGGAACACGCCACCGTACCTCCTGGCGATGCTGCGGAACTACTTCGAGAATCGCACGCTCCACTACGAGACGGACGAAGGATTGGTCTCGCTACCAGTGTCGGCGGGCGTGCCTCAGGGTTCGGTTCTAGGGCCAACACTGTGGAACGTCATGTACGACGACCTTCTCCGTCTGGAGCTGTTCGGGAAGCGTGCGGACATCATCGGGTTTGCTGACGACGTGACGTTCACCCTCGTTGGACGGGACACGCAGGACATCAGCGCCCTTGCTACGAGGAACCTGGAGACGATCGAGCGTTGGATGGGAGGAGTGGGATTGCAGCTGGCCCATCACAAGACCGGCTACATGATCTTCTGCACCCATCACACCCCGCAGATAGGCCAACTACGAGCGGGGACACACACGATCGAATCCACGGAGACGCTCAAGTACCTCGGGGTTGAGCTCTGCCGCAAACAGCACCACGGTCGACATCTAGAGGAGGTTTGCAACAAGGCGACTCGAATCACGAACGTCTTGACCGCCCTGATGCCGAACAAGTGTGGCCCAAAAAGCAGCAGAAGGAGACCCCTGGTGAACGTCGGGAATAGCATTGTCCGCTACGCTGCGCCAGCGTGGGGACGGAAGCTTCTACAGAGGAACACCCACCGCACCACAGTCCAGAGGTCGCATCGCACCGGAGTGCTTCGAGTGGCCAGCGCATTCCAAACGGTTTCATACGACGCCGCCTGCGTGGTTGCAAGCACCATCCCGTTAGTTCTCCTCCTAGAGGAGGACATCCGCTGCCACGACGAAAAGGCAGCGAGGGGAGGTCCAGCACCAGACATACGGAAGCGGCAGCGAGAAGAGACCATGGAGCGCTGGCAACGCCAGTGGACAGCCGGCGCAGAGCAGCAGAGTTCGCCAGGTTTGAAGACAAGGAGGCTGATCCCGAACATCAGTTCATGGGTTGGCCGCAAGCACGGGGAAATAGATTTCCATCTTACCCAAGTCCTAACGGGACACGGGTTCCTGCGGAGCTACTTCGTCAACAAAGGTATCCTGGAGGGCTCGCCTAACTGCCCGGTGTGTGAGCATGACGTGGAAGATGTCGACCACGTGATGTTCCATTGTCCACGGTTCGCCCGAGCACAACATGAGATGCAGCAACAGAGCCACACCCGCTTGACGATGGACAACCTTGCCACGGAAATGTGTGCCAGCCGCAGTACATGGGAAGCAGTCCGGACGGCCGCAAGGACAATCTTCAAAAGCCTCCAAGTGAGGTGGAATGAGGAGAGTCCGCCGACGGCCAGAAGACGACGGCAGCAGCGACGAAGGAACGCGGATCAACGGAGGCAGCAATAGCGGCTCCCCGCCACCTACAACACCAGGACAACGGAAAACAGAAGCAGCAGCGGTAGCGACGAGTAACCAGAGCAGCAGCAGGAGCTAGGACCCACCCGAGAGTGGCGGCCACGGACGGGTGGATTCGGAACAACAGCAGCAGCAGCAGACGGAAGACACGAAGCGGCAGCAGCAGCGAGGACAACCAGGAAGGACGACGCAGCAGTGCGCAACAGCAAGGGTGCTACGCACACACGACCCCGCATGGAGTACTACGCACATCAGCGCATCGGCAGGGTTCGGATCAGGTCGAGGAGTGGTTTAGTGCGGTCGCATCGGTTGCTTGACTCGCTTCACGGGTCAAGCTTCATGATGAATCCCACATAACCCATCTCGAGGGGCGGTGTCTAGCCGCGATATGCCCCTCTAGGTGGGTACCTTTTGAAGGTTCCCTCCCCGTTAACAAAAAAAAAAAAAAAAAAAAAAAAAAAAAAAAAAAAAAAAAAAAAAAAAAAAAAAAAAAAAAAAAAGGACGTTTGTGCAATTTACTTGCAAATAAGCATATTGAGGGCGCCGTTCACCGTATTCAGCAGGTTCGGTGTTGGACCAAAGTTTTTTTTTTTGCGTCCATATGACACACACGGTTACACACTGCTGGCGTTTCGCAGCAGAACGATCGCTGCGTTGCCATTTTCTTGCCGCTTGCCACACACGGTATTTGTGCGTTCCCGGTTGCAGGAGACCGAACCGCACTTGGAACCGGTTTGCAAGATGTGTCCTTCTGCCGTTGAGGGTGCGTACGTGGTGGTGGCAATAATAAAATGACAAAATAATAAAAAGCGGTACATACAAACGGTAGGCAATAAAAGTTGTGCCATTTTCATGCGTATTGCGGAATTAAAACCCTACCCCTCTCTCGCACACATGTCTTCCCATCCACACGAGCGCCACCATTTTTCTTCCCCGGTCGTCCGGTTGTGTGTGTGAGTGTAGTTGTTGTTTTTTTTTTAAAGTTCGGGTTTGATATTCATTCCACATCGTCGTCCCCATCCACAGCCCACAGCGCCCACGGTTAGTGTATCCTTCCGTGCCGTAAGGGTAAATATGTTGTTTCTTTCGGTGCGTTTGATTCCATGTGGATCGCACGCTTTTTTTGCTGCTGCCCGTTACGGTTTGGCGCCAGTTGTTCCGAACGTGCCGACGAACCCCTTTCGGCCCGACGAAAGCAAACCATCATCCGATCATGATTATGTTTCCGGCGTGTTCATCTTCATGCTGGCAAAAAGGGGCGCAAGCAAAAGGGACCGCAGGCGGCGTGTTGTCTCGCCGCGGGACGTTCGGTGCGCGATGACGATTGTGAAATTGTTCGCGCTCCAGTAACCACCACAGGCACAGCTTTGCGTTTCTTCTCTTTTTTTCTGCAATTGCCGGAAACGCGAAACTGTCGGGTGCGTTTGATGGGTTTTGCATCATCATATATATGAAAAGAAAAAGAAAATACTACACCAAGCCAGCTTTTACACGCAGCGGAGAGTTTCGTCCGCTCAGCACGAATGAAGCTTCGCACGCAAATCTGTCTCATCAAAGGGATCAAAGGAAAATTAGATTTCCGGTCTGGTTTGTCGTGCTGATTTTTCGTTTTTTTTGCACGGAGGACAGACAAACCAGCTTCCACTTTTGGTACACGATTGTTGAGTGATGAAGAGCCATGTGCTTAAATATCTTTACCGCAAAGTGTTTGTCTAAGAAAAACACAGTTAATGTTATTGTACAGTGCAATGATGTGACCATTAAAGAATTATTTATGTTTTGTTTTGCTTTTGCTTGTAGTAGACCTCACGTCGAAACATTAGACCATGGGACCGCCTTCGATATTTTTTTTTTTAATTTTATTTATTTAATTTAAATTATGACGGCAATGCCGTATTTTCAACACCGCTTGTGTTGAGCGATAATAACAATTGTCACAAGGCATTTCCTCCTTGCGATTTGCCTTATCCCGGGCATACTCGGTTGTATTGGATGTTGGAGTATGTCTGTGTTGTTTGTCGGTTTGTCTATCGTTGTTGTAATCTTTATGTCTGTTCTATTGTTTTGTGTGTTGATTTTGGTCCGGTGCTATTGTTGTAGATGAAATTGTGGTTGTGATGCCTGTTAGTGTGGTTTGGCAACCACATGGTGGCTCGGGGCGTGGCTGGCAGGTGACTGCGTCGCTTTTCACATACACAACATTCGGTGTTGGACATTGGCAAAGCCTTGACGGAACTGAAACAAAACAGACAACAAATGGTTAAGACGGACTACAAGCATACACCTATAAGTCTGCCCCCTTTTTGCGGCTTTGGTGCTGTCCTCAAAGGCGACTGTTTCCTCAACGGCTTGAAAATGGCACAACAAAAAACATTTATTTACAAGGACCACACAACGAATAACGAAGGATGGGGGATGAAAGGATTCACGTGGAAATAAGGATGGGATTCAAAGGAGAAGACTGTTGTCCCTGGCGAAGCGGAAGATAAGCCTCATGTATTTCAGGTCCCTGCCAGCCAAAACATCTCGTATCGGTGTATCCGGGATTCCACCGATGTCCACGACTGCACTCTTCAAGGAGGGTCTGGCGGTTTCAAACTCCACGCAGTGCCATAGAAGATGGTTCACATCATGGAATCCGACCCCACAGCCACACACTTTTGACTCAGCCAGATTGAACCGCCTTCGATATAATGTTTAAAGAACTGTTCAGCTGGACTTGTTCTAGACGTTATAACTAATTTAAGTCAGCATGCGTCTCGGGGTGTCTCGGTGGTGTATTGGTAGTGGCGCCGGTCTTCACACGGCAGGACCGTTCCAAAATCCCATCCAGACCAATTCTCCATACGCATAATTTGATTATTCGGCTACGAGTAAATAAAGTCAAAGAGAGCCAGAAATGGCAGACCTCTTGAGGTTGTTGTGCCGATAGAGAAGAAGAAGCAAGCATGCTCCAGCCTTAGCATACTCAAGCTGTGAACAACTGGGACGTGTATGCTAATTAGAACAGAGATAGACATTTTGCAACTTTGAAACACAATATTGCCAATTGCATGTCGCACTAGTTCTCTAAGGCTTAATTAATCTAATGATGGCTATAACTTATGCGGCATACAAATTACATTAAATAAATTAAAAGCTTAAGCCAACTATTCTTTATGCTGTTTGATGTAAATATTTTCTTCACACGACATGAACGGTATCAATTCTTAACCGGACCGCTCTTCCTAGTGAGAGAAGGGCTTCGAATAAACAAAAGTCAACATAACCCTTAGAAATGACATGACACAACAGGCTTTAAAGATTGTGCATCGTAGCCTCAGTGTTGACAAAACGAAGAATATAGGATGGGTTGAAAAATGCGCATTAATAGATAGCCAAGATAATTTTTATTGGGAATAACTTAACTTAATTGGGAATGAAAAAGTTGGACAAGTTAGTAATCAAAAACGAAATCTGACTAGAGATCAAAAAGATGCAGTGACTTTTCTACCTAATTTCATTTATTCTCTAGTTACTGTCACTAACAGACTAAATACTGTTTGAAATGCTTGTTGCTGCTGTTAATTACAAAAAAACATAGCTCCTCTCAATCAACTCGCCTAGTTTGCTCTCATAATAAGCAAGGACTGGGAAGATACATTTCCCTTCCAAAGCAGGGAAAAAAAAGCTCCCGATGAACGAAAATCAATCTAATCCGGATCCGATCATTAGTCGTTCAAATCCGACCTGATACTGGATGACCGGTTTCGGTATCTGAGGAACTAGGTCACGGAATTACCGCGTCTGCTTGTATGTGCGAGAACCATCCACGGTCCTCCTGTTCGCTGAGCTGTCACCTAACACGAACAGGCGAACATTGGTGAGAACATCGGCAAACATATCCTGTCTTCCGGTGCGCGCCCGCCCAACCGGTGGAACACCGTACGTACACGGTTGCCTAGCATCAGGCGCAGCAGACTAGGACAATCCGAACTTTCCTAATTTCTTTCCGGGAACTAGTCGTCCCCGCTTCTCGCCATTCGGTAATGTGGCCGATTGTTTGCTCCACCCGCAGTGCTGCATTCGCAGCCGCATGCACGATCGAAAGCAACATCATCCCCGTGCCCCGAGAGTTCTGGGGGGTGAGGTTTGGCTCGAGGGGATGCGGTACTGTTTGTCATTTATGCAAATGAATGCCGATGATAGGAAGAATAAATACATCCCGCATTAGCAGCAGGTACGCAGCGGAACTACCAAGCTTCTCGTGCTCCGGGTTTTGGTTTGGTGCATAACTGGGACACACAGTGCTGGACAACATCGCACTGGTTTTGCGTGTCTCTTTTTCTCTCTCTCTCATGCAGTCTAATTCCCTTCGACTGGGATCGAAAACGAGGGAGAGGGCTTTTGCAAAACGAACTTGACGCGTTTGGCCACCGGCATGCCGGCAAGGACATCCAGCTGCTAGCGCTAATAGTTGACCGGCGAGTGTTCGAGTTCAAGTTGAAATTGCACTCCGGTCTGGAAACTACGGGAGGGTTTTCAGAAGCAGAAAAACTTATTCCCAACAACGCACCACCCCAGGTAGATGACGTCAACTGCAGATGCAACCGCGAGCCCGTAGAGTTTTAAAATCGTGCCATCTGCTATCGAACGGACGGAGGTAGGATTGAATTTATCCCGCGCGTCTAACGTTTTGCTCCCGAACCTGCTCGCTTAACAATGCCGGGTCAGCTTGGTGCGGTCTCTTGAATGTTCGAATGCTTGGCGATGAGCCAACCAACCAGCATTTCTACTCCTCCATGCAAAGCTTTCAACGGTCCACGTGCTTCCCTATCGCGCCAAAAGCTCACCCGTAATGAGTTATCCGTAATCGGTTAGACTTAAGTGAACTGTGGCTGTGGAGTGTACACCGTTGTGTCCGCATCCCGATGCGGCCTGAAATTTCGTGAAAAGACATCACCTGTGGATTTGTTCACCAAAGGGGGGCCTCCGTAAAACGGTCGCAATTTCACTCAGTAGAGTAATTTGTTCGCAGCGCAAACTGGATGGCACGAGGATGAAAACGTTTGCTGGTTTCCATATGTTACGCTTAGGCGGAAATAAATAAAATTGTACCAATCGGTATCACCTAAAGCCGCGTTTCCATACCTCGAAGGAGCAATGAATTGTAAGTGAAGTGCATTGCTTGATGCAAGTAAATTAGGATGCCATTGTAGGTTTCGGTATCAACCAGCGGGAAAACAAATCACTTTCCTCGCGTGTCTCAAGGGGCACGTTAGTGAACCGAGGCTTATGCTGTAACAAGATGCATGACTGGCTTTGTTTGTTGTTGCTCCGTTTTCCCAACCGCTCCACAATCAACCTCGTGAGATTCGTTAGGAAAAGCGGCCAGATAAAAAAGGTCTGTAATGTTTGTATTTGATCAGCAAATTTGTGGAGTTGGATGAAGTGATTAAGCAGTAATGCATCTCATAGGAAGAAGTGGAATTATGTTGTGATTTATTAATTCCACCACTGGTCAGTTGTAGAGGCTTTGGTATTCGCAATACGTTCAGCTAGATGAACTGAAGGATTTTTCGTGGTGTTATTCTTCGGTGCTATTCTTCAAACAATGATTCGGGTACGAGTTCGGTTTAGAGTGGAAGGTCCTGAACAGTGGAAGTTTCCTACGGGTCGGGTCGTTCGGTGTCATTTTAATGACATAAACATCGCACTGGAATCTCTAGCGAGTCTCGATACGTTGTAAGATAGTGAGTTCATTGTTCATTCATTCAGTTCATTCTCAATATTTTCCATTATGTGTGGGAACTCATCTGGTGCCAACAATCCTTCTAAGGAATTCAAGCATAGGTATAACATAAGCATATGATACAGGCATAACAACATTTAACTTTTAGTTCATAGGTCTTTGTCTCTGAGGTGAGTGCTAGTATTAGAAAAAGTCTATATATGCCCAGCTTCTAACGTCACGTTGAGTGTTTTGAGTGGAGAAGTGTCCTTAGACTGTAGAACGGCCCGTTGACAGCAAGAATCTTTGACAATTAACAAAACATTTTGTGAAATTTGAAATTGCTTCAAAGGTGCGATTTCGTGTGCTTAATTGAATTCAAATAGATACAAAAAAATATGGTAAAGTTAAATTTTCTATTTTGGGACTAACACTTCAGAAGGCTATTTAATTGCACTGACCAATTCCGGGTTTTCTTCGATCCTAGATTTTATTTGATAGCTGTCCTGCCGTGTGATCACTTAACCATTATTCCTGCACATAATCAAAAAATGAACGAAGATCACTAGGACACGGGCCTGGGAAGGAAGAATAGGCGTAAAAGGTTTATATTCCTTTTGCATAAATAAAAGCATCAATTTGGTTTCCCCTTTCGACATACTTCAAACTCCACTCCCGGTAAAACACTGGACAGTAGATTATTTGACAAAATTTAAATCAAAATGTTAAATGTTTTATCGAAAGTTATGATCGTACGGTATGCTGTTAGCATGGTTTGGGAAGTCTCAAACAGACGCTTAAGACACACCTACTTATCAAATATGCAGCTGCTCGTAGGACTTCACGTCCGTTGCGTAGTACATTGCGGTTTCCTTCCGTGCTAATTCTGTAACCCCACTGGATCACTCACCTACGGTCAGGTTTTGCGGGGTTTGGACTCTTTTCATTTCTCTTTCTTTTTCTTTCTTCATTTTTGTTTTACTTGTCTCCTTACTCAATCGTTTCGGTGGAAGTTTTTTTTTTCCTGTGCAGAGTTGATTATCCTTCGAGGAGTCATAAATTTTCTGCACCAAACTCTCGCCAACGGGGACGGTACGGCAAACACAGACAAACGCTTGGTTGGCAAACTGCCGCATCATCGAACGAACGGCCAAGGCGAATGGAATGGATGGTTGGAGTTGCCGTAGCTAGTAACGGCGGAGACCATTGGCGCGCTGGTGGTGATGCTGGAAAGCGCCAGTTACAACACAGCATGTGTGTGGCCTGACGTATTTACTACTACGGGCGGATAAAAACTGAAGCTGCCTGAAATATTGATTTACTGCAGAGTTTTTCTTTCGCACGTGTACGACCCAGAGCATGCGATCGTACCGTTGTCAACGGGTAGCAAGTGCAAAAAAAAAAGCAAATTACATAGACACACTCACACACACATACACACACACAAACGGACATTGGACAGCAACGAAAAAAAAAGTCTTATGTTTTAATTTTCTTAACGCTTGTGTCTCATTGGCATCGCAGACGGAAAATGATCATATCGTTGAAACGAACCAAAAAGCGCCTCATACTCCAAGGAAGATTTGGAGTCTTGAAAATCCCTCCGTACTACGACGCCGCCGCCACCATGCATGAGTGACACTCTTCTGCTGGCGCAACGCAAACCATTTCCATTTTGTTTTGTGTTTTCGTAAAAATATGGTTTCATTTTCCGCCGGCCCAAGATGGCCACTCATCTCTCGCTCCGCTTGTTCGTATTCGCCGCTATCCATGTCAACCCGGGTTCGGTCACTTAACTTTTTGGCTGAATTATCATCTGAAATGCACATCGGGTCTGTTGGTCGGAGGAGGGTGGGTCGGGCGGTTCCCGTCCGTTATAAGTCATCCGGTAAACGAGAAAACATTTCCCATTTGCGTACCCTCAAACCGTCCTTCACGGTCGTGCTGAGTCTCGCATTCGTTAAATAAATTCGTTTTCAGTGCCACCGGTCAGTTTCCGCTGCCTGTGCAGAGAAAGGTTCATCAACGTGGTGTAGCTTCTTCTTTATTTATTATTTTGTTGTTGGTAGTTGGCCGCCTGCAGTGGTTCGCTTCGCACCTAGCGGACAAAGTCTCTGGTGCCTGAGTGTGGCATAAGAAATGTTCTTCTTCATCTGACATTTCAGGAAGAAGGTCCTTGCCCGCATCAGCCGAGACCCGGTGGGCCCGCACCGTGACTGGGTGAGTTTGTTATTAGGATTTGTTGTTGTTGTTGTTGTTGTTGCTGTTGCGCTCTTCTCGATCCGCCGCGCCCCACACTTAATTGTGCTTTCGGTAATTAGGAAACGGTACGAAACGGTTCCTCCTCTTGTGCCTTCGAGGAGCTTTCGGCATGGGAGCCAACTGGTGTGCCCGGATGGATGGTGGCCAGGCAAAATGAAGGCACCCGTCCTTCGCTTCCAATTATTTTTGTAGCCTTTTTTGGGACAACTTTTTTCTTCTTCTTGCAACGTCCCGTGCCACACAGGACACACGTACATACACCAATAACGTTCGGTGGGCACTGCTCTCATGGGATGCCGTGCCTCCGCCCGCTGCACGTGCCTGCCGGTGAAGATGTTTGTGTACGGCCGAAGAATACCAAGCAACGATCCGGTCCACTGTTCATTTCGTTGCCCGTGATGGGAAAGGAGGAATACTCCTCGGCCAAGAGAAAAAAGGATAAAAACTCTCTCACACACACACACACACACACCGGCCTTAATAATAAAAGTCCATCCCCAAACTCCGGCATGGGAGTTGCGCCTTTTGGTCCCTGCAGCCCCAGGTAGCAAACGATGCGGAAAAACTCGTTTTACTCGTCGCCACACTCAACGCACCAATTTCTTCCATGGTGAGGAAATCAGTACTTCCAATTATATTGTGGCCGCTTGGATGTGTGTGTGTGTTTTTTTATGATAACCAAGCGAAGGGTAGTTGACCTTCGGTTATGTCTAGAGCAGTTTGCACATACCGGGACACATTATGTGGCTGGAGATAGATGGAGGAATTAAAACAATCAAACACATATTGTTTCACATAGAAACTTTTGTTATATAATGTTGTGATGGTTAAGGATTGGCAAGTTGTACACAATAAGATGCTTAATTACGCTCAATTATGTGTTAAATAATTGTATATTTTTAACATATATATACAAACTTTCAACTTAACTATACTTCTTACTGAAACTGCTTCATAAACAATTTCTACAATTTATGTAACCAAAAGTTTAAAGTTAACCAAATAATGGTTTTGGCTTCTGCACCACACAGCCAACACTTGTTAGGGCAATTGCCACCAATGCGGTTCTACTAACGTCAACGTCTTTAAAGACGATGATAATGACACCACGGTGATGCTATTCTTCCCAACAGTTTTCCACTTTGATACCGCTGTTGGTGTTGTTTCACTTTTCCTTTAATTGATACCGTGGGATCTCCGAAGCTTTCGGGCGATGGGAGGAGGTGGCAAAATTGGATGGAACGAAGCAGCGCTCCAGGAACTTTTCCCTCACGAGTTCGAGGTTTCCCGCATCCCGATTTTCTCACTCACTCACTCACTCACAACGCAAACGCTCCCCCAGAGCAAGCGCGTAAGCATCAAACTCCCGTTTTGTGCGAAAAGGATGGTGCTCGGTGGGATGGTACGGGTGGTACGGTGCACGGACGCGGAGGCATTAATTTTTTACAACAAAATTTATATCATTTTTTACGACTTAGTTCCTCGCTTGCGTCTCCGCGCTTTGCCTTTTGTTGTGCCCATCCCGCGTAGCGGTATGGAGTTGAAAAGCTCGCGCTACGATGCACGCTGAAGTTTGAAGCTTTGCACCAATACCGCTGCATGAGTGGGGGGGGGGGGGTTGGTGAAGGCAGCAAAAGGAAAAAAATCGAGGAAGGCGCTCGCGGATGTGGGAAAGGAGGCGGCGAACAAGGAAGATGGGGGAGGTGGATGATGGGCGATAAAAAATGCCTCTCCTCGGTATTGAAAGTTTGTTTTTCCTTTTTGCCGTTTTAATTCGGTTACGCTTCTCCCGGTGCCATTCTGCTAGTGATAATGATCTGCCATGGAAACTGCTGTGGCAAGCGAGGTGGAAAGTATGGGGAGCGCGAGCAGTGGTGCGGAGGTTGGTTTTATGTTTATGCTGCATAACGACACTGAACACTGCAAGGCTGCCGATGAAATCGGGCGAGCGAGAAGGGGGTTGGGAAAAACCGGAAACCACTACCAGCGAAACGGAGCAGTCGTTAGTTTGGCGAAGCGAGCGCTGTACTATCATGTAAAAAGGTTGTGCGAAAAACGGAATCGACCATCGAACGGAAACGGCACGGGAGATGGGGACAGTTTTAACCTAGATTTTTGAACCGCTTGCGGTGCTTTATCCATTTCCGAGGGCAGGTTTTTCACTTCCCGCAATTTGATGTGCGTACGCGAGTGACAGTTTGCTATTGTTCCGCGTTTTTCCTTTCTTTTTTTTTTGTTTTTACTTTGTGTCATTCCGTTTTATTGATCGTTTTTCTCTACTATGTGCGATATTTCAGCATGTGACTTAAATAGCGTCACTTAAGCGATGTAGCTATCCTTTCAAGTAGGGGCATGAAACACAAAGTTTTAGTTTATTGCAGTAAAGTCCCGTGAGTGACTCCACGGAAATAACCACTTTGGCAATAAGATCGACTACGTGTGTCTAAGACAACCAAACGTGTTCAGAAAGAAACAACGATTATGACTCTCGCTTTGTTTAATCTAATGATACTGTGTGGAACCGATCGTATCCGGCTCGGATAAGGCTCTACTACCAGAAAAAGAAAGCAGTAGTAGTACGATCAAAAGGTGAAGAGAACAGTAAAAATGTCAAAACTAAGATAGCCTCCTTTTCCAATTGGGATTCTCGCAGTGATTCGCTCATCAGAAGAATAAAAACCAATGAAAGATAAGTTAGTATTAGAGCCTTAAGTTCAGTACGAATTAAGGTATGGAATGGAGTGCATTGATGTCTTAGGACTGAATATTCCCTGTTCAAAAATTACTCCTGCTCTTTTGGTGTTTACTAGGCTACTAACTCGATGGGCAATGCATATCCTGCTTGCCTCGTGCTGTCTTTGCCTAGAATCACGATTTTAGGAACTATCAGCTTATTTCGATATTGATCGATGACCCTTTTGGCGAACCTAATTCTGCTCCTAGCGCCACCTAGTGTGAAATCTTCTAAACAAATTCACAAAAAAATACAATTATAAGTTTTTATCCTTAACACTACAAGATCGATGTATCCCATTCGTACAAGCGATAGCTGGAAACTATTAGAGAAAGGAAAACCCAACTACTATTATCTTTTTTTTATTCATGAAGAACGGCCAGGCCATATTGCTAACTACTATTCTATTTGGAGAAATAAAATGATATAGACATCACCAGTCGGAATTGTATAAGCATGTAACGCCTTCTTAAATTTCTTCTATCTTGGAAACTTCTTCACTCAAACCACCTGTCGCGACGGTCGATGCTGGAAGATAAAATCAACGACACAGGCTCTACAATGACGAGGTCTCTCATCTTGCAACGAGACGTCATTAGAATGACACCGTACTACCTGTCTTCTAATGTGTTTACAAGCCTTTCACAGTGGACAGATGGACAGAGAGGCCAAATTGAGTCGGAGTGATAGCGTTTACTTATTTAACTATCAGAGCAGGGCAACGTTTTCCAACAGCAATATGTTCCCGAACGAAATTCAACTGTTTCTCACCCGGCACTGTATGAAACTGCCATGGTCGTCACGTCGGTGAACACGTACACCTCTGGTATGCAGCCATTAAAAGTAAGTGCCAGCTTCGGTAAAGTTTTATGTGATTTTGTGCGCGGTAATGAATTTCTTCAACTAACCAGCATCCATTAATTAGGATTGTGCTGTTTATCTCGCGCTGAGACAACTTTTCGGCAACCAAAATACGCTTTTGCACGCTCTGCGGTGCTTGCCAAGCGAATGGCGGCACGAGCAAACCATGTACGGGGCCTAGCACAATAGTTCAATTACGGAATTTTCTTTTAATTCGCTGCTCGCTCCTTTTCGTTTCGTGGCGATTTTAGGCGTTGCGCCGATGGGGTATGGCACTAAATCGAATTTATTACCCCACTCTCTTTCTCTCCCGGCGCACGGGAAGCTCCGGTGGGGACAATCGACCCGGAAGGCAATCGTTTTCATTACTTGCCACCGTGCGACGTCAAATAGCGCGCCGGACGGCGGATAGCTGGCCTTGCCCAATGGGCAGAGGATTAAATGACCGAAAAAACTCGCCAATATTGTAAGTGATTACGTGCCTCCAACTCAGCCGCTTTCACCGCCTAAGTGAACCCACCCAACCCACGGTCCGGGTGTACGGCGGTTCGGGAGTGGTAAAACTAATTGACATGAAGCGATAAAGTACCTTCGCTGGCGGTTAGCCGTACCGGGAGTGGCTACGGCATTTCCACCACAAGAAGTTGGGCGCACGGCGGCGCTTTCCTCTGCTTGCTCCCCCGCCCCCATATGTGCCGGCCAACCACGAACCCGAGTACCGCTGGTACTCAGGTAGGTGTGCGCAATGGGTAATGTTGGTTTTAATTACAGCTGGATGCGATCGGCCACAGGCGAGCTCCAGCGGCGTGAGCGGTTCGTGTAGCTGAACCGCTGATTGACCTTCAGCCGCGATTCGTATTGCAGGTTTGATGAGCGTGACCGGCGTGCCGAGCAAATGTGTGTGCATGGTTCGCGGTAGTCACTTTATGGCGAATGGAAAAGGCCACCGGGCAGAAATGGTCGACCCGAACGAACTATTAAGGTTAATGTTTCGGCATATCGATCCAGTCGGGGGCTACGGACGAGCCCCCAAACTTCGTTCCATCGTGCGGGGGAAAAGGCTTTACCCCTTCGGGCGTACTCTGCGCTCACGGGGCCGGGGCGCGCGCGTACTGATTTGAGTAATTTTGTTTCGCTTATTTATTTATCTCACAAACTGAACAACTTCATTAGTCGTCGGGGGTTATTGTGGGGGAGGGGGAGTTAGGGAAAAGGAAAATGAGTAGAAAAATGGTTCATTAATTAGAAAAAGGGAATGTGTTTGTGCGTATAAACGGGGTGAAACAGTACCACGAACATTAATTGGCGTGAAGAGTGCTTACTGTTTGCTTTCTTTGCCTTCTGCTCAGACAGTTTAGCGTTTATAATTAGTGGACGGAATTTTTTGCCTTGAAATCATCGCATTGTAATCCTTTTTGCTTACAATGTTGATGTATTAATACAGACCAAGGGTAAATTTCGTGGGACTACAATTCAATGTAATTCAACGGCTAGCGTACGTTGTAGTGGTTGAAAAGTGGTAGCTCGAAATAAGAGTTTAATTCTTTCCGTAACAATGCTCATATTTAAAAGTTATTTTGTTAATGGAAGTTCCAACTCCAAATATCACTACCTCCATTCCTAAGAAGTGTTGTTGAAAAAGCGAGAAATGTATTTTTAATGCTGTCGAAATCGCCTAATTTTCGCCACTGATCTCAACTGCGGCAAATGAATTATTTTATCATTATTCTATCCACAACCTAACACATCGTTTGTCCTATATACTCAAGATCTTCTTTCTTATATTTTTTTATATCCTGCTTCATGTCTGATTCTTGTTCAAAATTAATTTGCTGTGTAACGTCTTGATTGTCAGCTTCTGAGACTGTTCCTCGAAGAGTTCGATCACATCTCTCTCATCCACCTTCGGACGAAGAGATTTTCCCAGAGAGAAATTTACAACAGATATTTCGTGTTTCAATCCTACGAAGGCACTTTTAGCTACAATCTTAGGTCATAGCTTCTTCGTTGTTCAAATCCAGGTTAAGAGCTTCAAACACCCTGATCATTAATTCTTCGGTACATCAGTAGGTCAAGGAAGTCTTGGCTAGAACTCTGGAAAAGAAAAGGTTCCCATGTTATGTCAACTCAATATAAAACGACGGAAATGATAACGCAGACTGAGGTTTAAAAAGCGAAGAACAAACAACATCCGATTGCTTGTAGCTTAATGCAAAATATCGCTCATTTGACGGCTCGCATCCCAAATCACTCGCATTTCAGATCACTCATATCTCAACGGTACACTTTGTTTAGTAACAACTGTTCAGAGATTGACTTGACAATCATATATCGATTAATATCTATTTAAATGTCGTAAAATATCTATTTGTAATGGTACACTTTCGATAGTGGTTTTTTTTTATTGAATGACCAAAAAGAGAATGATTAAAAAAAACATGTAAAAGTAAAATGAAGAAAGTTCAATAATTTGTACAACCTGCCCGTTTAGCCAAAGCTTGGCAGTAATAATGTAATGTAAGAGAATGGACGCAAAACACACGAACAAATCGTGGATAATTATGCTACGCCGCTGTACACACTATAAACTGTCCCTCGTTAGCGTGTATTTAAATGCAATTCAATGAGGTGCCGGCCGAAGTGTGCGCTAATTGTTTCTCATTTGTATGCGATAGCATACACGTACCAATAGAAGAAATTTAAAAAAAAATTACCCCCCCCCTCCAGCACACCATTTTACCGCGTGTTAATTACGCAATGCAGCTTGACGCGTGGCAAATACGGGAATATCACTTTAGTATCCTTGCTGTCCTTTACCGATGTGTCTACCGGTACTTTGCATCTTAAGCACCGTTTGCTGCTGGGTGTTCGGTGGCAACATAGCGTGCCGTCGTACAATTCATTGGCAATGCTTTTTTTTTTGCTCGCTGTTGTTGTTTTGCTTTGTCCTTTTTTGCTTTTGTTTTTGTACAATCCGAACCCGCTACTACACTCGAATACACCGGCTGGACCGCATCACCATCGTAAGTAACATTTCAAGGATAGTAGTGAAACTTCATATTAACACCTTGCTCACATCGGTTTTGCGCGTGTAGTTTGAAGGGCGTAAGTGGTTTTTTTTTTCGCTCTACTAGCGTTTCTTTCGTGCGGCGGAAAGGCACGTTTGTTTATTCCGGACTGCGGGACTTGTCTAATGGTAGCACGCTTGCCGGAACATACCTGCAGCTAGCATGACGGAGCCTTTGTGCAGCCGACGACCTTCGGTCTGTTTTAGCGATTATTTAGATGTTTTTTGGCGTGGTTTGAAAATTGTACAGCGCGATACCGAGCGAGATTGACAGTTTGCTTCCCGTGAGCGACCATGCGCCTCCATCTCGTGCACGTGCCGGTGGAAAGCTTCGTAGCGGAGCTTTACTCTTCGTGCTGTCCGGTGTTTGACATTGTTCAAATCTTTTTCTGTTTTTTTTTCTGTTTGTTTGTTGCTTTACTTTATTTTTGACATGGTTTTTTCCTTCCTGCAAGCAGCAGTGACTTTTTTCCCTTATTTGCATTTGTCTTTCATTTTTGCAGCACAATTTTTGTGGCATCAATTATATTGTTTCAATTGATACAAAAAGCTAACCGACTCCAATTGACAGCTGGTAGCAGCTCGTGCATAGTCAAACGTATGGAAGCATTGTTTTGTGCCGGAACCCTACCTTCCCCGCTGGTCGATTAAAATTTATTGTGACGTGTAATTGCAATTATAAATGTTTTTATTATGGAAATGTGTGTGCACCGACCGCAAATAGTCGCAGCACCGTGGTGGGTACCGTTGCACTGCCCTATTTCACCGGGATGAAACAAATTGTCATGTAAATGACTAGTAATTTAAACGCAATCAGCAGCGGCATCGCTCGATTGGTGCCATTTTTTTTGTTCTTCCGTCACTCTCTCTCTCTCTCTCTCACACTCGAATATCTTAAAACGTTACTCACTCTTTGTTTCGCGTGGTTTTGTTTTGACTGGTTTTAAAGCGTTGCAAACGGTAACACCGGTAACACAATGTGTGCAAATGAACGCGAACACTATCGATCGTATAATAGACGTTCCATTGAGTTGTGGAGTTGCAATGGGTTGCCCACACGGTATGCCGGGACGGGACGCGAAAGGGGTTCAACATATTCTGCAGCGGTGGCTGCAAAATGCTGCGGGCCTGCGAACATGTGTCGCATTTAATTAAGCCGTACCGGCGTGGAAAATTAAAATAAATAACCTTTTTTTTGGGTTGGTGCCGTGTGTAAACACGCGTGCGAAATTATGCTTCCAGTGCAGCTGCTTTCGCCGGGCCAGGAAAGTTGCTGGCTGTACAGCTTAATTGAGTTGGAGAGCATGCCATGCTCCAAATTGCAGGTTAAACAAAAAAATACTGTGGATGTATCACTCCGGCGAAGCAAAGCTTTTTATTTGTATTATAATATGATGAAATAATCGTGTTTATTTTGCATGTTTTTAATGAGAAAATATGGCAATTAGCATGTTGACATATGATCGCAATAACATCTCAACTATCGCATTGAGGGCGCATTGAGGGAGCATTAACTGTTTTTTTTTATTCGTTTTATATATTTTTTTTAAGGTTTAATGATTTAAACGCTGGTTGAAACTTGCCGTTAAAGATAGGTAAAAGTGCAACTTTGATCAAATATTGCTTTCTTCTCAAAAGTTCGTTTCGAACTCCGGATGAATATCACACATCACGATCAATTAATATATTTAAAAAAATAACTTATTCGACAGAGTTCATGAACTTACTAGACTCGCCACACTCCGGTGGTCATGTCATTGGAATGACACCGGACGACCCAGCTCGTAAAGTCTTTTTAAATGCCTCATGGAGTGATGGTTTTGATACGTCCGGCAGGGAGGACTCCTGCAGTAAGCCAATACCGAGTAGTAGCAGCGTAGCAGCGTCGGATAAGTTACTAAATAGTTTTTCCTCTATGTATTGGTGTTAGTTAAATTATATTCAGCAGAAAAGAATTTGCAATTTCAATGGATAACACGAAGCCGATGGTTGCAATATTTTGACAACTTGCTGCTACAGCAAAATATTCACGATGTATGAAGGTTGTAGGTTGGATAAAACTTTTCTTGACAATAGTTTGTACTAGTGTACGTAAAAAAAAGACTTGTATTCATTGTGTGAGTAGTTAAATATTTACGAATAATATGTGAATACTTTGAGAGTCGATTCAAGATTTGAATTACTTTTCACAGGTGACTTATTAAGTAATAGCACTAGTTTTGTTTGAATGATTTAGCTGAGCATGGTAAAGGCAATATTAGGCCAGCAACTCACACGATAAAAATGAAAACACAACATTGAAATATTGATTGCACTGTGACCACCTTGAATATATCTTCTGCTAAAGAACTTTCCACTCTAGTGGCAGTAAAACACGCTGTTTACTTCTGCACGTAAACTGCGCCACAAGTAAATCCAGCACGGGCAACTGCAACTCATTCGCTAGGAACGTTACCAACGCTTGAGTGTTTTTTTTGTTGTTGTTTTGTTTATGCAAAACCTGCAATCGTAAAACGTTTGCAGCGTGCTTGCGCTTGCACGGCATAAATCTATCTAAAGAAACTACACTATCCAGCCTCATTCGAACTGCATTTGCTTGTTCTTAGCATGTTTGTGTCATGTTTTTTTTTTTGGAGTTCTGTTTCTTGTTCTTTCAATGCCCCACGAAAGACTTGGTTCCTTGGTGGCCTTCTTACGCGACCCGACCCGAACATCGAACACAATTGTCACCGTAGCGTACTGCTGCTACCGGTTCGGTTGGGTTTATGCAGCAGTATGCAGCAGTGTGCATCATCAAGCACACTGCAGTCGGGGGAGGGTGTGAACGACGCGGTCCCTGGCGGTCCCTGACCTGACCTCGAACTGCACCGAACCGAATGTTGCATATAAATCACCAGTTTAGAGCAGCGGCACGGGCACGGCTTGGAAGCACTACAAGAAAGAAACTATACTCGCCACGAATCACGAAACAGTGGCACGATTTTCTTCTCGATTCGAACATCGAGCGCTCGTGTGCTGGCTTTGTTGTGTTGTGTTGTGCTGTCTTGCATTTACTTTTATTTCTTTGCCGTACTTTCGCCCGCATGACCGGGACAAGGTTACCGCATGGTAGTTCATCCTGCCCGGTAGCAATGGAAGACAACGAACGAACAGAACATGGTGGGGGTGAGTGAAAAAATTTGATCAAAAGTGGAGTGAATTTAGCATAAAAATTGCGATGGTTAGGTTTTTCCATTTTACGCCGAGGTGAAAAGAAAGGATTTAATCGTTTTTGCTTTGTTTGCCTTCTGCAACAACGGTCTTAAGATAGAACGTTCCGTTCCGTCCGCTATCCTTGGGTGGATGTGTTCTTTTTTCCCTCCGCTTTGCAATCGATTCATGTTAAGGAATAAAATCTAGAGCAAAAATACATCAATGTGAGCAGTGCGTTGACAGACACAAAAGACCACACAAACGACTTGCCGAACACGCCGAACCTTATACCGGTGCATGTTTGCGGCTTTGTGTTTTGCATTTTCCAGTAGCGCATTAAACCTCGTTCGAGCAGAAACGGAAAATGCAATCATGAACGAAAGAAGATTATTTCATCCATCGAAAAACGGATCATTGTATGCGCTTGTTAGATGCATCTGAGCATGAAACTCAGGTGTTCCCCCGATAAGAATTGGCTTAATGTATTAGACTTTCAACAACATTTTTGTCTCAAAATCATAAAACGCCTCAAACGCAATAAAATGTAAAATGTAATCCAAGCAATCCGGAAGAAAAACATAACATCTTTTTATAATGCACAACATGCCTCTAACATTGATACAAATTTTAAAAAGATATTGTCTTCATATCGGTGCGTACAAAACGAGCACAAATCGTGTCTAATTGTAATCACGCTGGAGTTAACGGGGGCTGTATATGGTACTGCACCTTTTAGGGTCAAAATTGTCACACTGCAAACGTTATGACGCATCGGTGTGGGCGAACCGTAGTCCTCGTCCTCGACCAGCAGCACTGAAACACTGACATGGTCTCAAGTGCCTAACGGCAATCATTACCTCATTTGCCATTGCTGCTCGAGCTGAACAACACTAATGACACAAACACTTGCACCATTTCATGTGTCATTCATCTTCAGTGCTTTTTGCTTCACTTGTCGGTGCACTCGCGCCATCCCTGTTGCGAGTGTCCCTTAGAGAATGGGTGGGGAAGCACCTTTTGGGTGCTTCAAATCGACCCTTTCCGCTTTCCCTGCTGATGCTGATGGCTTGATCTCTCTTCTCTCTCTCTCTCTCTCTCTCTCTCTCTCTCTCTCTCTCTCTCTCTCTCTCTCTCTCTCTCTCTCTCTAGATTCCTCTAGAGACCTAGATTATACGTAGCCTGTATGTGTGTGTGTTTGCGAGACGAAGAAGAAGTAGGAAAAAAGGCATCAAGATGCAACCAGTTGGTCACACTGAAGATGCTCTTGGCATGTTATCCAAAGTACACTTGTGACTGTTCCGGCATGACACACCGCCCTTGGAAGCTTGTCCAGTTTTGATGTACACATTTTGTTCACTGACGTATGGCAAATTTTGATTGATTTTCACTTTGCTGCACAGCAATACTGTTGACAGTATGTCGCTCTTCATCATGCCTTTTTTTTTGCGCTCCAACACATTGTGGGTCACCGTCCTTGCACAGTTGATGGTACAAGAGTCTTGAGAAAACTGAACCATAAAGCCATTGAAAAAATGTAATTTAATCGACTACACAACAAAAGAAACCTTCAGATACCCGATTACAATTCATCCGAGCTGGGTTGGAGAGCCCCTGAGCATTCGAGCTTGCATACGATTTCTGGTTCGTTTTTTTTTTTGTTTGCTTACTTCCCATCGATCCACACTGTCGAGTGGGGCTCCATTGAGCTACATTTGTGCAAAGCGCATAATTTTACAAGAGCCCTCACAACTTGGAATGCAGCAAGTGCAACCCGTGCCTGTTGCACTCGAGTAGCGGCTGAAGTACTGTCCCCAAACAAAGCTTCTCCTGCACACGGGGGTCCTGGCTGGTTTGCCCCGAGTTGAACCTGCTACACCATCTTCCCATCCATCAGAGCTCACTCCCCTCCCTCCAAAAGCACCATACCTTGCCCAGATGGAGCGCGAACTCGAGCTTTATGACCTGTATAGCATCTCCCATCCAGCTCACCTGAAAGACAATCAAGAGAGAACAGAGAACGCAAATAAGTTCAACGAAATAATTTAATTAAGGTGACAACCTCCATTCGGGCGTCCATGTTTGCGGAATTAGGCTCTTCAAACTTTCGGATCCCGTGCCACCACCACCGCCCAGCAGCAGTTTGACGTTTTGGTCGTTCCATTTTTATTCCTCCAATTGGCGAACATTGGGGTGGTGGAGAACGGTGGTGGTGGTGGGTGGGGTACGGGGAGTGTGCTAGTGTGGAAGATAGCACCGGACAGATGAGTATCACACTAATTGCCTGTCTTTCAAAATGAGAACGTTCGAGGTGCGCTCTTAAGGGCGAAACAGATAGCTTTATATTTTCGTCAGGATAAAATTAGAACTTGCGGGCATGTTTCGGGGTTCTTTCTTCCCGTTCATTCTGTAACGGTAGCCAATGCTACGGCCGATGGTGTGAAACTACGTCATCGGGCTGTGGACGGTATAGTAACAGAAGCCGGTTGTAGCTAGGATCTAAAGGGATGGGAGCGGGGGGAGGGGGGCTGTGTTTGAGTACATATCTGCCGAGATAGCAAAATAAAATGGCTTGTGGCGACGAGTATGGCCACATTGTACCCACTCCATTGAAAAAGTTTTCTGCAATCTTGCTAATCTAGTAACCGATTACAGTACAATGCTGACGTCATTACTGGAACGGGAAGAATGTAAAATTCGACAATACAAAAGGGCGAAGCAAAATATCGAAAATGCGCAAAGTTATAATAGATTTTTATAATTTGGTTTGGTGTAACCAAGCTTTAAATAAAAATGCCCCATTGGTTCAATTAGAGATGGACATATTAATAAGCAAACCGATGAGGGAAGGAGAAAACAAAGCCGTTTTTACTACAATAGCAGTGAGTTTTAGCATGATGGAGACGCCTGGTGGCTAACAACCGATCGGTGTATTTATTAATAGAAATCAATAGATTTTTCGTGCTAGTTTGACAAATTGTATGACGTTGATAGTATTATTGTTACCATTATTTCCTGAAAATATTGTTTTGACTTCATGTTCATTCCAACCTTTGTTGAAGTGATCAGTAACGAGTTTCAGCAAGCTTTTGGAACAGTAGATCAAATAAGTGTTTGATTTAAACCAAAGCACAGGGAAAAGAAAATTCTATCGGGCAGATAGACAACACTTGTAACAAAACCAAAACATTCCAAAGAAAACCGTAAACGTGATCCGTGACCGGCAGACGTAATAAGGTTGATGCGTGTGTGTGTGTGTCTTTTTTTTTTTGGGCTTATCAATACTTTCTTTGAAGCCCTTTCCTTGTGCGTTTCGCATAGATATAAGTTTCGTGTTTGACTGTGGAAAAAATACGATAAAAACACACACACGAAAAAGTGATATCGACGCAGCAAAACGTGACCACTTACGCAAAGGGAATTGTTTTGTCTGTGAGGTTTGGCCGGAGATTTGGAGATTCTGTGAGGCAAACGCTAGCCCGTAAGTGACGGTGGCATGCAAAATGCGACCCACTATCATCTAACGGTGAGTTCATATTCATTTCATTCGCTGAAGTGCGGCGGGAAATGCTTTGCGTGCGAGATACGGTAACCGATCAGCATCGATTATGCAGGCTGCTTAATACTTTTCGCACGATGTTTGATTATTAAACAGATGATCCGGTGGCGGATGTTACCATTGCCATCAAGGAAGTTTCACTGAATAAAAGCTAAGCGTGGTTACAGTGCGGTGGTGTTGGAGTCTGAGGCAACATACGACAATTTTCCGTTACGATTGTTTCATTTTCTTAAAGTAAGACTAAATCTCATTGCAACTGTCCTTTAATATCTCACCGGCATAAACACTGCGTCCGACTGAACCAATGCTAATCCAGCAAGAAATGATTCCATCTGCTTGATTCAAAGGTCACAAAGTCAAAGGCATCCACTGGGGATTCGCACGGCACATGTAACGAAGCAGGCAGAACAAATGATAGCCGAACGAGTACAGGAACGAGTGGGTGAGGTCGCATTAGGCACAAATGCGTACCAATGCATGGTGCACGCACGTCATACTGGCATAATGTACCGAACGAAACGAACATTAGCAGCACATGGGACCGGTCGAAGCATGCATGGCAATGGAACGCCCCATACTACTATGCCCTATATGCCGAAGCAAAGCCTTTTCCTCTGCCGTGCTACGGTGTTCCGCATTGCTAAAGCATATTACCGAACGGAATGCATGAAATGGTGGGCAAATATTTCGACGTTTCTTCGATAAGCTTATTCCCGTATTTTTGCGTGTAGCTATCTCGCCATCACGTGCGGTATCGTGCCTTACGTGACTGGTGCCTCGGGTTCGGCAGCACCGTGAATGCCAATGTCATAGAAAAGAAGGTAATATGGTATCTGGTAGAGAGGGTACAAGATGTGGATAAGATTCGATTAAAATGGAACTAGTCGATAGGCGAGATTTTCCTTCTTCCATTTTTTTCTTCTCCCTTTTTGGCAAAATCCTTCCACCAAAGTCAAACCACAAAAGACATGTTACATCGCATGCAGTGGCAGCACAGGGTCCGTTGGGTAAAGATATGCAAATATGCTTCTTCACGTACATGGTGAAAGTATTCTCAACACACGCCGGGCTGATTGGATTTGCTGTGTTCGAAATTGAAAGGATTTTTAGTGCATTTTTTTCACCATCGGTGTGGAGGAAATTGAAAAAAATAATAGAGGGTAGTGATTTTACGAACGGTTAGAAGAATGTTATCAAATTTAGCAAAGAACAGTGTTAATTTTAATATTAAACCGAGAACTATACTGGGAAAAAATTAGCAAAAGGAAATAAGATCGCATTGTTAATTAGAGGTTGTTTACTGTAAAAAGTTTTTAAATCGATTTTTACCACCAATGTTACACACGTAGTCACGAAATGATTTTTGCACTTGATGTGCTTGGTATAAATATTAGCTTTGATAAATTTGGGTATTTTTTGTAAGCTTCCATTTGCTGTTTGGCCTAAGCCTAATGGCTAGTGTAAATAATGCTTCTTTATTTCAAACGGATATTGCTGTCATAATTTTTCCTATTTACTTAAATTTTAAATAACTTGAACTAAAAGCTACTCATTAACGAGCTATGGCGTGGCATAATTGCTAAATTTTTCGAGATCGTTGTACAAAACTCGATCATGAATTACTGTCGATCGCCCGTTTCAATCTGTCGGCATGAATTCTTCCCCTAAACACAGTGTGGCTACAAATCTGTTCAAATTTCTGTTCAAAATTAGGTGAAGTTAAACCTAGGAAAAAAGGATTAGATTGTTTTCCTAATGAAGGGTTCGGTCAGCTGCTCAACAAATGTCACAACCACGCATTTTGCTTGCTGGTCTGAACCAGGTTGGGCCAAAAATGTAAACAAGCATTTATTTTTAACAACAAAAATAGGATTATAGCACTTGATTTTTGAATATTCTTAATAACCAAACTTATAATGAGTTGAAACGGCCCAGTACCTGGATTATCTGACATATTCAGGCTGAAAGCTAAAGCTTAGGCTAACTTTTGGTATGATCTGCCCCAATATTTGTTTACGTACTGTATAGATCACATGCTCTTTAAGCTTTGAACTAAATGGTATTAAAGCTCCGATTATTTTTTTTGTTTCGTTAGCACGGCCAGGGTGTATCCACTTATTTTTATCACGTAACCGTATAGTCAGTCCTTGCTACAGGTTTGGCCAGGATGGAATTTCCGCCTCGGTGCTGTCGTATGAAGACCGACACCGCTACCGATACAGTACCGGACCACACCAATTATTATAATTTATTATTATAAAAAAAATATTATTACTATTCGGGAAATATCAAACTGTATTGCAAGTGTCGATAAAAAAATGAGCTAAATCTGTTTTTCTATCCCCAATAAGATTTGGTTGTATTGCGAAACAATCTTTTCCGTATATGCACGTAAGCATCAGTTTTAATTGCAGTGTAGAAACGCGTGACGGTAGCTCATAACAAGCAACAACTATTTATAGTACGGTGCCGGATTACAAATACGAAACTAAAAATACCATCAAATGGGTCATTATTGAGTAACGATTCCCAAACACCAAACTGTAACCCCCTCCCCCTTCCGTCGGCAGCTATCGGAGACGGGATCTAAAGCTGCTTTCATGACGATGGCGCCATCATTTCCATACTGTCACCTTCGCCAGCCGATGGTGTGTTACGCGTATATGGTTAGATAAGATCAAAAATCATTCACCCCATAGCAATCCACCGTCCACACAGTCTGAGGGTCTGCCAAATGGGACTGATGACCAATGCGAAAGATGAGGGTTGTAAGGCGTTCCCCGTTCGCTGCCCCCTGCGACAAACGCTCCGTAACCGGAAACCATTGTCCGACAGGGTGGCGTTTACCGCTTGTTGACCTTAACGCTAATGTGCTTCGGTTACTATTCAATAGCGCCTGCGTTTAGGGCAGCAGTGACCAACGGGGTTTGCTTCCAGAAATTCTAACCCCCGTCCGATCGTGTCCTTGGATAGGGGTCGTTTCTGTTATTTTTCTTATCAACGAGCTTGGTGTTTTTATTTTGTGAACAGTTGTCGTAAAAAAACGAGCCTTCGTTTTTGGACGGTTTGGTAACAAATCAACACAAAGCGACCTGCCAAGTTGAGTGTGGAATATATTTCGTCCCTCGTGGAACGGACGCACCGGACTGTTTCCGGTGCGCGCATGAGGCGGTAAGCACGGGAAAACGCGAAAGTTTTGACGAGCCACACCGCTACGATAAGTATCGCGTGTCTGGTTTTGATTAATTTATTTACACTCCGTGTAGTAATTGGAGGAAAAGCGAAACATTTAGTAGTAATTACCCATGGAACGGCGTCACATCGATATCCCGTACCGGCGGGTTCTTGCTGTGAAGATATGTGAACGACTGCAGCTGTACATAACGTATCGGGGGTCCAGATCGTAAATCATACATCATTAGTGTTGTGTGGTGTTTTTTTTTGTGTATCTTTTTATTTTTCGTGCCCAACAGTCCACCAGAAATGGAGACCTCGCTTGAATTGCTTTCGCGTTTCAGCTTCACGTGGTGGACACGGAGTGCACGGAAGGAGTGTCGCTGCCTAATGATGCGCCCGCTCCGCCATCATTTGCACTTGTGGGTGCGTACGTCGTTGGGGACACGTCTTGGGCAGTGGTTTACTGGCCAATGGGCGGCGGGTACCACTTCTTCCCGAGTACCACTTATGCGCTGGGGCGGAAGCATTCAATCAGTAAACCCACGGTTGATTTGATAAGTTTATCGATAAAGGAAAGAATACGAGGATAATCCAAGGTGATATTGTTAGTCTTACCAGGAACGTCCGAAGGTGGGTTCCCATAATTGTAAAACTTTTGCTATGAATAAATACCACGGAAGTTGCTCCTGGTTCGTTCGCTCGTGGACAAAAATAAAGCAATCCGTTTCGAACCCTCCTCATTTGTTGCCGGACCGTATGACCTTCACCGAACGCCCACACAGCGGACATCCCGACGGCCTTTGTCAATTTCACACCGGGAGCTGGGTATGGAACACCTTTGCAAACCACTTTTGCGTGCAAAAACGGGCCCATACTATCCGGCACGTGAAACCCCTTAAATGAGTGAATAATGGGCAGACGTCAGAGTTTTGTCCGAATGTTGTCAAAAGTTTCCAATCGATCCCGGTCCCCGGCCCATCCTGCTCCGTCAGGAGGCAGAGCTCTGGTCTGTGTCTGTGTCCCGAGCTTTGGGTCTAATTGACAGTGCGAAAAGTCAGTTGCCAAATAAACGAGGGGAAACCTCGGAGCAGACCGGACGGTTAGGTACACGGAACCCGGATGAAAAAAAAAAAAAACGGGGAGAAAAATCAGCCAAAGATGATACTTCAATCTTTTATTCCGTGGGCCGAGAGCCAGCACGTGGATGGAGTCATCTCGTCGATCTCCATCTGTCACACGCAATCACACTAAGGCTAAATGTCAAAGGTTGACATTTGCCGCCAAGTGTCAAACGGGGTTCTTCAGAAGACAGAATTGGAACCGGTTGGTGTTGGGTACTCAGATGGACAAAAGCGTCATCTATTCTACTCGCAGATTAATATGATATTATCTGTATGTCTTTCTCTGTGTGTGTGTGTGTGTCTTTTCTTTGTGTGGCTCGTTCATTGCATCTTTTTCTTTTTGAGGTCATGAACTGTTATAGCTTGCAAGAGTCATGGCCGCCAGCGGCACATTGACGGGTTGATGTTTTTTTTTTTTGGCTTTGGCACCGCGGTGGATGGTTCGCGTCAACCGATGGTATCCGTAATTGAAAGCAATTCTCCATTGTGATCCGTCTTTATTGTGTGTGTGTGTGTGTGTCCCCGGACAGCGTGAGGTGTATTGTGTGTGGTGTACGTATAAAAAAGCACAAGAACGGGATGATGTGCTGCTCGTACCAACACAGGGCATTCATTGACGTGAGTGGAACACACACTCAACCGGATACCAATTTGATCCGTGATGGACGACAGTCCGTCGGCCATCCGAACGTCAGAAGCTGCCCACGGTCAGTTTTCGTCGTCCTTCAAATGTGGTCGAATGACGCGTGTGTTTGCCTGACCTGATAGAGGGCGTGGAATGATGTTAAAGGAATTGCATTCCACTGGCAATCGACAATCCGGCACGAAGACCGAGGGCATTGTGTGGAGGCCACAAGGCACAAGGCAATCAGACTACATTCGTGATAAATAGAACGGAGCAAAGGGCAATTCTTTTATACGACAGCAGCAGTAGCAGCAGCAACAACAAAAAACAGATAAAGTTAATAGCGTTCTGTGGTTATAAGTTCGTGCCTAAAGTGTTTCCGTGATGTATAGAGGCAAGCTAAACAGCTTTCATTTTAAGACGTTTTGTTTTTTTTTCCACGTCACCATTTATAGATCGAATCGGATGCCGGTTGCGCTTACCCATTTGGTGGAAGCTTAACGTGTAGTGAGTGTTAGGGAAATGCTTACGATTAAATTAAAAAGGATAAAGATAAACCGAGAGTACGTACACCAACCTAATGCCCACCGTATAATCTGATGCATAAAGTTAGTTTTGCCTATTAGCATCTGCATGCAAACTACTGTTCCGACCATAGCTCTAAAGTCATTCAACCGAACCAATCAGTGCCGCGAAGTTTAGGCGACGAGCTTGCCTGCATTTACCATTCGCCATAAAAATATAACTTCGTCTTTATCTGGATATTATGATATCAACCATTTGGAAACGAAAAAGGGCATTACGCGCAGGAACTTTATGGGTCTACTTACGCGTACACGTCTGCGCCACGTTGTGCTTTCCATCGCCGGCTGCCGAACGGGCGTACCGATAAACAAATATAAATATATTGGCCAGTCAGAGTCAGACGCTCCGATGCCAGGCCCGCACAAAAATGGCTCCTTCTCGCTGCTATTCAACCGTGTGATGAGTTTATTTCAAATCCACCGCACAGGCCTACCCAGCGTGTACAGCAAAGCTTCGGTTCCGATTCTGCGTTCACACTTTTTCGATCCGTTTTGGTTTATGGTTGTACGATTTGTGCTCTTCTGCCATCGCCCCGGTGCTTGCATGGAACGGTGAACATGGATTTTATCGATACGTCGATCCGTGACCGTTTCGATTTGTCGTTCGAAATGACAAAAAATCGTCACCATTTTCAGGATTTATTTTATCACCATTACCACCCCACTCTTCGTTACCGCGGTGCTAAGGACAGGCCGGCAACGGCAAAAGCAGTGCCACCGTCTAGTGACGTTTATTGTTTAATATCAACGGATGAGACCAACCATTGCCTGGGGCGGCCGGCAACTGATCAAGGGTTTTCGGTTTTTGAATGGGCAAACGATACGTCAACCGAGCTGCCGAACCATCCGGCCACGCGCATTCGACGACGAATGGATTGGCGTGTATTGGCGTTAAGGCTAACGTTTGCCATCCGGTGACGACCGGATATAGTATTTCAAAAGGGATTCCACAAAATATCCATTCCACCTTCCGTGCGGCGGGTCGTTACTGAATGCTGAAGATGAAGTTCCCATCGTGTAACAGCGTGGCCCGGTCGGAAGGGTGGCATTGGTATTATTTCGATTGTAAATTATTATTACCCCGGTCACGATTATTATCGTTTGGCACGAACTCCCTCCACAACCCCCCCAGAGCAACCGTGCCGGTTTTGATGCTATTTGACTGGTTGAGCTATAGCCTGTGACGGCTCTTTTACCGTTCCGGCTGTGAAAATTCACCCCGGTAAAGGGGAGAAGGGAAAGGGTAGAGAGGGAACACCCCGGAAAACTGTACCATTTTCCGGCACAGCAACTTTTCTTCGCCGGTTGGCTATTCACCACGGCTGGGAAAAGTTTTCGCTCACTCGCGGTAGTACGCTCGTTCGAAGGCAAAACCAAAACCCTGACCCCGTGGTGAAGTGTTTTAAAACAAAATTAATTTAAATTAGTTTATTAACGATTCTCACGGCCTGGTGTGCTTGGCTGGCGGGGGTTCGCTGGATAAAGGGGTGCCCTATTCCGAGTGGGGATGGCCAAAAGTAGTGCCACGGGGGAGAGCGCGTGGCAAATCATAACGAGACCAGTCTTATTCGTGACTTATTTCGCTTTCGAATCCCCGGGTGACCCGGGCAGCGGGTATGGATGGTGCACATCATTGCAAGAAAGGATCCAGTTTGACCTATTTTGACCTTTGAGCGCACAGCCGAATCGGGGTGGTGGTGCAGTAATTGTGCACGAAAGGTGAAGTTCGGGAACGGGTTTCGGTAGTTTCATGAGTAAAGTGAATTAATTTTGCCGCATGAATTTTGAAGCAATCCGGAAAACGGTGAGTCCATTTAGTCGGTTCAGTTCCGTTCATTTTCATATTTTAATATTGCATTCCATCGTGCGAACCATCGTGTTGTGCACGTTTACCTCTCCGGGGGGCGTTGTGTGCCTGGGAGTATTGGTAGAAGACGCAAGGTACGCTTCCGTATTTCGACCTGCCGGTGGAAACTACTTAAGCTGTGCTTTCTACAGTGCAGGAAATACCAGCAATCGAGTACTTCTTTTTGTTTCTATTAATACATTTTTGAACAATGAGGATCGCGAGGATAATTTTATACTTTAATTTCAATTTTAAAAGTGTTATAAAATTGTTAAAGGATATTCAGATATAAGACATTTAATTTATCTTCAAATTGATTCAATTGATTGAACAAATGGAATTTATTTAAGCAAAATGCTATAACCCCATTGGTCAGAATGTAATAAATGTCACAACAACACAACCTTAAACATAGTAAATTGTTATGCAAATTGCATACTTTAAGGCGTGTTACTGTTCGGCCTGCTGTTTCGTTGGTGGCTATCATAACCGTGGTCCTTTTTTTCTTTAGTTTAGACTGTTCGGCGTTTAGTAAAAAAAAAAATAGCATTAATTTTTCGATCCCCCTACGAATGCAGCATCACGTTTCGTACATGTTCTTTATAAAGCGAACAAAAAATTCAACGAAAAAAAACTTCGTTATATCACACATTTTATCGAAATGGATCATCCACTTACTACGAAAACAATGTCACAACCACAGCATTTCACCACCTTTTGTGTGGCGTTACAAAGTGACGTTGAATCCCATGTCAGTTACAACACCGTAACGTGAGGCTGTAAATTGGTAAAGCAAAAGCGAAAATCCCATTGATAGCGTTTAGTGAAATCAAATCATCAATATCTCTACCTCCTTTTTTTTTTCGCTGTGTGTTGTTTCACTCAGCAGCGCAACTATGACGCTGATGGCCCGCTCGATACACGGCTAGGTGGAAGGCCGCTAGCGAGGTCGGCAGGATGGAAGGGAAGGAAACAAACTATAAGCTTTGCTACCAAAGTGCAAAAAAAAGAAGAAGAAACTGTGCCGGAAAAATCGATAAACCGCAATACGGGTGTGTGCTGGGCTAGCAAAAGCTAACTTCATCCGCAGCTCTTTGCCGTATCCCGTGTATCCCGATTCCTGCTGCTGCAACCTATCGCTTGCTGATCTCCTTCGCTCGTTCGCTTCTCGTTACCCCCCCCCCCCCCCCCCCCCCCTACACTTCCTGGCCTCTTCTTCAGCTTGTAGATAGTAGAACAAATAAATATCCACATATCGGAACTACAAAGCAAAACCCATCCACGATACACCCAGCCATATGGGGATAAATGTTTGTTTTCGGGTGTTTTCTTTGACCGGTTTCCGAGATTACTCTTAATATTTTCTCTACCGCACCGGTGCCTGTGCACACCTTTCCCAACGCGATCCCGGTTTCGGGTGCGATCGGCCCGATCGAAAGATATCGGCAATCAAACATGCCTCCCCCTACCCAGCGCGGGCTTTGGAGATGAAATCGGTACGAAAAACCCGTCATGATCCTTAACCCCACCGTCGCAGCCTCATTGACAGCTTCCGGCAAATGGATGTGAAACTAAACGGTTTTCCTCCAATCTTTTTGGTTGTTTGTTGCCATGCCTAGAGCAGCTTTTTTGGGGTCTCCCTACGGAATATGCCCGTGTGGTGTGCCCGTGTGCTACTGGGTGTCGTGAAGAAATTTCCTTTATAAAGGATTGTTGCTATGTGTGTGTGTGTGTGTGTGGACGATTACACTTTCCAGTTCGTTTCGTTCCAATCCAAACAATAACGGGTTCGGTTCGGTGTTCAGTCACTTGGACAAATTTGGAACCCACGCCGGTGGGTTTGTTGAGGGCTTTCGGTGTTTCTGCAGTCTTGCGATAAAATGTTCCACACACACACACTGCCCCTTCTTTAAGCTCGGTTAAATGCCTTCTTCATCGATCCTTACGTATGCAGTAATATGTTCTCACCAAACATCTGCACCCCGGCCCGTGTATGCATGTTGTCTACTGGTGCCGGAAAGAAAGAGAGAGAGTGTGTGTGTGTGTATGAGGGAGAGAGAGGGAGAGAGTATGACCCAGGTCTGCGCTAACGCGACCGAGGAAAAGGTAAACAGTTTAAAAGCTTTCTGCAATAGCTTGTCACACCTGTCTTTTGTTGGGGCTTAAGTCAACTTCAAACCTTCCCTGACGCGATCGGGTATACACACGCAGCGAGGCGCACAACCGGGGGTGGCATCGAGTTGGTGGTATAGACACCGCCGAAACCCTCCCCCTTCGCCGGTGGCTTCCACACCCTGGGATCGCGGCCGGCATTCTGAACGCCCCGTACCTTTCGACCAAGGACAACCGACAACCTTCGTTTTCCCGGGGGATGATAATATACTGTTACTTCTTGCTTGGTTTTTTTGTTGCTGCGCGCCTTGTGCGCTCTAGACTGTTAGTGAAAACTTTAGCATACCACCCAGGAGTTTGCCACCCATCGCAGAATATGGTGCGACGATAAAACTCGGGTGCGCACAACAGAGCGGTATGGCTGTATGGAAGAAGCTCTGCAGAAGATTTGCACCTTTGGCAAATGGTGGAGCACGTAAAAGTGAAAAATAAACAGATAAAGAGAGAGAGAGAGAGATAGAGAGAGAATGAGAGAGAAAGAGAGAAGCGAAATGCCGGCAATGGTTGCCGAATGCAAGGGTTTAACTGGAATGGCGTAAGAGCGGCTGGCAAGCATTGGCAGCCAGGAGGTGTTCTTTGGCGCAAACGCCAGCACTTGATTTACGCAGCCAAATTCAATTTAATTTGTAATAAATTTTCTCCACCACTTTTGTATGTCAGTGTTGTGCATGTATTTTCCGCACAATTTCTACTTCTTCACTTTCACTTTCCACGTTTGCCTTCCGTTTTGTGTTTCCTCCCGTATGCATGCTTTGCCTTACTTTTGCTCGTATATATCCTGTGTGTTTTGCGTGTTATTATATTGTTTATTTATTTATTTTTTGTTGTTGCCAAATGCGCTGCTTACCATGGTACGCCTATCTTTTTGTAAGTTGTTTTCTTCCATTTTTAACTTTAAAAGTTTTTATTTATTTTATGATGTCTTTTTATTCATTTCCTGCCGCAATGTCGCTTTCAGTCGGGCGCATGGGGGGGGGGGGGGGGGGGGGGGGGGCTGCTTTTTGTTTTTGCGTTCCATGCACACCGTCAGATTGGGTGGTAAACGGTTTACATCTTTGTGTAACACGTGCAGAAGAATACTGGTACGGGTACAATATTTATGACCGATGAGAGATTATGCTGGAGTGGAGTGCAAACATTGCGACCTTTGCGTTTTATTATGGAACGTAAACCACGCATGCTGCATTTATTATTAACCATTAAATTTGCTGTTGCAATTATGAGTGTGTAGCTGTGCACCAATACATATGCTGCTATACGGGTAAATTTAAACCCGGGTAATTTTAATTGTTGAACATTGAATGTCTAGTGAATCAACCACGTTGCACGTTAAACTGCAACATACACAGTAGGAAGCAACGCACTGCTTTAAATTATTTCCGAAGAAGTAGTTGTTGATTGAAAAATAACAATTTTTATAAGTGTGTAGTTTTTTTCACTTATTCTACACATTACGCAGTCTTAAGCTTTATCCCGGCGCAATTTTCGTCAGAACGCCTAAACTGATAATTGAAGTTAACATCGATCAGCACAAATAGGTTGTTGGAAAAATGTGAAAAACCAGGTTCGAAACCATGAAAGAACATCAAACAATATGTGTTGTATCAAATAATTGTACTAAATAATATTGCAATCAAATATATGTCCCTTAAAACACCCAATTGGTGTTCGATTGGTGTACAACACACTGAAAGATTAAATACGACTCACATGAGACGACCTTATATATACCACGGCATTAAGTAGGCTACAATTGGTTTGCTTTTACCAGCTCTAAAAAAAAAGCACTGAATGATCGGTGTGAAAATTCGACAGACGCTCGACACTACCGAACGAATCTTTCGGCACGGTAAGCACAGCTTAATGACCTAAAAAAGGTACGATCTCTTTCTCGCCAGCCATTAGATAGATTAATGAGCACACTCCTCGTGGTGCGGGAGCTGAAGTACACGGACGACCTGGTTTCATTTTCCTCCCATTCAGACAAGCAAAGCACAAACGCGTTAGGAAAGCGACAAAAAAGCCCAACATACTTTGCGAAAAGCACGAAACTAACAAACGTAGAAACAAACAAAAATTAAACCAAGACTTTATCAACAGGATTGACTTTGGCCATCGGTTGTCGACGTACTCGCGTCCAGATGTCCTCGCTTCCCCTCGTTTTCCTCCTCCATTTCCATTCGTTCCCGCACACACACACACACACACACACCCGCAACTCCTCGTGAGCCTTCGATGCCTTTTTTTCCAAAAGTCTCCGAAGACGAAGGTCAATTCAATTAATTTTATTGCTGGATCTAATCCGATTTGAGGGATCGGATTTGTCCGGTGCTGCGGTACGAGTGTGGGGAACCGATTGCGACCAGCGGACCACCCGTCCGGACAAATGGAGTGCACGGCACACCGGCGGGGCGCACACATCGTAAAAAAAGAGGAAAATTCGCTTCACCAAAAATGGCTTCCGCCGCTAGCAACAAATCCTAACCAAACCAGCAACAAAAAAAAAAGCGAGAATGTGGGGAAAACTTTCTACTCCATTTGTTACTACCCAATACAAGCGTCAGGTCTGTAAGTGTGTTGTGTTCGAGGCTACTACAGGTCAGTTTACTTTGATTAATCTTGGGATGTCCGGGTGTGTGTGTGCGTGTGCAGACGAGTGATGAAAAACTCTGCCCCGTAATAGCACGTGGTTGCACCTGGTACGTGTTCAAGGTTATTGAAAAGTCAAAGTCGTTCTTCGGAACCGTTTTTCTTTGTCATGGGAAAGGTTGTTTGTTTTCGGTGTATGTGTATGGGAGTGTGTTTTCTTGTTGTTTTTTTTATTTCGGTTCTTGTCACGGACCCAAACACGGTACCGAGCGTTCGGTACAATTCTTTACCATTTTCATTTGAAACGGAAATGGAAAATGGAACTCGAATGGAAACGGACTTTTCCAACAGTTCTCCTCAAACCGAGTGTGCTATCCGAGTTTTTTTTTTAAATTTCATATAGCTGTTGGGGGATGGCAAAACGCGAACAAGAGGTGAAGGATATAGAAAGCTATGATTTAACCATGGCCAAGGTCGTGGCTAAATCATATGATTTACGGAGGTCAGTCCGCTCCGCCTCTAACGGTTCGTTCCTGTTGGTGTCTGTAGTGCCCCAAGGAAAAGCATAAGGACCCACTATGAGCTTAGCAGTGAACAAAAATGGATTGACATATTTAAAAAAAATAATTTACATTTGTTTATATGCCACTTTAATCTTAGTCGTCATGTAATAAATTTAATTATGATTATATTAATTATGATTTCAAGTGAATTATAATGGAAATTGTATCGTGAAATGTTGGGAATATGACATACATTTTATATGATAATCCTTGGTTATCATTATTTAGTTTTTAGTTTTCAAGTACCCCTATTGTATAGCTCTTGAGTTGGACCATATTTGTGTATAAATAAATAAATAAATAAATAAATAAATAATTTAATTGAAAGCTTAATGCTCGGTTATATAAAACCTTCGGTGCGACTTTTTTCTCACTGTGCATTGTTTCTCGCATGATCGCTTCGTTGTTGTTTGCGTGTTTGTGTTCACGTCACTCAACAAAACCTTTCACGATCGGTTACGCTTTCGGCAACGGTTACCACATTCACACTGTGCTCGTTTCAACCGTCCCTGTTCCAGGGTGATAACTATCGGCAAAATTTTATAACATCTAGCGTGTCATAATTCATTTTGTTCGAAATGCTAATCAGCGTACGAAACCATTTAACGAACTCGGGAGCTTTTTCGTCCTGCGTTAGCCGTCACCTGCCGGGGACAGCGGTTCGGTTTGTGCATGATGGTAAAGGGAAACGCCAGAACGATGCGATCCAGAGTGCGATGATATATAGCCCCGGCCGCACTGCTAAAGGGACACACGCCGGTGACGAGAGAAATCAATTCCCTTAAATGCTTTCACCCCTTAGCCTGTGTGCGGGTTCTTAACTTTGCACCGCTTCCCAACCGGATAGTGCGCTGACCATTACTCCCCCCCACTCCGTTGGGAGTTAAGTGAAACTGATGTGTCGAGATGGTCGTGTGATAAGTATGGAATGTGATTTATATTGCTTTTATGGGCACGTTTATGGACACTTATCGGTTGTAATTTTCCGAAACACATTCACTCCTAGGGTTGATTTCTCCTGGGAATTGACGGGGCAACAACGTACGACGGTGTTTTTGTTTTTTTTTTAATAATGATGGAACTTTTATAGTACCATATACTAGCTAGTCTAGTTCGGTCGTCATTGTCTAATGGGTCTATACCTATTTTAACTTAAATTCATTTAGGAAAAAAATATTGTATTTAAAATATGTAAATTTAATTGAAATGGAGACGCCTGGTACTTAGTGATTGTCAGATGGAATACTGGGCGTCTCCATTTAACATATTCAACGACCCAAATTTGGGTGATGGAATAGAGATTAAAGTTATGTTTTGAACTGATTTGAATACTTTTTCCAATACATTTTGAACAGAAAGGTGGCTTGTTATTCTGTGCAAATACCCCTTGGACAAATGTATCTAAGCTTCTTTTTATTTAAAACGGTCAGCCTGTATCGATATGTACTTTGAGTAGCAAGGCAACTTTGTGACTTTTCACGAAAAATCCCTTGCCCCCTTGCGTGAGATGAAGCATGCGATGTATAACTCCCAAAAAGATCCGTGTTGCCTTTCTTTCACTTCCTACCACCACAATAGCCTTGCATTATTCGCTAATCAATCGAAAAGCCACACGAATTTGCTAAAACAGCAATAAACAGCGGCTTAGCACGATACATTACTACAAAGTTACTATCCAACGTGAGCTGGAAGAACCGTGACTCTCACAAGATGTAGGCTGCCCAGAAAATCTGAAACAAGAAAGCTCTTTTAGCTGTTTCTCACTCACACTAATGGAACAATAGTGGAAAGAGTGAAAATTGGTAAGCAATTTTCTCCTGGAACTAACATTTGATCCCAATAAATGCTTGTCGAGTGGCAAGAGTATCGCAGTGATGCTCTACTCAGTTAATGCTGCGTGTTTTAAATAATGATTGCCTAACTTAGAACAAGCTTTCTAGATTAACATCAGGCGCTATTGTGTTGAATTGTTTTATTGTAATGTTATTTCTTACGCCCCAAAAATTTAAACTTAAATGGAAACCGACATTAGTCCCTAATTAGTTTCAAATCTTTTTTACTTTTTTGGCAATACGATCTAAATTTTGTATATTGAGCGGCAAACTAGATTATGGAAAATTATACTTAACTTCAGAAGTTAAATGAATTAAACTACATATAAACTTAAAGGGTGTCTTCTCTTGACCATTATATGTGAGAGCGTTCACTTCTTAATTTGATGATAATATGTTATAGGTTTTTTAAAATTTCGTTTGTGTCAACGTATAGCCAAGATGCATACTAAGCAAATCCAGCACAAAGAACACGAATTTACTTTATGTCTCCCGCAAGAATTTTGATCCTGAGTGTTCAGATGGGACGCGTATTGCAGTAGATGGGTGGTATTGGTGTGAAGAAAACGCAATAATAAAGCAGATATTTGCTGGCACACGGGGCATGAAAAATTCATCCCTCTCTCGACCCGGAACCTGCCTTAGTGCGGCAAAATTCCACCACTCCTACGCGCATAAGCTCTCTTCTACCTGGGGGTAAGATATGACTGGTGTTGCTGATTCGTGCACGATGCCGCCACTAATGCCTACGGTGGGGCTCATAAAAATGATTTCCGGCCTTGGTTGGCTTTGCACTGCTGGCAGATCTGGCCTGCTTTACCATACGGAAAGACACCATCGCTCGAAGGGTAGTGTCTTTGTGTGTGTGCGCGCCTGTTTGTGCTCCTGCGAGAGTATGACTACTCGTTTAAAAAAACATATTTCTTCTACTTATCTTGGTTTTTGTTGTTGTCGTGTTGTTTGTTTCGTTCGTCCTGTTTCTCAAAAAAAAGCAGCCAGCTGTGGCCGCGGGTGATGTCCTATTTTTGGTGCAGTACTGTTGTCTGTTAGCGAGTCACACAAAAAAATCTTCTCGCATCACCCGAGCTACGGCGATGTTACGAAATTATATTTTTGTAGGACAAATCCACCAGAATGACGGTAACTATTTTTCCCTTAAGCCAAGCAAAAGTTCATCGCTTTGACAGAATGATGAAAAGTTTTATTTCATTGATTTTTGTGGGACATTTCAGTTTCCTCTGACATGTGTATGATCACATGGAAAGTGTTGTCGTGTGCTGGAGTTTTTAGATTTAAGATAAATACATCATTTATGTTTTAAATAAATGAGAGTCTGTAAAAAAAAAAATTGGAAGGTAAACTTGTGCTAAAGAATTCATCTGTTAAAAGGGGAACAAATTATAAGCTCGATCATACCTTAAGTTAGACAGCATTAATCTCAATACGGTATCTGTCAAAGTTGGAGTAAATTTCGAGCGACAAATTGATCTCGGAAACGTCTTGTTGAAGATTTTGTCGGATCTGCTCTATCTTTTTGATCTGTTGTTGTGTTAAACTACCGTATCGGTGCAATTTCGTCACTATTCTTTAATACTTCTAAAATAAATTACTCCAGAACGAATGTTTGTAAAGAGGTTTCATTTCTGTAATATAGGAAACATTACCACACCTATGTAACTAGTTAGGAAAATATTTCATTTTGACATTTGTTGAACAATATGTCGAAACTTTCATTCAGATAACTTTATCATTCGGACTAATTTGGCTAGTCAGTTTGCAGGGAAAGTTAGTAGTGGATAAGGCTTCAAACGATAAAATGTATACACAAAACCTTGTTTAAGGTATGATAGACCACGATACCAAATTTTTCTATACGTTTTTCATTACATTCAATCGAATGTAATTAAAGTGCGCATGTTTTCGATTCTTGTTTAATTTATAATAATTTCAAAAGCATGAAGCGACATATATCACATCGATATCATCTTGCAAAGGAAGCAGATCACAAATGATAAGCTGATGTTCAAAGTTCTTGGAAGTGATGTAGTAATGTATAAAGGGATTATGGTATAAGAACGTGTAATAAATGATAGTAATAGGTCAGTATTGGAATATCAAATTGGGGTTAGTTGCATAAAAATAATAAAGAGAATAAATCACACTGAAATCACAGGTCAAAGAGAAGCGACATTGCAGCTAATACAGCAATAAATAGAGAAAATGCAGCTTAAAACAATAATATTCAACTATGCGCATAACATACTGTTGCAATGTGAAATTGCATATTATTGGTTTTAAAAGAAACAGGATCATTCTTATACGCTTTTAATGAACAAACCATGTTAAGCAGAAGGACGAAAACAAAATATGATTTTTATTTCAAGACGGTCGGTTAAACGGATGATGTTTTTGTTTAATTAGCAGTCAGTCCGTTGAGTGAGTTCATTTTATAAATTCCCTTTTTTTGTGTTACTCATAGATCCAAGTGTCTTACAACGTGGGTAGCAAATTCCAAATTCCGAGAGCACATCGCTAAGCGGAAATCGAATTGCCTTCACTTTGAAATGGTCACCTTCCAAACCCAGAGCACTACCATCTTCCCCCATTCCCCAGGAGATTCATTTTACTTCGAGCGCAATTTAGCAAATTTTATTACTTCCATTATTATCCGAGCCCATGTTTTTTTGCTTTGTTTTCACTCAACGGTGTGATTGCCCCACACCGTACGGCACCGTCCCGTTGCCAATCTGCTGACCTGGCACGGTGAAATTGGTCCAACTTGGGTATCGAACTGGGTTTAAAAGTGACACCAAGCAACGGAACGAAAGCGCGGTCGCAAATTTTATGCACACCGAGCACCCCGAGCACCGTCGCTCCATTTCTTTCGCAATCCCAAAAGGAGCCCGCCTTCGAGTCCGCTTGGTGGTGTACTCGGGTTAAGAAAAACAACCCGCGGACCAGGGAAGCAAAAAGTGGTACGCAAAGAAAGAAACAACAACGGCGCGTCGAATGATGATTGAGAAAAATCCCTCGGCGCGTAAGATAAGTGCGCGTTTCAGTTTTACGTACGCTTTTGCGTTTTGCTTTCGCCCTTGCCCTCCGCTCCGATTCCGCTCTGGCCACGAGCGCGAACGATAACTTTCTGGCCTTGCTCCGGTAAGCCGCATCTTTACGGCCCGTGACACCGAGCGCCCTGGTGGGAAAGACAACGGAGAGATAAACAAATCGAAAGGAGGAGAGAAAAAAAAGCACACACAAAATGAAGCTACGGTAGCTAAATACAATTCTCGTCATTCGCCTTCCATCAGCTGCCCGGAAAAGCGAAACCAGCTCACCAACCCGGAACGTACGGGTGGCAGAGCAGGATGATTCTCCTGCTGTGGCCTTGCTTACCGTGAGTTGTCTTTTCTACGCTGTGTGTGTGTGTTCGTTTTTCGTTTTCTTCAACCATCCTACCAACATTCGTGCGAAGGCGCAGTGAAAAACCATTTTCTCGCCTGAAGGCTATTAGCAATTTCCACTCGCTCGGGAGATGTGAAGCCATTTTTTGTCGTTGTTGTCGTTGCTGCTGGTGCTGCTACGGAATATACTTCTTAACCGTGCAGCTCGGTCAAGGTGGATTTTCCATTTCATTGCTCATTCGTGAGGAGAACGCAAAATAACAGCAACAAAAAAAAAAAAACACTCCAAGAAAGGAGAGAGAAAAAGCCAGCAAACACTGTAAAAGGGAAGGGAAGAAAGGCACACAAAACGATGGAGAAATGCGCTTTTTCTCGCTGGCATCGGTTTTTGTTTTTGCTACCACGGAATCGGGCTTTAAAGTGTGGCGTACCGAGCCCGGTGGACGGAAGGGAATCGAGGATGGGAGAAGCAAACCACGGAAGGTGGTTGTATGGAAAACAAATCAAAACAACTCTACACGCGCGTACGAATTGTGCGCTGGAAAAGTAATCAAATGCTGCTTTTTTTTTTGGCTCACGGGTAAGAAATTGTTTTAGCACACCTTGCGGGGGAATGGAAGCCAAATGATTCACAATGAGGCCAAATTTTGCGGCGGTATTTTGATAGGATAGCAAAGGTACTTGCTGGTGCCGGGAGTAAGTTTGTGGAATAATACACAACACAGCTCGTGCTGTAGAGAGGGAATTTGATTGTGAAATATTTCATACTATCAATTACTGCAAGGAGAACACTTATTTAATAACAATTTTTATTTAATTATACTGCACGATATAGACGGTAGCTGATGAGCTGGGTTCGATAACAAAGTGGAAGTTCGAAAGGTACATCACTTACACTTTGCCCATTCGAATACTACACCGTGTTGCGTATGTGTCACATAAGCTGTGTAAAATTTTGTTTAAAAATAAACACACACTCGGCACTGAGGAAAGCATGTGCAGTGACTCGTATTACATTATCTGTTTTCTGCCATTTATCTCGTCGCTCCTCGTTTCGTCCCGACGGCAATGTGCGGAATTTGCCAAGGAACGCAGCAGCACAGCGTCGCCCCAAAAATACAACCCGTCTCGTTAATAGAAACGTTGGCGCTAACATCGGAACGAAACCAATCCCTCGTGCTGTTCGTCGTGCCCTCGGTGGTATTGAAGGGCTGTCTGGCGAAGGCTTTTAGTGTGCCGTCCATGTTGGCTTTTATCAACCCAAGCAATGCGAGAATCGGTTCCGCGGCTGTCTGTATTGGTGCATACGAATGGAGCATTCCGAGTTGGGTTTCGCTTGCCTTCCAGCCACCAAGCCCAAGCCCTTCATATTCCTCCCTCCTTTAGCAGCATTATGTTCCGCTGCTTTCGGTGGCATTGAAACGGTAGCTTCAGGACCTTAACTAAAAACAAATGCTGACGAGACGAACACAGCGTAGCTAATACGCAGCTTGGCGCTTGTTTTGTGATTAGTTGTCGTCAGCGTAAAATGGGCTTTCACTTTGTGCATGCTAGTTTGGGAGTGCTGCTCGTCCTGCGATCCCCCTCGGTAGCAGGGGCGGACGAACAACGGTGAGTGTTGGGTGTGGAAGTAGCACTACCAGCCCTTCCAACGTTGGCAGGGCAGGGAAATATTTTCTCGTTATGTTTTAATCCAAGCGAGATCGTAAATTTACATCGCGGTGCGGCTCGGGCGTGGAACGACCGTCGACATTTTAATGCTGACTTTATTAAGGAAACCATCGTACGAGTGGCGTACGGCACCGGGCGGACAACTGTTGTAAGTGTGGCGGGCCGAGCAGGGCAGGCATTACCTTTCGAAAAGCGCCGCACCAAACACTAACACACAGCGAGCGAAGCGACAACAGTTCGGGCACGATCGTAATGCACTTCGTAATGGAAATATTTGCGATTCATTAACGCAAAGGAGCAACGAACGCAAACGAATCCACTCAGCATAAACTAACCGAAACGGGAGAAGACACCGTCACGACAGTGTGTTTCCACCGAGGAGAATAGTTGATTAAGTGGTAGTGGTAAGATTAAAACATTGCTGAAATATTTCCCATTGCGACACTGAGTTAATGCGATACGCGTTAGCCAAATGTTGTTGGTGCTGGTAAACACACCGAACTTGAAACTGAAGGCGGTGGAAAAGCGTACTTCCAGTAACGAAGTTCTATTGTGTTTTTCCATCTGGTATCCGTATGTTAGTTTACAAAACATCAGTACAAGACAAAACGATCACATGACGTTCAAAGTTTTGTTTTAATGTTGGAATAACGATTTTAATTTAAAATTTATATTAATTATCAAATGGCCCAAATCTTATAGCTCCATAGAAAAAAAACGAAGATTTTTTTCTTGGAATTATTTTCGAGCATTTAAAATAACAGGTGGGCTGATAATTGTTTGGCCTAACACATTTATCGCGCTAGAAGATTTTTATCCATATCATATTTCGTTTGTACCAACCTTCAAAGGAATTCTGTCCAAATTTGACAGCACTCGGACGCAACTTTTGTGTTTTGAGTAATCATGGAAAAGAAGGAATTTCGCGTGATGATAAAATATTAATTTTTGAAGGGGAAACATATAGTTAAAGCCAAAACTTGGCTTGATGAAGAGTATTTGGACATTGCTCTACCAAAATCAACCATCAGATATTGGTATGCTAAATTTAAAAGTGGTAAAATGAGCACTGAAGGAGGTTAACACAATGGACGCCCAAAAGAGGTGTTTACTGACGAAAACATCAGAAAAATCCACAAAACTATTAAGAACACCCATAATGTGAAGCTGATCGAGATAGCTGACACCCTAAAGATGTCTAAGGAACGTGTTGGACATATCGTTCACGAGTATTTGGATATGAGATAGCTCTGTGCAAAATAGCTGCCGCGCGAGCTCACATTTGACCAAAAACAACAACAAGCTGATGATTCGGAGCAGAGTTTGGAGCTGTTTAAGTGAAATAATTCCGAGTTTCTGCATCAGTATGTTACTGTGGATGAGTGTTGGCTTCTCCACTTCACTCCAAAGTCCAATAGACAGTCATTCGAGTGGACTGGACGCGATGAACTTGCTCCAAAGCGGGAAAAACGTAACATTCAGTTGGCAAGGTTATGGCGTCAATTTTTTGGGATTCGCAAGGAATAATCTTCATCAACCATTTTGAGAAAGAAAAGACCATTAATAGCGACTACTATATCAAATTATAGGAGCGTTTGAAGGACGAAATCGCCAAAAAACGGCCGCATTTGAAGAAAAAAAAGTTTAGTTTCGTCAAGAAAACGCACCGTGCCACAAATCAGTGAAAACAATGGCAAAAATTAAAGAATTAGGCCACGAAATGCTTCGCCACCCACCGTATTTCGTAGATCTGGCTCTCAGTGACTAACTCCATTTCTCAGATCCCAAAAGGATGTCCTCTGAGAAGAAATTTTCGACGGATAAAGAGGTGTTCGCCGAAACTGAGGCCTTTTTTGAGGCAAAGGACAAATATTACTACAAAAAAGGTATCGAAAAATTTAAAGACCGCTAAAATCGGTGTATCGCCTTTGAAGGGACGTATGTTGAATACAAAAAAATAATTTGGCCAAAAAAAAGTGTTTTACTGTCATAGGCCAAACAATTATCAGCCCACCTGTTATATTGTTTTATCGTTTCAAATTCAGATAAGTTTGCATCTCTTTGCAAATTATTTCCAAGGATCTAGGGCTATACTGAAGATGAAAACTTATAACATCATAACCCAAATCGAAGTTTAAACGTCTAAATAATTACAAAGGACAAACACACAATTGTGATTTTCATTTACCTTCTTTAAAACGAATTTTCTTGAGCAAAAATTGATGCTGTCAGTGTGGTGGAATTTACAAGAGGTAACTCATTATATGCTGCTATATAAGACAATACCTAGGGCAATTTTTCACAAAACATTTTAAGAACTGTTATATATATGATTTAGACCAATTTATTTAGCAAAAAGAGGGTACGCGTCCTATGTCTATTGTAGACAAATTATTTTTTGTTACTTTAGACTGTTTAGACAAATGCCACCATCCAACTCCTTTAGAGTATGGTTTCCTTCAAGAAAAATCAATACATGAAACAGATAAAGGAAGACAAGTAGAAGGATGCAGCACGTTTGTAACGAAAATTTATTTCGATTTTTCGCCCTCCCAACAAAAAAAAAGTAACACAACCGCATAAAGACACCATCCAGTAGCGTATCCTATTACGACCATTCCATACACGATAAATCACACTGGGGGTAGCAACAAAACCAACCGAACGACTTCATCCTACTTCGTACAATGTTGTGTTTGCTACAATGTAAGCAGCCACCGGTCGCGCACCATCCCGTGGAGATCCTTGCAAATCCCTAGTCCTACATTCCTCGCGGGCCCATCCTCATTCGGGGCCCTGCAGTGATGTGTTAACGCACAGCCGACACTACTTTGGCAAAATTCCTAGCCCGTTTCTATTACATCCGGATATGCTCGGGCTAGTGTGCAGATCAATGTCCGTGAGAGGCTCTTGGGATATATCGTACAGCAGCCGGGGGTTCCGTTTGCTTGTATTTCTTTTGCCTCGCCTATTTGTTTGTGGGCCGTGTGGCCGATCGAAATATTTTCTACGCTTAATCCGCTGCCCGCCACCAGGGTTGCCATCTTGCTGAGCCACACAGCATGCCGAACCGTACAATACGCGAACCGACGGTACCGGTGCGTTCCACGTGAACCTGCCCGCCACTGGAATAGGGAGAACCACAGCGAGCGCATGCGACAGCGGAGATTAAGTACGTGCAATAAATTTTTAATATTATTTCCACACATCCTTACACAAGCTTCATCGGACGGTCACCGATGAACAAATGGCCAAGCGCCGTTGTTACATTGATCCGCTGCGTCTCTTCCGCGTTCCTCGGGCAGGCACAAACAGTGGTGGAAAGCTTTTTTTTTCTGTTCTATTTTCCAACCAGCTGAAGGCACGCGCGTGTGTGGCAATGACTCGATAGATTTTTATTTCGGTATCTGAATGACAGCGTGTAAATCCACCATCGCAGACATCTCTCGGGTCGAGTTGCTGAGAGCAAACAAAAAAAAAAAAACAATAGCAGTACACGCCTAAGCTTCCCAGTCATGCAAAGGCGGAGTCTCTTGGTCGAGTTTCTTTTGTTCTCATAGTCAAATTTTGAGTCAAGTTTCTTTCGAGTAGACAACCGACAGGAAGACGAACTTCAACCTTCACGCACACACTCTCACCGCATGGTATATAAAGCGGCGCGTAACCACGCCCGCTTCAGTCGCCCGGCGGCTTTTGCAGCGTGTGGACCTACGCCGGGTCGTAGCAAAAATATGATTCTATGCAAAAAAAAGGGGGGTGGGGGAACTAGCACCACTCTCTGGCTCTCTCGTGAGAGCCGTTATCAGAGAATGATACTCTTTTTCCCCATACTATTTGCGTGGCGATAGTGCTGTAATGAAAGAGAATATTGGATTAAGTCGGTCGAGCAGCAGCAATAGGTACATCCTTCAGGGTCGCGCGAGTAGCTTGGCTCACGTGCGTTGCTAACGGTTTATAAACAAAGCCTAACGGGAAGGATTTTTGTCATTGAAAATTTTGAAAAACATTCAAATGGCTTGGCGATTGGCTGTTTTTAAATAAAACATAAAATTTAAGGCATTTTGAAATAATTTTTGCATTGCAAAATAACGAAAAAAAGTTTAATAATAAGTGATATAAGTTTTAGAACTTTTCAAACACCATAGAAAGATGTATTATTTTATTCTTTACATTTTTGTAGAACATCATTTTTATCTATCTCTGCTACTTTTCTAGTTATTCTTAAAAATATGTAAAAATTATGGAAAAATCACCACTAATATGTATAGAAAAACTACATTTCTTATTCTTAACCACTTTGTAGAACAATGTATGTATCTAACACTTAAACTTTTCCTGCTATTGTTAAATACTCCCGTGTGTTACCGATCGCCACAAAGCAATGTCTTTGAATGTATCAAATTATGCCTAGTTTTGATCATTGAATTTGTGCGCTTGTCCTTCAAATATCCTAGGAAAAAGTGTTCCAATTGTTTAGTTAAAGTGTTGCCAATACTTTACAACCGATGGTTTAGAAATAAATAATAATTTAAGTACGATTAAATGCAGAAATCCACACACGCCAGTCAGTTGGACGCTTTAAATGAGAGGTTGAATATGTGGGCTTCGAGCCGCATATGCTGAGCTGCAAGGCGCGTAAGCTGCAAGGACAAAATTTTACTCTAGGTCGGCAGACGCGAGCACAGTACACAGGTACCTGTCGACACACGCGTTATCGGTCTGTCGCTTTGAATGTGTTCGCCTATGCGTACATAGGCGCGTAAGCTGCAAGGACAAAATTTAACTCTAAGTCGGCAGACGCGAGCACAGTACACAGGTACCTGTCGACACACGCGTTGTCGGTCGGTTGCTTTGAATGTGTTGGTGCGTTGCGATATCCGTATACGCGCGATGGAGGGCGTGGATCGCGTACCGTGATTTTGCGTGTGTATCACGTGTGTGTTCGATTTTTTATCTCGCGTCGCATGTAGGCCAGAACGAGAGATCCGAATAAAAAATGGATGGGCGTGTTCGAATTGCTCACTGGGTTTGATTGTGCTGCACAAAGCTTAATCGAATTGGGTTTCTCGCTGCCTACGTGCGTGACATGCTTAGGAGTAGCATTGAGCTGCGTAAGATAAGACGTTCGGTGTATCCAGTGCGTTGTGGTTTATTGAATTCTCCATTAGAAACACCGTAAATGATTTCTTCTGAGCTGTCACGAGGTCATGATACACCACTTTCGATTGAATTCGAAACCAATGTGTTTCAAAGAACATTTATTCGGCTTATGATGTAGTGCTTATCAATCGGGTGGCTTTGACTGCTCATTCAATGGTGTTCTCGGTGGTTAGATTATTTTTCCCCAAAAATGCGAATGTTCGCATTCTAATCACACAACTACGGAACTTTTACCAACCTGGCACATATTGTTATGATTGCTGGTACCGTAGAAACCATACACATACTGTATCCAGCTCACTCCGTCGCTCTCTTTCTGCCACGTTTGCATCAACGGTTGTACACATTTGCTCTTGTGAACAACCATTTGTACAGTGGGTGACTGACGATTAAAAATTTAAACACTTCCCAACCGGGTGAGCTTACCGCCGCCATCACACTGGCACGAAGAAGAAGTTTGCTGTACCCGCACCCCAACCTTGAACCGTGTGGAAACGGCCATATGTGTATGCCGCCATCAGTCTTGCCCCCGTTCGCACAAGGATGTTTGTTTGCTTGCCGGTTTATTTGTCTTCCGTACGTCCTTCTGCGTACGTGACTCGCTCTGACAGTGTTGTAGGCCGGACTAGAATGTGTGGTGGGTGGCTTGCCGGGCACATACACGCGGCACACACACACACACACACGCATACCTACTTGCATGATCCACTACACCTTTGTATCCTTTCTTTGCCTGATGGAGGCGGGGTGGTCTTGCAGGCTCGACGCTACGAGTCTAGGCAGGACGGTTTTTAAGAAAGCTCAAGTTTCCTCGCCCATTCCCCGGGATATATGGGATGGCAATGGGTTTTGCATGCATGAGTGAAGTGGAAGAAAACGATACAAATACTTAAAAGTGAACTGTTTTCCCGCTGCAACCGCCGTTGGTTAAACATTTACCGTTGCGGAGTGGTGGCAGTGGAGTGGCCCTAGCTAAAGAAGGTTGATCTGGCGACTCCGGGAAGGAAGATGTTTGCAGCAAAGCCGTACCATTCTGATGGAGCGTTTCGAAGGCATTGTTTTAGACCAAAACCAAAAAAAAAACACCAACAACACGTTCCGGTTGTGCCGAGTCCTTAGTCATAGGCTAATATTGAGGCCGGTGTGTAAGTGGTCGCTTTAAAAGCCAACCACTGCAAGGACTGAGATCTCAAACTCAACGGCACCACGCACACACGGACGCTTCCCGAATGGTGCTTTAAATTAGCTAAGCTTTTTACGCAGCCAAACCAGCAGCCAAAGATATGGACAAAGTATTCCCCAGGACACACTCACACTCACACACACACACACACACCCAAGCTGATTGATAAGGAAACAACAAACAACAAGGGAAAAAATCGTACGTTCCCTGCTATCGATTATTCAAACGCTCGCTTGAAACAGGTAGAATGATTTATTTAACATCATTGAAGCTATTTCTGGTGCTTCTCTTCCTTTGCATGTGGCAATCGAGTTAACAAAAATGGGTAATGTTTGCGGTACGGTATGGCGCTATGTCAACATACGATGAGCGATGCAGGCTTCCCGCTGGAAAGAGGCAATTTTTCACAAACTTATCTGTACCCATCAGGGATATTGCTTATCCAAACGGTGCTCCATCGTTGTAGGGATAGCAAGTATAAAAATACGTATATATTTACGCGCACGTGGCAAAGAACGTGGAAAATTGAAAACTTTTCCTGAAGGAATATAATGCACATGGTATGGTTTCCTTTTCATGTCTATTTTAGACCACTTTGGCAATTGATATTTTATTTTTTTCTGAATGTGAAATTTAGTGAAGCACAGTTGTACGTTTGTGGGTGGAACCTTATTAATTTTTTTAATTTAAATTAACTATAATGCAGCTTACATTCGAAAAGATTAGATTTTTTATATATCTTTAGTTAAACAAGGATAAAAAAATGAAAACTATGTTCCGATGTGTTATCACTAGACCTACTTAACCTCGCATGTGTCTGATTTTTTTGAGGTTCAAACAGACAAACATTCGATTCTGAAGTTCGAAATTCAAATTGTTTGATTATATTTGAATTTCGTTTATCAAACAATCATCACTAAAAAGCGTTCTTGTTCCAGTGTTAAACCTAATTGTCATTCGAATATATTCTTCTCAAGACGATTTCCTGTCCATGAGCTTAAGGTCCAATGAAATTGAAGTCTGTTGTACCGTAGAAGCGATCGTTCACGATCGTCATTTGTCGCATTTTATTGTAATTTTGACGATCGTAAGAATAAAATGGCATACCAGTTCTTATTTCACTAAAACATATTGCTTGTGAGTATGAAACTTATTGATAAAAACTGCCAAAGATGCTGAGAAGAATATTTTAGCTCGTATATGCAAAAGGAAAATAGGACGACTCGTGATAAGGGTTAATTTAGTCAACTTTTTTCGAGGTCCTGTGAAATATATTTAGACTCCCTTAGTTGATGGCATGTAATTATTTTGCCTGATAAATACGAACATACGAACATAAACATAAAGTTTATGAACTGTTTCCCATAAAATATGCTTCAATTTACATATATTACTCTAAAAAAGACCAAATAGTACATCATCGTTTAACCCGCATATCGCTACTCACCTAAATATTATGATCCACTAGAACAATCCACTAGCGTTGCTCATCTAATGCAAATCGAACGGTGCCGTGTTACTCTTCTGCAAGCTACAACCAAAGGATACCGATGGTAGCACAAAACACCAACACACACACGCACCCACACACCCACACACACACACTCACAATCTGCCCCGTATCTGGATTCCTCAAGCACACACGCCACCAAACGCACCAAACACGCAACCGTTGAGATGCGCGGGTAACTATATTCGGGAACTTTGGGCTTGCCTTTTCGTTTTACTTTTAGGTTCCGGAACCTTTCCAAATTCCGTCGTACTGCGTGTGACTCTGGTAACACGGTAACTTTTGTACGCAGAGCTGTATATCGATCACGGAAAGTTTGGTGCAGTTTCACTTCCTCCAGCAGCCAGCTGCGCTAATGTTTGCTGTTACGAAGATGCCTTGCTTCGTCACAATTCGGTTCGACTGATGTTTGCAACACACACACACACACCTGAATCACACACTAGCACGGCAGAATAGAACCACACCGACACGCGGGGAAGCAAGCTAAAATTAAATAGAAATTCTCTAATCATTCAATGCGAACGATGCAAAATTGTTATCCTTCTGGCCACCAGCAGGACTGTTTGCTAGTACTTCTGACCCTCGTTTGGCTTAGCGAGCACGAAGGACGAACCACGTATCTTCTCGCGCCTCTCCGTTCGGTGCTATGAACTTGAACTTGATAACACTTGCTATATACACCCGTAACGGAACGGTACCGAACCATCAAGTCACGATTTGAAATTCACAATAAATCTCCTCCTTGTTGGGGGAAAAAATATTTAAAACAACGACCAAAATCTTTGCAACCTTTTAGGAGGTACCGTCCACGGGTTGGGTGTTTGAAAAAATACTGTTACAAAACAATAGAAAACCAACCGGAGCAGCAAGAGCAACCCGTCAAACCGATGTATGCACACTGTACCGCTAGGGTCGCACAGTACATCCGTATCCGTATTCAACTGTTCGACTGACTGAAAAGGACATCCGAAGTACGTACCGATTGACCCACGGGCGACACAGCAACGGCAAAGCTGCTGCTTCCAATTTTCACAACTTTCCCGCTCTCTCTCTCTCACACACTCTCTTTGTTTCTCTCTTGTTCTCGGAGTTTGGTTCGGGGTTTTGCAACTACCTTGAGAACCAGCAATATCATGCTGGTAGTTTTTCCTTTCTCTGAAGGATTTCGAATACGACAGGGAGGGTGGTGAATTGGCCCACTGAGCACATAACCAAACTGGAGAGTGAGAGAGAAACATCGAGAGATCGTTAGACACGAGTAAAGCTCCGTGTTAGGCTCCAACTCACCAACCCCACCAACGGGCGGGGAAAATGAAAAACAACTGGCGAGCGAAAGCGAAGTACACCACCGACGTTACCCCAACCGCCAGTGGGAAGGAAAAGCGATTCCCTGTTTGCAGCAGTGTTGGTAACCGTGCCTACTGTGAAAGACGAGCCTTTCAGGGCGGGTGGTGGCACAACACATGTGGCGAGAGTTTTGTGGGCAGCACAACATTTTTGGAGCAAAGTTTTCCGAGCCCACCGGGGGCCCACCTTCGTTCGCGTGTTGAAGATGAAACCGTCTCGGAGCAACTACAACTACTGCAGTGGAGTTGTTCTTGCAGATGATATGTCGCAATCGAGACGCGTGTATTGGCTACCCCGTTTAGCTTCATTTCAACACGTATTTGTCGGTTTATCGTTGCATTTGCTAATGATTTGCAAATGTGAAATGAATGCAAGACACCGAGCAGCAGCTTGCAATAGAAACAGTGGAACATGCTCCATTTCCTGTCGGTGTTTTAGCGCAACGTGTACGCATCGCACGCAGGACTTACCGTCAAGGACACGGTGCGTAACAACCGTGGCCATTTCCTACCCTGCCGGGATCGTCGCTGTTTGCCCTGGGCAAAAGCGTTGTTTATGATCAGCTCGATCCACGCCGCATATTGTGCTTGGGTGCGCTCCCTGAACCCTTGATATCCCAGGGGTATTAGTGGGCATTTGGTGAAGAAAGCAAGCAAAAGCAATGAGTTACTACCAACCGCGCAACAAAATAGCAATCATCATCATCGCCATCCTGCGGTGATTATCAAGCACCTCGATGAGAGCACCATTTTTCCCAGCGTCTCAAGGTAGAAAGTACTTCACCGTGTAAGAAAACCCCACGTTCAATCAAACCGAGAGCATGCCCATTAGGGACAGTTGCTCGTGTGGAGGAGGTTTGTGGAAGTGTTGATCCGGAACCATCACGGAACACGTTTTGGCTTTGCTTCACATCGAAGCCGGAAAAATTGCGGAGGCTGCACGTAAAAAAAAAAGCAAGACTGCCGGGTTTTGTTCCGGTGTGTGCTCGGGATGGCCACAAACACGCACACCAACAACAACCGTGGGAGGGATGATTCGAGGCTTTACCGCAGGACTAATGGGAAGGGCATCACTGGCAGGCCTCCCTCCCGTGAATCGAAGCTAGTTCTGTCTTCGCAATGCAGCGTTCCGCCGGTTTGGGGTTCTGTTGACTGGGAACAAAGCGGAGCGTGAATGGAGTGGAGAGCTTCCGTAAGAAAGAGCAGGCAGGCAAAACGAGAGCGGCAAGGAGCCAATAGAGATGTCTTGCGAAGGATATGCGGAATGGTTGAGGTTTTTTTTTTTTATAATAAGGTTTTTTTTCCGCTGGATACCATGACAATGCGTTACGGCCCATGGTACGGGAACGGAACTGTTACCAAAATATGCCGACTTTCCTTCCTTTATTGTGGTTTGTTTTGTATGATTCGTTGCGACCTATATATGACACAAGGTGTGAACAAATTTGCGTACACACAAGCGCTCAAGGCACTGGTATGCGATGTGCAGTACTGCAACACCGAGACGCAATAAAGTAACCTCCAAAACCCTACGGATACATCACCGACTGTGCGTTCGCACTGGCCCTTTTACCCACACGCGCGCTACTACCTTGCAGCACATCTGCTTTTTTCCCAAAAATGAAATAAAAAAAAAACCTTAAGCGAAACCCCGTCAGGCGCTGCCGTCGAAAGCGACACAGTGAAGTTTTCCAAGCACACGCGATTTAGCTACGACTGACTTCGTTCAGGACCTTTTCGCCTCACACTGGGGAACGGTACAGCAGTTCGCCTAATCTGTCAGAGCGAGATCTCAGATGAAAGTCCAGCACAGTCAACCACTCGCGTACTTAGCACACGCATGCACCACACAACCGCTTCACAGCGTGTACAATCTCATACTGGATCTCTTACCCGTTAGCGTTATATGTGGCGCCGGATGCTACTCGGTCAGCGAAGGGTAGTAATGCTTCAGCAGTAAAAACAATAAAATGTTACACATACTCACACCGATGCGTTCATTGCAGAATTTCTCATGCACCGCTCGCTCTCTTTCTCTCTCTCTCGTTCTCTGCTCTCGCGAAATGTGTCCTTTAAATCGACTCACCGTTGTTGGTGCTCTCGTGTAGGATACTCGAACGCTGTTGAGTAAATGCTATTAGATGCTGGAACTCTTTAGAACCGGTACAGGAATGCATCTACTTAGTAGTAGGTGGACCACAATATTATCAAGCTAAGCACGGAATGCACTAAGTTGTGTTTACATTACTGCGTTTAACGCTCCATTACTAGCAGTTGTTTTGCCACAGCAAGAAAGCTCCGTATAACTGCAGCGTTGGTCCTGAGTGTGTAAAGACACAGCCTACTATCCCCAGTCGAATTCTTGCTTCAGTTGTGGTGGAAGAGGATCTAAACTAAACATTAAATGCTGGGCACAGCATGCTCCTTTACAACGAGCTTTATTACAAAGCTACTAAAGCTTACATACTCTTAAACCTAAAAATCCGTACCAGTTCATTTGGTAGAACATTCGGCAGGTTATTCATTGTGAGCTACTTTAGCAATCTATTATTAATCTACGATTTGGAGAGTGTCTGTCAATCCAAGAATGTAAACGATGCTGTTATCGGTCTTGTGTCAATCCTTTAAATAACTTTTAAACGCTAATTAAACTAAAAATTAAACAAACAAAAGCACACCGCACAGTGTTTATAAAATGTCAAGAGAGTATCCCCACAGTGTGTCCTGTGTCCTTCCTGGAAAGGGGAAATTGACGCAGGATCTTATTCTACCGTTTACGATAGGTCGCGCGCGCTCTCTCTCTCTCTTTCTCTCTCTCTCTCCCGCTCTTTTACACCAGTGTTAGTAAAAGCGCTTTATCTCCGGTGCTGTTGTGCAGCACATACCAAAGAGCCCAAAAAGCCGTAACATTCTTCCGACTTCACATTTATGTTTATACCAATCTGTCCGCTTTGAACGGATCGGGAATGCAACGAAAAAAAAAAACGCGAACAATGACGTCATACCGCAAAAGCAATGACGTCATTGCGAACATGGGCCAATTTTTGCAATAGATAGTAAAAGTTTTCGTGCCGACGGCTGGTATGGGGTTGAATGCAGGCACGCTTAGACAAAAGAAGCGATGCTGGATGGAAACATGATGGCTTGAGGCGCCAGTGGAACTTTTTGTGTTCGTGTTGATTTATTTTCCACGCAAATATCCGACACGCCGTAATTACATTGAATGGATTCTCCTTTGTGTTCTACGTTAGTACATTTCTGAAAATATATTCCAATATATTCCTTCCCAGTGTTTGTCCCTTTGCGTGATGTCGGCCTGTCTGGTTCAATATCAGCCACAGGTGCACACCTCACCATCCAGATATCAGACACCAAACAATTGTCCAGCTTGCCAGGTGCGATACGAGAATAAGCTTTATCGAAACCTAACTCTAATCGCCATCGGCTTATCTGTTTTCGCGATTCCCACCTGCCACCGTAGGGAATCCGTTGCGCCCTATTCACTACTAAAACCACCCAAAATCATGCCCATGCGGTTCAAAAACAAAAATGTCACCAGTACGATAAGGCGCCACCCGCAACGCGTTGCTTGGCTATCGGGGTACTGAAAATTTCCAACCGATAATGTCGCAACCTATAAAGGCTACCTTCTTACCAATGGCGGGGCTTATTTGTCCAACGATCGGTGGAAACAGTAGGTGATTTTTTGTTTTGTCGGTTTTGCCACGGTCCGGTGGTTGAGAATAGGGTGTGTTCAACTGTTGTGCTGTTTTTAATTTCAGCTTGCCCAAACCAGCACAGAACCAGCACAAAAAATGCGTACCGGACTGATTGTGATGGCCGTAATGGCCTTTACGGCTACCGTCGGTGTAAATGGTGAGCGTTTTGGTGTGGTGTAACTGCGTTCGGGCAGCATCCAATGTGATCTGTTTTGCTTTTGTTCGTTGCTACTTTCCGCCAGAGGTCGCTGGACAGAATATCATTCTGGATGCAATCATGCGGCGCATTCTGGAGAACTTGCGTGAGATGATGCGTACGGGTAATCCGGAAACTGGCATGCCTGTTTTGGCTCCGTACCACAACCCGCATCTCTTCATCAATGCCAGCTTCGGGGGTTTACTAGAGTATGAGACGTTACACGGTGAAACGCGTGCAGATACACTCACCACTTCCACCACCTAATTCGTCTTACAGCTTTGAAGCACACTTCACCCCGATGAACATTGTCGGGCTGGATACGTTCACCGGCAGGCTGCAGGCCGAACTGTCGACGCTAACGTTCCCGTTCGAGTTCAACTTCGCGGAGCTCACGGCTAACGGGTTTTACGACGCAAACGGTCGGCTGTGGGGATTGATTCCCATCTTCGGCATCGGTGATTTCTTCGTGCGTCCGCGCAATGTCGTTGCGACCGGGTTTGCCACCATTGCCGACAACGGCCACGGCTTCCTGATGCTGTCCAATTTCTCGATCAGCCTGCAGATGGGTTCGCTGGAAAACAACATCCAGGGTTTGCTGCTCGGTGGCGATCTGTCGGATCTGCTCAATGCCGTGATTCAGGACATTGTCCCATCGGTGCTGCGTAACTTCCCGGACGGTATGACAAACCTGCTGAATGCGCTGATCATTCCGATCGCGAACCGTTTCCTGGCCACGCGCACGATGGAGGATCTGTTGAGTTTGCTGTCCCCGTAAGCGTGAGCGGCGTTGAACCGGTACGGAATGATGTTTGATCGATGCATATAAATAAATGTCAGCTGATCGTGCTTTGTACGGTAAAGGAGTTTAATTCATCGCAAACTAACTTGCTAACAACTCTTTTAGGGGTGATTAAGGCATTTCTTTGTCTAATGATGCTTCAATAACATTTCTTCTCGTTTTCCCCAGTTTCGTGCTGTTTTGTACAAGGGAATTGTTTGTTTAAGCAACCTATAGCACAGCGTCACTTTGATAACCGTTTCAAACGCGATATCTTCCGTCTGCGGTAGCAACGATAAGATTGTAAAACAAAGTATACTCAAAATAATCGTTTTTGCGCCGATTATGGGTTCAAAACATTAGGGAATTGTGCGTATGCGTGGTCGCGTTTCAGTATAAATCACGAATTCGACTGGTCGAATAGTCCTTGTCAGCTCAAACCCCAACCTTTTTTATAGGTAAAAACGATCTTTTTTTAAGCTGTGCAATAGGATCTTTCATTTGTTTATTGCATATTACTTTGGCAGAATGTTGCCTTCTATTTTTCAATTCAACTCACCGTGTATGTGGCCGTACATGAACAAAGGGCATCGTTGAGCAGAGGGGGGCTCGCGATTTATCGTCTTCTTACCCCCAACGGAAGCCTAATCAAACGGCTGACTTACGATAAGGTATCAGATTGTAGCTCGCATTCCATATAAGATACGATCAAGCGAATCAACCTTTAGCAGTCTTTAGTAAAACCTCTGCGAGTGAAATTCGTCGTTAGGCTCACATTTACAGAGAGTTCCTCCAGTGAAGCGTATTATTAAATTGTCTCAATGGGTCGTGTGTTTGCTCTGCTGGCACTGCTGGCAGTCGTCAGCCATGCTGCTGTTATACCACTCCCGACACACCGCCTAGAAGCGCTTAAGCCAGACCAACGGGCAACACTCGACGAAGCTTTGGCACAACTGTTGGAAAACATCCGGGAGCTGCTGCGCACGGGTGATCCGGAACGCGGCATTCCCGTAATGGCTCCACTGCAAACCGAACGGCTTGACGTGGACCTAAGCCTGGGCGGATTGCTAGAGTAGGTCAGAAGAGTATTACTCGCCACGAGTGCGGTGCACGATTGTACTCCAATGCCATTCTTCACCGTTCGCAGCTTTACCGCCATTTTGCGCAATCTGTTCGTCGATGGGTTGGACCGCTTCCAGGGTACCCTGACGCTGAACGTCATACAGATGGAGTTCCGGTACGATTTTCTCTTCCCGGATGTGGTCGCACGCGGCCAGTACGATGCAAACGGACGGCTGTTCGGGTTGATTCCGGTGTTTGGAATTGGCAATTTTAACGTTGCACCACGCGATCTTCGCATCCAGGGAACGGCACTACTGCGTCAGTTGCCGTCCGGTTATCTGCACATGCCCGAGCTGAATGCCAACGTGCGGCTTGGATCGTTGCAGGTTGTTTTCGAGTTATGATGTATCACACCCTTTTCGCTTATTTGAACGTTTCTATTTGCATTTCATCGCCCACAGAACAATATTGAAGGAATGCTACTCGGCGGCGAGTTATCTGATCTGCTTAACGTGATCATACAGGATCTAGTTCCTTCCGTGCTGCTCAACTTTGCACCGGAAGTGACAGAAATTATCTCGCGCGTTGGCATACCGATAGCTGACTCCATTCTGAACACGATGACGCTGGACGATTTGTTCGCATTGATACCGTTGAATGAATAGACGAGCTGTGCTGTGGTGGAAAACAATTTGTTCGTAAATCTAAGCTTGATGTGAAAGGGAAACAAAAACAACTAATGCAACTCAAAGGTGAATGGGATTAAAGGTTTTTTTTTTGTTTAAAATAGTCGTTTACTTAACGTATCTTCATTTCTGTAGAACAGGTGGAGAAAGAACATTTGTTTACTTTGTTATCAGGTGCTAAAACCGCGGCTCGGGTACTGCACGTGGCTACTGCATGAGTACTCTAAATTGTTCTACGTCAAGCGCCGTCGTATGCCAATCCCTTATCCCGGCCTATGTAGCGAACGCTTCAACAAACTCTATCACAGTACCATGCCTCTTCTGTCCAAGTGGACGAACTAAAAGGACTTTACGGACTGGGTTTGTCCGGTGTCTCATGATGTGACAAGCCCACCGGAGCTTGGCGAGTCCAATATGTTGTAAGACAGTGAATTCGCCGTACAGCTCATAGAGTTCGCCATTGTAGCGGTTCCTACATTGTTCTTCCACATATACGGGGCCAAACATGCCTTTGAGCATCTTCCTCTAAGAGGATTTCGTCTATTTTGGACAAGGTCTATGAATCAACTCTACTTCATACGTTCTATGCAGTATAATCTTCGTTCGAGGTGTTTTGAGTGTAGTAGTTCCCTCAGACTGTAGACTGCCGATTTTCGATTCAAGATTGGTGAAGTTTTCGACGACATAGGCGCTCACCTATTTCTACGTCACCCCTGCGTAAGGAAGGATTGTTTAGAATGGTCGCAAGTGGTGCCGCCATCGTCTTAGTTTTGTCCTCGTTAATCTCCGACCCGAGATTATCTGCCGCCTACTTAATCCTTTAGTAAGCTTGCGGTACGTAGGAATGCCGTAAACCAATGATGTCTGTGTCATCATCGTATGTCAGGATCTGGATTGAGTTATAGAAGCGGATCCCCAAAGTTGGAGAATAGACCATCTAGTCCATCTCCTTGGTGGTAGCAAAGCCCCACCAAACCGGGTGTTGGACCCTGAAACCCCGGGTGTTTTCCATCCACTATCACCTGGCTTGTGACTTCGGTCATTTGTACTAATGTGGTAAGTTTAACCGGGTTTCCAAAACAACTCATTGCGATTCTAAGTTTTACCCTTGCTATGCTGTTGTATGCGGCCTTGAAATCGACGAAGAGGTGGAAGGAGTGTAGCTGCTGCCCAACCATCTTCCCCAAGATCCACTGCATGGCGAAGATCTGATCAGTGGTTGATTTTCGATTTCGTAACCCCTTCTGATAGTTTCCAACTATCTTTCCTTCAAATGTGCCAAGACGATCTTGTAGCATAAGGGAGAATATTTGGTAGGTTATATAGAACACTGTCATTGCTGCTATTCTAGCTTATCTCCTCTCTTGTATATGGGGTAGATGAATCCAAGATTCCAATCTTAAGACAAACGATTCACTATCCCATACCTCAGTTATAATGTACGAATATTTCATTTCCTAGTGCATTTGTTTAATTAGGTTGATTTTATAATAAAATCAGTCAAGAAGAAGTGTTATTTTAAAAAAAATAGAAGTTATTTTTTCAGTAAAAATAATTGCTTGAGGTTTGCGACAAAACAAAACGAAATCGAAAGTTAAAGCAACCGTATGAAAAATTTTTGGTCATTCTAATCAGAGTCCCACACCAAGTGTTCAGAATGAGTCGTACAACAGTGTTTTCCGCAATTTTGTTTGTAACAATCATTATACCATCCTGCGATGTGACCTTTTTGCCGCCAATGAATGCTTCTCTACAAGCAAAGCCGCCAGATGTCAATCAATCCGTGCTAGAATTGGTAGAAAAGTTTCGTCAAGGAATGTCAAAAGGATTTCCTCAGTTCAATCTTCCCGTCCTGGCACCATTTTCATGGCAAAGTGTACTTCACGTTAAAGATTTTGATAACAGCATGCTCAGGAAAGTGTTCTATTGTTGCTCGAACCATTATTTAATTAATTTTGTTTATTAACATTATTTATTAACGAATTTTATTAACATTATTTAATCTTTACTTTTTCAACAGATTTAACATTGAGTTTAAGGAAGGAATCACGCATGGACTTGATCAATTCAGCATAACAACGCTAAATGTACAAATTGCTCCCCGGATTAAAGGTATGTCCTGATTTCGATAAAAAACCATACAATTTTCGGACTTTTTTCAAGTTTTTAGGGTCAAACTTTCTATAAAAAAGCTTTTTTTTTAACGCCTGTAACTTCTTTATTTCGCGTCGTAGACCCTTGAAAGTTTGACCAGATTTCAATAGAAAACCGTACAATTTTCGGATTTTTTTCAAGTTTTTAGGGCAAAAATTTTACCAAAAATTTTTTTTTCTTTAAACGCCTGTAACTTCTTTATTTCGCGTCGTAGACCCCTGAAAGTTTTACCAGATTTCAATAGAAAACCATACAATTTTCGGACTTTTTTCAAGTTTTTAGGGCAAAAATTTTACCAAAAATTTTTTTTTTCTTTAAACGCCTGTAACTTCTTTATTTCGCGTCGTAGACCCCTGAAAGTTTGACCAGATTTCAATAGAAAACCATACAATTTTCGGACTTTTTTCAAGTTTTTAGGGCAAAAATTTTACCAAAAATTTTTTTTTTCTTTAAACGCCTGTAACTTCTTTATTTCGCGTCGTAGACCCATGAAAGTTTGACCAGATTTCAATAGAAAACCATACAATTTTCGGACTTTTTTCAAGTTTTTAGGGCAAAAATTTTACCAAAAATTTTTTTTTTCTTTAAACGCCTGTAACTTCTTTATTTCGCGTCGTAGAACCCTGAAAGTTTGACCAGATTTCAATAGAAAACCATACAATTTTCGGACTTTTTTCAAGTTTTTAGGGCAAAAATTTTACCAAAAATTTTTTTTTTCTTTAAACGCCTGTAACTTCTTTATTTCGCGTCGTAGACCCCTGAAAGTTTGACCAGATTTCAATAGAAAACCATACAATTTTCGGACTTTTTTCAAGTTTTTAGGGCAAAAATTTTACCAAAAATTTTTTTTTTCTTTAAACGCCTGTAACTTCTTTATTTCGCGTCGTAGACCCCTGAAAGTTTGACCAGATTTCAATAGAAAACCATACAATTTTCGGACTTTTTTCAAGTTTTTAGGGCAAAAATTTTACCAAAAAATTTTTTTTTCTTTAAACGCCTGTAACTTCTTTATTTCGCGTCGTAGACCCATGAAAGTTTTACCAGATTTCAATAGAAAACCATACAATTTTCGGACTTTTTTCAAGTTTTTAGGGCAAAAATTTTACCAAAAATTTTTTTTTTCTTTAAACGCCTGTAACTTCTTTATTTCGCGTCGTAGAACCCTGAAAGTTTGACCAGATTTCAATAGAAAACCATACAATTTTCGGACTTTTTTCAAGTTTTTAGGGCAAAAATTTTACCAAAAAATTTTTTTTTCTTTAAACGCCTGTAACTTCTTTATTTCGCGTCGTAGACCCCTGAAAGTTTGACCAGATTTCAATAGAAAACCATACAATTTTCGGACTTTTTTCAAGTTTTTAGGGCAAAAATTTTACCAAAATTTTTTTTTCTTTAAACGCCTGTAACTTCTTTATTTCGCGTCGTAGACCCCTGAAAGTTTGACCAGATTTCAATAGAAAACCATACAATTTTCGGACTTTTTCAAGTTTTTAGGGCAAAAATTTTACCAAAAAATTTTTTTTTCTTTAAACGCCTGTAACTTCTTTATTTCGCGTCGTAGACCCCTGAAAGTTTGACCAGATTTCAATAGAAAACCATACAATTTTCGGACTTTTTTCAAGTTTTTAGGGCAAAAATTTTACCAAAAATTTTTTTTTCTTTAAACGCCTTTAACTTCTTTATTTCGCGTCGTAGACCCCTGAAAGTTTGACCAGATTTCAATAGAAAACCATACAATTTTCGGACTTTTTTCAAGTTTTTAGGGCAAAAATTTTACCAAAAATTTTTTTTTCTTTAAACGCCTGTAACTTCTTTATTTCGCGTCGTAGACCCCTGAAAGTTTTACCAGATTTCAATAGAAAACCATACAATTTTCGGACTTTTTTCAAGTTTTTAGGGCAAAAATTTTACCAAAATTTTTTTTTTCTTTAAACGCCTGTAACTTCTTTATTTCGCGTCGTAGACCCCTGAAAGTTTGACCAGATTTCAATAGAAAACCATACAATTTTCGGACTTTTTTCAAGTTTTTAGGGCAAAAATTTTACCAAAATTTTTTTTTTTCTTTAAACGCCTGTAACTTCTTTATTTCGCGTCGTAGACCCCTGAAAGTTTGACCAGATTTCAATAGAAAACCATACAATTTTCGGACTTTTTTCAAGTTTTTAGGGCAAAAATTTTACCAAAAATTTTTTTTTTCTTTAAACGCCTGTAACTTCTTTATTTTGCGTTGTAGACCCCTGAAAGTTTTACCAGATTTCAATAGAAAACCATACAATTTTCGGACTTTTTTCAAGTTTTTAGGGCAAAAATTTTACCAAAAAATTTTTTTTTCTTTAAACGCCTGTAACTTCTTTATTTCGCGTCGTAGACCCCTGAAAGTTTGACCAGATTTCAATAGAAAACCATACAATTTTCGGACTTTTTTCAAGTTTTTAGGGCAAAAATTTTACCAAAAAATTTTTTTTTCTTTAAACGCCTGTAACTTCTTTATTTCGCGTCGTAGACCCCTGAAAGTTTGACCAGATTTCAATAGAAAACCATACAATTTTCGGACTTGTTTCAAGTTTTTAGGGCAAAAATTTTACCAAAAATTTTTTTTTTCTTTAAACGCCTGTAACTTCTTTATTTCGCGTCGTAGACCCCTGAAAGTTTGACCAGATTTCAATAGAAAACCATACAATTTTCGGACTTTTTCAAGTTTTTAGGGCAAAAATTTTACCAAAAAATTTTTTTTTCTTTAAACGCCTGTAACTTCTTTATTTCGCGTCGTAGACCCCTGAAAGTTTGACCAGATTTCAATAGAAAACCATACAATTTTCGGACTTTTTTCAAGTTTTTAGGGCAAAAATTTTACCAAAAATTTTTTTTTTCTTTAAACGCCTGTAACTTCTTTATTTCGCGTCGTAGACCCCTGAAAGTTTGACCAGATTTCAATAGAAAACCATACAATTTTCGGACTTTTTTCAAGTTTTTAGGGCAAAAATTTTACCAAAAATTTTTTTTTCTTTAAACGCCTGTAACTTCTTTATTTCGCGTCGTAGACCCCTGAAAGTTTGACCAGATTTCAATAGAAAACCATACAATTTTCGGACTTTTTTCAAGTTTTTAGGGCAAAAATTTTACCAAAAATTTTTTTTTTCTTTAAACGCCTGTAACTTCTTTATTTCGCGTCGTAGACCCCTGAAAGTTTGACCAGATTTCAATAGAAAACCATACAATTTTCGGACTTTTTTCAAGTTTTTAGGGCAAAAATTTTACCAAAAATTTTTTTTTTCTTTAAACGCCTGTAACTTCTTTATTTCGCGTCGTAGACCCCTGAAAGTTTGACCAGATTTCAATAGAAAACCATACAATTTTCGGACTTTTTTCAAGTTTTTAGGGCAAAAATTTTACCAAAAATTTTTTTTTCTTTAAACGCCTGTAACTTCTTTATTTCGCGTCGTAGACCCCTGAAAGTTTGACCAGATTTCAATAGAAAACCATACAATTTTCGGACTTTTTTCAAGTTTTTAGGGCAAAAATTTTACCAAAAATTTTTTTTTCTTTAAACGCCTGTAACTTCTTTATTTCGCGTCGTAGACCCCTGAAAGTTTGACCAGATTTCAATAGAAAACCATACAATTTTCGGACTTTTTTCAAGTTTTTAGGGCAAAAATTTTACCAAAAATTTTTTTTTTCTTTAAACGCCTGTAACTTCTTTATTTCGCGTCGTAGACCCCTGAAAGTTTGACCAGATTTCAATAGAAAATCATACAATTTTCGGACTTTTTTCAAGTTTTTAGGGCAAAAATTTTAACAAAATTTTTTTTTTTCTTTAAACGCCTGTAACTTCTTTATTTCGCGTCGTAGACCCCTGAAAGTTTGACCAGATTTCAATAGAAAACCATACAATTTTCGGACTTTTTTCAAGTTTTTAGGGCAAAAATTTTACCAAAATTTTTTTTTTTCTTTAAACGCCTGTAACTTCTTTATTTCGCGTCGTAGACCCATGAAAGTTTTACCAGATTTCAATAGAAAACCATACAATTTTCGGACTTTTTTCAAGTTTTTAGGGCAAGAAATTTACCAAAAAATTTTTTTTTTCTTTAAACGCCTGTAACTTCTTTATTTCGCGTCGTAGACCCCTGAAAGTTTGACCAGATTTCAATAGAAAACCATACAATTTTCGGACTTTTTTCAAGTTTTTAGGGCAAAAATTTTACCAAAAAATTTTTTTTTCTTTAAACGCCTGTAACTTCTTTATTTCGCGTCGTAGACCCCTGAAAGTTTGACCAGATTTCAATAGAAAACCATACAATTTTCGGACTTTTTTCAAGTTTTTAGGGCAAAAATTTTACCAAAAATTTTTTTTTTCTTTAAACGCCTGTAACTTCTTTATTTCGCGTCGTAGACCCCTGAAAGTTTGACCAGATTTCAATAGAAAACCATACAATTTTCGGACTTTTTTCGAGTTTTTAGGGCAAAAATTTTACCAAAAATTTTTTTTTTCTTTAAACGCCTGTAACTTCTTTATTTCGCGTCGTAGACCCCTGAAAGTTTGACCAGATTTCAATAGAAAACCATACAATTTTCGGACTTTTTTCAAGTTTTTAGGGCAAAAATTTTACCAAAATTTTTTTTTTCTTTAAACGCCTGTAACTTCTTTATTTCGCGTCGTAGACCCCTGAAAGTTTGACCAGATTTCAATAGAAAACCATACAATTTTCGGACTTGTTTCAAGTTTTTAGGGCAAAAATTTTACCAAAAATTTTTTTTTTCTTTAAACGCCTGTAACTTCTTTATTTCGCGTCGTAGACTCCTGAAAGTTTGACCAGATTTCAATAGAAAACCATACAATTTTCGGACTTTTTTCAAGTTTTTAGGGCAAAAATTTTACCAAAAATTTTTTTTTTCTTTAAACGCCTGTAACTTCTTTATTTCGCGTCGTAGACCCCTGAAAGTTTGACCAGATTTCAATAGAAAACCATACAATTTTCGGACTTTTTCAAGTTTTTAGGGCAAAAATTTTACCAAAAAATTTTTTTTTCTTTAAACGCCTGTAACTTCTTTATTTCGCGTCGTAGACCCCTGAAAGTTTGACCAGATTTCAATAGAAAACCATACAATTTTCGGACTTTTTTCAAGTTTTTAGGGCAAAAATTTTACCAAAAATTTTTTTTTTCTTTAAACGCCTGTAACTTCTTTATTTCGCGTCGTAGACCCCTGAAAGTTTGACCAGATTTCAATAGAAAACCATACAATTTTCGGACTTTTTTCAAGTTTTTAGGGCAAAAATTTTACCAAAAATTTTTTTTTTCTTTAAACGCCTGTAACTTCTTTATTTCGCGTCGTAGACCCCTGAAAGTTTGACCAGATTTCAATAGAAAACCATACAATTTTCGGACTTTTTCAAGTTTTTAGGGCAAAAATTTTACCAAAATTTTTTTTTTCTTTAAACGCCTGTAACTTCTTTATTTCGCGTCGTAGACCCCTGAAAGTTTGACCAGATTTCAATAGAAAACCATACAATTTTCGGACTTTTTTCAAGTTTTTAGGGCAAAAATTTTACCAAAAATTTTTTTTTTCTTTAAACGCCTGTAACTTCTTTATTTCGCGTCGTAGACCCCTGAAAGTTTGACCAGATTTCAATAGAAAATCATACAATTTTCGGACTTTTTCAAGTTTTTAGGGCAAAAATTTTACCAAAAATTTTTTTTTCTTTAAACGCCTGTAACTTCTTTATTTCGCGTCGTAGACCCCTGAAAGTTTGACCAGATTTCAATAGAAAACCATACAATTTTCGGACTTTTTTCAAGTTTTTAGGGCAAAAATTTTACCAAAATTTTTTTTTTTCTTTAAACGCCTGTAACTTCTTTATTTCGCGTCGTAGACCCCTGAAAGTTTTACCAGATTTCAATAGAAAACCATACAATTTTCGGACTTTTTTCAAGTTTTTAGGGCAAAAATTTTACCAAAATTTTTTTTTTTCTTTAAACGCCTGTAACTTCTTTATTTCGCGTCGTAGACCCCTGAAAGTTTGACCAGATTTCAATAGAAAACCATACAATTTTCGGACTTTTTTCAAGTTTTTAGGGCAAAAATTTTACCAAAAATTTTTTTTTCTTTAAACGCCTGTAACTTCTTTATTTCGCGTCGTAGACCCCTGAAAGTTTGACCAGATTTCAATAGAAAACCATACAATTTTCGGACTTTTTTCAAGTTTTTAGGGCAAAAATTTTACCAAAAATTTTTTTTTCTTTAAACGCCTGTAACTTCTTTATTTCGCGTCGTAGACCCCTGAAAGTTTGACCAGATTTCAATAGAAAACCATACAATTTTCGGACTTTTTTCAAGTTTTTAGGGCAAAAATTTTACCAAAAAATTTTTTTTCTTTAAACGCCTGTAACTTCTTTATTTCGCGTCGTAGACCCCTGAAAGTTTGACCAGATTTCAATAGAAAACCATACAATTTTCGGACTTTTTCAAGTTTTTAGGGCAAAAATTTTACCAAAAAATTTTTTTTTCTTTAAACGCCTGTAACTTCTTTATTTCGCGTCGTAGACCCCTGAAAGTTTGACCAGATTTCAATAGAAAACCATACAATTTTCGGACTTTTTTCAAGTTTTTAGGGCAAAAATTTTACCAAAATTTTTTTTTTCTTTAAACGCCTGTAACTTCTTTATTTCGCGTCGTAGACCCCTGAAAGTTTGACCAGATTTCAATAGAAAACCATACAATTTTCGGACTTTTTTCAAGTTTTTAGGGCAAAAATTTTACCAAAAATTTTTTTTTTTTCTTTAAACGCCTGTAACTTCTTTATTTCGCGTTGTAGACCCCTGAAAGTTTTACCAGATTTCAATAGAAAACCATACAATTTTCGGACTTTTTTCAAGTTTTTAGGGCAAAAATTTTACCAAAAAATTTTTTTTTCTTTAAACGCCTGTAACTTCTTTATTTCGCGTCGTAGACCCCTGAAAGTTTGACCAGATTTCAATAGAAAACCATACAATTTTCGGACTTTTTTCAAGTTTTTAGGGCAAAAATTTTACCAAAAATTTTTTTTTCTTTAAACGCCTGTAACTTCTTTATTTCGCGTCGTAGACCCCTGAAAGTTTGACCAGATTTCAATAGAAAACCATACAATTTTCGGACTTTTTTCAAGTTTTTAGGGCAAAAATTTTACCAAAAATTTTTTTTTTCTTTAAACGCCTGTAACTTCTTTATTTCGCGTCGTAGACCCCTGAAAGTTTGACCAGATTTCAATAGAAAACCATACAATTTTCGGACTTTTTCAAGTTTTTAGGGCAAAAATTTTACCAAAAAATTTTTTTTTCTTTAAACGCCTGTAACTTCTTTATTTCGCGTCGTAGACCCCTGAAAGTTTGACCAGATTTCAATAGAAAATCATACAATTTTCGGACTTTTTTCAAGTTTTTAGGGCAAAAATTTTACCAAAAATTTTTTTTTTCTTTAAACGCCTGTAACTTCTTTATTTCGCGTCGTAGACCCATGAAAGTTTTACCAGATTTCAATAGAAAACCATACAATTTTCGGACTTTTTTCAAGTTTTTAGGGCAAAAATTTTACCAAAAATTTTTTTTTCTTTAAACGCCTGTAACTTCTTTATTTCGCGTCGTAGACCCCTGAAAGTTTGACCAGATTTCAATAGAAAACCATACAATTTTCGGACTTTTTTCAAGTTTTTAGGGCAAAAATTTTACCAAAAATTTTTTTTTCTTTAAACGCCTGTAACTTCTTTATTTCGCGTCGTAGACCCCTGAAAGTTTGACCAGATTTCAATAGAAAACCATACAATTTTCGGACTTTTTCAAGTTTTTAGGGCAAAAATTTTACCAAAAAATTTTTTTTTCTTTAAACGCCTGTAACTTCTTTATTTCGCGTCGTAGACCCCTGAAAGTTTGACCAGATTTCAATAGAAAACCATACAATTTTCGGACTTTTTTCAAGTTTTTAGGGCAAAAATTTTACCAAAAATTTTTTTTTTCTTTAAACGCCTGTAACTTCTTTATTTCGCGTCGTAGACCCCTGAAAGTTTGACCAGATTTCAATAGAAAACCATACAATTTTCGGACTTTTTTCAAGTTTTTAGGGCAAAAATTTTACCAAAATTTTTTTTTCTTTAAACGCCTGTAACTTCTTTATTTCGCGTCGTAGACCCCTGAAAGTTTTACCAGATTTCAATAGAAAACCATACAATTTTCGGACTTTTTTCAAGTTTTTAGGGCAAAAATTTTACCACAATTTTTTTTTTCTTTAAACGCCTGTAACTTCTTTATTTCGCGTCGTAGACCCCTGAAAGTTTGACCAGATTTCAATAGAAAACCATACAATTTTCGGACTTTTTTCAAGTTTTTAGGGCAAAAATTTTACCAAAAATTTTTTTTTTCTTTAAACGCCTGTAACTTCTTTATTTCGCGTTGTAGACCCCTGAAAGTTTTACCAGATTTCAATAGAAAACCATACAATTTTCGGACTTTTTTCAAGTTTTTAGGGCAAAAATTTTACCAAAAAATTTTTTTTTCTTTAAACGCCTGTAACTTCTTTATTTCGCGTCGTAGACCCCTGAAAGTTTGACCAGATTTCAATAGAAAACCATACAATTTTCGGACTTTTTTCAAGTTTTTAGGGCAAAAATTTTACCAAAATTTTTTTTTTCTTTAAACACCTGTAACTTCTTTATTTCGCGTCGTAGACCCCTGAAAGTTTGACCAGATTTCAATAGAAAACCATACAATTTTCGGACTTTTTTCAAGTTTTTAGGGCAAAAATTTTACCAAAAATTTTTTTTTTCTTTAAACGCCTGTAACTTCTTTATTTCGCGTCGTAGACCCCTGAAAGTTTGACCAGATTTCAATAGAAAACCATACAATTTTCGGACTTTTTCAAGTTTTTAGGGCAAAAATTTTACCAAAAAATTTTTTTTTCTTTAAACGCCTGTAACTTCTTTATTTCGCGTCGTAGACCCCTGAAAGTTTGACCAGATTTCAATAGAAAACCATACAATTTTCGGACTTTTTTCAAGTTTTTAGGGCAAAAATTTTACCAAAATTTTTTTTTTTCGTTAAACGCCTGTAACTTCTTTATTTCGCGTCGTAGACCCCTGAAAGTTTTACCAGATTTCAATAGAAAACCATACAATTTTCGGACTTTTTTCAAGTTTTTAGGGCAAAAATTTTACCAAAAATTTTTTTTTTCTTTAAACGCCTGTAACTTCTTTATTTCGCGTCGTAGACCCATGAAAGTTTTACCAGATTTCAATAGAAAACCATACAATTTTCGGACTTTTTTCAAGTTTTTAGGGCAAAAATTTTACCAAAAATTTTTTTTTCTTTAAACGCCTGTAACTTCTTTATTTCGCGTCGTAGACCCCTGAAAGTTTGACCAGATTTCAATAGAAAACCATACAATTTTCGGACTTTTTTCAAGTTTTTAGGGCAAAAATTTTACCAAAATTTTTTTTTTCTTTAAACGCCTGTAACTTCTTTATTTCGCGTCGTAGACCCCTGAAAGTTTTACCAGATTTCAATAGAAAACCATACAATTTTCGGACTTTTTTCAAGTTTTTAGGGCAAAAATTTTACCAAAAATTTTTTTTTCTTTAAACGCCTGTAACTTCTTTATTTCGCGTCGTAGACCCCTGAAAGTTTGACCAGATTTCAATAGAAAACCATACAATTTTCGGACTTTTTTCAAGTTTTTAGGGCAAAAATTTTACCAAAAATTTTTTTTTTCTTTAAACGCCTGTAACTTCTTTATTTCGCGTCGTAGACCCCTGAAAGTTTGACCAGATTTCAATAGAAAACCATACAATTTTCGGACTTTTTCAAGTTTTTAGGGCAAAAATTTTACCAAAAAATTTTTTTTTCTTTAAACGCCTGTAACTTCTTTATTTCGCGTCGTAGACCCCTGAAAGTTTGACCAGATTTCAATAGAAAACCATACAATTTTCGGACTTTTTTCAAGTTTTTAGGGCAAAAATTTTACCAAAATTTTTTTTTTCTTTAAACGCCTGTAACTTCTTTATTTCGCGTCGTAGACCCCTGAAAGTTTGACCAGATTTCAATAGAAAACCATACAATTTTCGGACTTTTTCAAGTTTTTAGGGCAAAAATTTTACCAAAAATTTTTTTTTTCTTTAAACGCCTGTAACTTCTTTATTTCGCGTCGTAGACCCCTGAAAGTTTGACCAGATTTCAATAGAAAACCATACAATTTTCGGACTTTTTTCAAGTTTTTAGGGCAAAAATTTTACCAAAAATTTTTTTTTTCTTTAAACGCCTGTAACTTCTTTATTTCGCGTCGTAGACCCCTGAAAGTTTGACCAGATTTCAATAGAAAACCATACAATTTTCGGACTTTTTTCAAGTTTTTAGGGCAAAAATTTTACCAAAAATTTTTTTTTTCTTTAAACGCCTGTAACTTCTTTATTTCGCGTCGTAGACCCCTGAAAGTTTGACCAGATTTCAATAGAAAACCATACAATTTTCGGACTTTTTTCAAGTTTTTAGGGCAAAAATTTTACCAAAAATTTTTTTTTTCTTTAAACGCCTGTAACTTCTTTATTTCGCGTCGTAGACCCCTGAAAGTTTTACCAGATTTCAATAGAAAACCATACAATTTTCGGACTTTTTTCAAGTTTTTAGGGCAAAAATTTTACCAAAAATTTTTTTTTTCTTTAAACGCCTGTAACTTCTTTATTTCGCGTCGTAGACCCCTGAAAGTTTGACCAGATTTCAATAGAAAACCATACAATTTTCGGACTTTTTTCAAGTTTTTAGGGCAAAAATTTTACCAAAAATTTTTTTTTCTTTAAACGCCTGTAACTTCTTTATTTCGCGTCGTAGACCCCTGAAAGTTTGACCAGATTTCAATAGAAAACCATACAATTTTCGGACTTTTTCAAGTTTTTAGGGCAAAAATTTTACCAAAAATTTTTTTTTTCTTTAAACGCCTGTAAGTTCTTTATTTCGCGTCGTAGACCCCTGAAAGTTTTACCAGATTTCAATAGAAAACCATACAATTTTCGGACTTTTTTCAAGTTTTTAGGGCAAAAATTTTACCAAAAAATTTTTTTTTCTTTAAACGCCTGTAACTTCTTTATTTCGCGTCGTAGACCCCTGAAAGTTTGACCAGATTTCAATAGAAAACCATACAATTTTCGGACTTTTTTCAAGTTTTTAGGGCAAAAATTTTACCAAAAATTTTTTTTTTCTTTAAACGCCTGTAACTTCTTTATTTCGCGTCGTAGACCCCTGAAAGTTTGACCAGATTTCAATAGAAAACCATACAATTTTCGGACTTTTTTCAAGTTTTTAGGGCAAAAATTTTACCAAAAAATTTTTTTTTCTTTAAACGCCTGTAACTTCTTTATTTCGCGTCGTAGACCCCTGAAAGTTTGACCAGATTTCAATAGAAAACCATACAATTTTCGGACTTTTTTCAAGTTTTTAGGGCAAAAATTTTACCAAAAATTTTTTTTTTCTTTAAACGCCTGTAACTTCTTTATTTCGCGTCGTAGACCCTTGAAAGTTTGACCAGATTTCAATAGAAAACCATACAATTTTCGGACTTTTTTCAAGTTGTTAGGGCCAAAATTTTTACAAAATATTTTTTTTCTTTAAACGCCTGTAACTTCTTTATTTCGCGTCGTAGACCCTTGAAAGTTTGACCTGATTTCAATAGAAAACCATACAATTTTCGGACTTTTTTCAAGTTTTTAGGGCAAAAATTTTTACTAAATTTTTTTTTCTTTAAACGCCTGTAACTTCTTTATTTCGCGTCGTAGACCCTTGAAAGTTTGACCTGATTTCAATAGAAAACCATACAATTATCGGACTTTTTTCAAGTTTTTAGGGCAACAATTTTTACAAATTTTTTTTTTCTTTAAACGCCTTTATGGTGACCAAGATGGCGGCCAAGATGGCGGCCAAGATGGCGGCCAAGATGGCGGCCAAGATGGCGGACAAGATGGCGGACAAGATGGCGGACAAGATGGCGGACAAGATGGCGGACAAGATGGCGACCAAGATGGCGGCCAAGATGGCGGATAAGATGGCGGCCAAGATGGCGTACAAGATGGCGGCCAAGATGGCGGACAATATGGCGGACAAGATGGTGGACAAGATGGTGGTCAAGATGGCGGACCAGATGGCGGGTGGTGAGTGGTGACCCGTGGGATGTGGGTGGTGACCTGTGGGTGGTGAGTGTAGACCCGTGAGAGGTGTCTGGTGGCACGTGGGATGTGAATAGTGACCCGTGGGAGTTGGGTGGTGACCTGTGGGAGGTGGAAGGTGACCAGTGGGAGGTGGATGGTGACCCTTGAGAAGTTGTGGTGACCAGTGGGAGGTGGGTGGTGACCCGCGGGAGGTGGGTGGTGACCCGTGGGAGATGGGTGGTGACCCGTGGGAGTTGGGTGGTGACCCTTGGGAGGTGGGTAGTGACCCGTGTTTGGTGGGTGGGGACCTGTGTGAGGTGGGTGCTGACCCGTCGGAGGTGGGTGGTGACCCGTGGGAGGTGGGTTGTAACCCGTGGGAGGTGGTTGTGACCAGTGGGAGGTGGGTTGTGACCCTTGGAAGGAGGGTGGTAACCCGTGGGAGGTGGGTGGTGACCCGTGGGAAGTGAGTGGTGACCTGTGGGAGATGGGTGGTGGAACGTGGGAGGTGGGAGGTGTCCCGTGGGAGCATAAAAATTTTGACCCTAAAAACTTGAAAAAGTCCGAAAATTGTATGGTTTTCTATTGAAATCAGGTCAAACTTTCAAGGGTCTACGACGCGAAATAAAGAAGTTACAGGCGTTTAAAGAAAAAAAAATTTTTTGTTAAAAATTTTGGCCCTAAAAACTTAAAAAAAGTCCGAACATTGTATGGTTTTCTTTTGAAATCAGGTGAATTTTTTAAGGGTCTAGGACGCAAAATAAAGAAGTTACAGGCGTTTAAAGAAAAAAAAATTTGTAAAAATTTTGGCCCTTAAAACTTGAATAAATTTCGAAAATTGTATGGTTTTCTATTGAAATCAGGTGAAACTTTTAAGGGTCTAGGACGCGAAATAAACAAGTTACAGGCGTTTAAAGAAAAAAACGTTTTTGTGAAAATTTTGACCCTAAAAACTTGAAAAAAGTCCGAAAAATGTATGGTTTTCTATTGAAATCAGGTGAAACTTTTAAGGGTCTACGACGCAAAATAAAGAAGTTACAGGCGTTTAAAGAAAAAAAAATTTGTGAAAATTTTGACCCTAAAAACTTGAAAAAAGTCCAAAAATTGTATGGTTTTCTATTGAAATCAGGTCAAACTTTTAAGGGTCTAGGACGCAAAATAAAGAAGTTACAGGCGTTTAAAGAAAAAAAAAATTTTGTAACAATTTCGTCCCTAAAAACTCGAATAAAGTTCGAAAATTGTATGGTTTTCTATTGAAATCTGGTCAAACTTTCAGGGGTCTACGACGCGAAATAAAGAAGTTACAGGCGTTTACAGAAAAAAAAACTTTTTTGTAAAAATTTTGCCCTAAAAACTTGAATAAAGTCCGAAAATTGTCTGGTTTTCTATTGAAATCAGGTGAAACTTTTAAGGGTCTACGACGCAAAATAAAGAAGTTACAGGCGTTTACAGAAAAAAAAATTTTTGTAACAATTTCGTCCCTAAAAACTCGAATAAAATTCGAAAATTGTATGGTTTTCTATTGAAATCAGGTGAAGCTTTTAAGGGTCTAGGACGCAAAATAAAGAAGTTACAGGCGTTTATAGAAAATAATTTTTTTTGTGAAAATTTTGATCCAAAAAACATGAAAAAAGTCCGAAAATTGTATTGTTTTCTATTGAAATCAGGTGAAACTTTTAAAGGGTCTAGGACGCAAAACAAAGAAGTTACAGGCGTTTAAAGAAAAAAAAATTTTTGTAAAAATTTTGGCCCTAAAAACTTGAAAAAAGTCCGAAAATTGTATGGTTTTCTATTGAAATCAGGAAAAATTTTTAATGTTTTCAAATTTTTTAAAAGCATCCTTCTGCGTTGGATGCTCTCCTGGTATCAGGAACTTGAAAACTGGTCATTTTTGGCGAGTTTTCTGTCTCGATTGACACGGAAAAAGCATCCTCCTGCGTTGGATGCTCTCCTGGTATCAGGAGCTTGAAAACTGTTCATTTTTGGCGAGTTTTCTGTCTCGATTGACACGGAGAAAACATCCTCCTGCGTTGAATGCTCTCCTGGTATCAGAGCTGGAAAAACTGGTCATTTTTGGTGAGTTTTCTGACTCGATTGACACGGAAAAAGCATCCTCCTGCGTTGGATGCTCTCCTGGTATCAGGAGCTTGAAAAACTGTTCATTTTTGCCGAGTTTTCTGTCTCGATCGACACGGAAAAAGCATCCTCCTTTGTTGGAAGCTCTCCTGGTATCAGGAGCTTGAAAAACTGGTCATTTTTGGCGAGTTTTCTGGCTCGATTGACACGGAAAAAGCATCCTCCTGCGTTGGATGCTCTCCTGGTATCAGGAGCTTGAAAAACTGGTCATTTTTGGCGAGTTTTCTGTCTCGATTGACACGGAAAAAGCATCTGTTAAGGATTGAAGCATAGGCCATAGACGTTAGAATTTTAGCAACCCGCAAAGCGCAATGTATGCGTATGAATAAAGTCAGTAGAAATCGGAAAGCCAAACGGTGAACACCTGTTTTTTAAAGCTAATTTCGCGTACATAAAATTTGGTCCTTCGAACCGGATATCCCTAAAGCCGGATAGTTACGTAAACTGGTAGTTTTTACCGTTCTTTGTTGAAAATAAAAAATGTCGAACCCAGAAATGTCGGAATTCTCTGGAGTGCAAGCTTCATCGAGCCCAAAAGACTCGGTAACGAATGTGATCCAACGGGGTCAAGCACATTTAATGCGTAGATTAGATTCGCTAAAGAACGCTATCCAAGCCGCTAGAGATACGGATTCTTCATATGTAGAGGAATGGACGGAACGATTAAGTGTGATAGTGTCCGCGTTCGATACGAAGCACGCGTCGTTGCCAGAGACAGTGGATGCTGCGCAGTGGGAAGCAGAAGAGAAACGGTATGAGGAGTTTGACCGGCGTCGATGTGATATATCGATACTTATAAAAAGATGCGGAGCAGATCTGTGTGCGTCCAACACCGAAACGCAGCAGCCAGGAGTGTCGAACTCCCGATCCAAGGTGCGGTTACCTGAGATTCCTATGCCTAGTTTCAATGGTGCCTGGGAAACGTGGCCAACGTTTCGGGACTCGTTCGTTAGTATGATCGACGGGCATCCGAAATTGTCTGATGTAGACAAGTTGATGTATCTAAAGCGCGTGGTAACTAAGGAAGCAGCGCAGCTGATCGACGCAGTAGAAACTACAGCGGCGAATTATAGTGTGGCTTGGGAGCTGTTAAAAGATCGCTACGAAAACAAAAAGGTGTTAGTGCGTCGCTAGCTGAACGAAATGTTCGCCATTGCACCGTCAAAAAGCGAATGCTTCGAAGCACTCACCGTTTTGATAGACAGCTTCGAACGGACCATCAAAATGGTGGAAAAGATTGGGATTCTTACAAATGGCTGGAGTGTGCTTCTAGCACACATGTTATGCGAAAAATTGGATGCGAACACCCGAAAAGAATGGAAAACGCATCATCGAAGTGCAGAAATTGCCGAATATAAAGAACTTGTGCAGTTTTTAAAGGAACACTTAAACTAAAGAGCAGCCTCTACCACACGCACACACATACCATGGCCGAAACAAAATGAAGCAAGCGTGTGCATCAGTTAATGTGCTAGATAAAAAATGCATGTTCTGCAAACAAGAAAGCCACTCTTTCTTCAAGTGCAACACGTTTCGAAACCTGACAGTGAACCAACGATTCGACATGGCGAAAAAGAAAGGACTTTGTTTGAACTGCTTGGCGTCAGATCCTCGCGTGAGAGACTGTACTTCTAGTGTGTGTCGGGTGTGCAAGCTTAAACATCACACTATGCTGCACAGGTCACCGACTGACCAGCAACGTGCTCCTGAAGCCAATGTTCCGGAAATCGCAATTGCAAGTGACTCAACGAGATCTTCGATGGTACATGTCGGCGAACCTTCTAACGCCGTTATGTTCACACCGACTGAGAGCCAACCGGCACCTTCAACAACGATTTTGCTGCCAACCATCCTGGTAACCGTCATCACATCGAATGGCAACAAGATGATAGCACGAGCATTATTGGACGGCGGTGCGCAAGTCAACCTGATCACCGAGCGAGTAGTGCAAGGATTACGAGCTCAAAGGCAACGGGAGGACTTGTCGATTGGAGCAGTGGGCAGGAGCTGCCAGCCTTCATCACATTCGGTAAATGTAACAATTCAGTCACAGTGCACTAATGTTCAATTTCCTTTAAGGTTGCACGTTCTATCGGAGATAATGTGGAACCTTCCAGCTGCTAAGGTTGATACGCAACATTGGAAATTGCCACAGAACATTAGACTGGCTGACCCGATTTGTGGAGAAGTTGGCCCGATAGATATGCTTCTCGGCAGAGAGGTATATAACGAAATACTGTTGGACGGGTTAGTGAGGCTTCATTCAGAGGATAGTAGCTTGATGCTACATCAAACGCTATTCGGTTGGGTAGTATCCGGAAAGGCGTCGATAGAAAGTAGTTGCGTACAACAAAGCCTTGTAAATGTAACATACGTTGCGGATTCGTTAGACGAACAACTTTGCAAGTTTTGGGAGATAGAAACGTGTCAGACTTCGAATATGTTATCCCCTGAAGAATCAGAATGTGAAGCGATTTTCGAAAGTACAACCACTCGCGGATCAGATGGAAGATTTATAGTTGTGTTGCCTAAAAACGGGGATAAGATAAAAAAGATAGGTAGATCATACGAAATATCGAAACGACGACTCCACTCGCTGAATCGTCGTCTGCAAGCCAATCCTGAACTAAAGATGCAATACGAGGAATTTCTAAACGAATATCTAAAGCTAGGCCACATGGAGGAAATTAGTCACGAACCAATACGTGATGTACAGGTGTATTATATGCCACACCATTGCGTTATAAAGCCCGATAGCCTAACGACCAAACTAAGGGTTGTTTTTGATGCCTCCTGTAGTACGGATTCAGGAGTTTCGTTAAATGAAGCTTTATTAGTAGGCCCAGTCATCCAAGATGATCTGATCAGTATCATAATGCGTTTTCGCTTCCCAAGATACGCATTAACAGCCGATATTGAGAAAATGTATAGGCAGATTTGGATAAGAGAAGCAGACCGCCCACTCCAACGCATTCTGTGGGGAAATGACGAAAGCGGAATTAGGGAATTTCAACTAAAAACAGTAACATATGGAACAGCGTCAGCTCCATACCTAGCCACAAAATGCCTACAAACACTTGCCAACGAGAACAAATTGTCGCATCCAGTAGCGTCAAAGATACTAGCGGCAGATTTTTATATGGATGATATGATAAGCGGGGTGGATACGGTCGATCAAGGAGAGCGTGTATGCAGAGAACTATTTCATCTGGGATTTCATCTGAGAAAATGGGCTTCTAATTCAGCACATATATTAAATACGCTTTCACCCGAACTTCGAGAAATGGGTTCGGAGCTTGTGATCGATCCCCACAAATCTATCAAAACGCTTGGACTAAAGTGGACACCTGCCCAAGATATGCTTACATTTTGTATCCCAAAATGGAATAATGAAGAACAAATCAGTAAACGGACTGTTGTATCAGATGCAGCACGCTTATACGATCCTTTGGGATTAATCGGACCAGTCATCGTTATAGCCAAATGTTTTTTGCAAGTGCTTTGGGAAAGAAGGGTTAATTGGGATGACCCATTGGAGGAGGTGCTACAAGATAAATGGATGCAGTTTAAACGAAGCATGGCAGATATAGAAGAAATTGTGGTTCCACGTCGAGTAGTTGCAAACGAAGCAGATATCGTAGAAGTGCATGGTTTCAGCGACGCATTTGAAAAGGCATATGGTGCTTGTATTTACATACGCACTATTTCGACAGACGGAAGCATCACAGTAGAGCTGCTAAGTGCAAAATCAAAGGTTGCACCTATCGAAAATGGCAAGAAACAAAGAAGAGTAACGTTACCAAGACTAGAGCTGTCTGCTGCCTTACTGTTAAGTCATCTGTGGCAAAAAGTCAAGTCAAGCAAAAAACGCGAAATGAATTGTGTATTCTGGGTAGATTCGACAGTTGTCCTGTACTGGATCGCTGGTAACCCTTCCCGATGGAAACCCTTCATTGCAAACAGGGTTTCTGAGATCCAACATATCACTGACAAGATTCAGTGGTTTCATGTGTCAGGAGAAGAAAATCCAGCGGATATTATATCCAGAGGCATGTTACCTTGTGATTTGAAGAACAACGAGGTCTGGTGGCATGGCCCAAAATGGTTGAGTGAGCACATCCAATGGACATCACGAACTACTGTCCCAAATGAAAGTTTCACAGCAGAACAATTGGAAGAACGAGTTGCAGTATTGACTGTTCAGTCAAAGGACAGCAGTCCTATATTCAGTTTGCAATCGTCGTATTCGGCTTTAACACGATTAGTAGCATACATTCTTCGTTTCCGTTACAACAGTCAGAGGGTGAACCGAGGCCATCGTCGAAAAGGATTCCTTACCAGCGGCGGATCAAACGGTAGGCGGAGTAGGCGGTCGCCTAGGGCCTCGCCGTGTTGGGGGCCCCAAACAATTTGTGCCGATTGTGCGATTTTTGGAAATTTAGCAGCAGAGTTCATTTATAGCACAAAAATTTAATTGAAAAGGTAAAAAATTGATCTAAAATATCTTCCTTGGTTATATAAAACATTTGTTTCTATTTGACTAGCTATTTCGGCCCGGTTACATGACTACGCAAGAGAAGTCGGCAGTGTACTCAAACTCCTTCTTCTTTATCGGCACGATATCCTTAGGATGTTGAAGCCTACCATTTATAGTTTTTTTTTACTTTATTTACCCTTAGGATAGTCAGTGCTGCGTACGGAGGTTTGGTGGTCCAAACGATTTTTTCCCGTGGTCCTGTCTTGTGCAGACCGGCTGCGCTACCAATACACCATCATGCTGCCCCGTAAACCCTTTTTAATTCAACTTATTAATGTTTTCTATTTCTTGAACGGGAACTTTTTGTTACGTAACATACAATAAGATGACACTAAGATTCCAGCTTCACAGTCCATGTATAAAAAATTAAATTATTTAAGGGATTTTTATACAAATTCCATGTTATCTTTTTACTTGTTGTTTGTTTATAGGTCATTTCGCTTGGTATCTTCTGATACTTATTCATTGAGAACTTCTGGTGTCTACCCAGATGGTGATTTTGGAATCCTGTGTGTTGTAATGGATCCGGTTTGCACCCATTGTCACATAGCAAGCAAGCAAGAGCTCTAAACAGACTCAGAATGATGCATCCAAGTTATCTACTACCCTATAGAACTTCATACAATTCATCAATTTTTAATCAATCATCAGTTAATTATTCGATATCATTTAGTGTTCGGAAGCTCATTTACGGTACAATGAATATCTTTTGCCAACTAGAACGTGCAACATCGTGATCGGTGTTTGAATTCAGCATACCACCTAAAATGATTGATCGTGCTGAATTTTACGATGCTTATCAATGCAATTTTTTATTGACAATCTAAATTAATGATTGTGTTTTGAGTTTTCCGGCGCTTCGTGGTCTTGGCCTCTTGCAAGGGTCCTCTAAACCACCTACGGTCGAGCGCCGTCGTTAGCCAATCCATAATCCCGATCTGTCTGTTGGAAACATCAACGGCATCCCTCTATCTTATTTTGAGCCTACCAAGCCTCCTCTGTCTGACGACCTAAAACAGCTTTTTGGATAGGGTCGTCCGGTGTCATTCTCATGATGTGACAAGCCCACCGGAGTGCCTGAGCCCATAGAGCTCATCATTGTAGCGGCTCCATTGTCCTTCCAAAAATACGAGGCCAAAAAACCTTCCATCGAGCATCTTCCACTCGAACGCGGCTAAGAGGGTTTCGTATCAGTTTGAAAGTCCATGTCTCACAGGCGTATGTAAGTACTAGAGCTATATAAGTTCTATATACTCCCAGCTTCGTTCAACTGAAAATTATTCACTAAATCTACTTTACCAACAAATGTACTTATACTTTTGTCATTTTTTTAGAACCTTGAAATCCGTGTTTTAGAAAAAAAGTCAAAAAGATGAATAAATAATGAGAATGAAGAGAAGACAACTACGCAAAAGAAAGGTTGCTGGTGCTGATAGTACTGATAAATAATTTATATATGAATTCTTATTCTTAATAGATTACATCGAATTGCCAAGGTATCATGTAAGGTAAACTTATAACGAGCTTCTTAAGTTTTTTAAGTAGACGATTAGCGCATGGGTAATGTTCGTCAAGCACTGATACCAGGAGAGCATCCAACGCAGGAGGATGCTTTTTCCGTGTTGATCGAGACAGAGAACTCACCAAACATGACCAGTTTTTCAAGCTCTGATACCAGGAGAGCATCCAACGCAGGAGGATGCTTTTTCCGTGTTGATCGAGACAGAGAACTCGCCAAAAGTGACCAGTTTGTTAAGCTCTGATACCATGAGAGCATCCAACGAAGGAGGATGCTTTTTCCGTGTTGACCGAGACAGAGAACTCACCAAAAATGACCAGTTTGTCTAGCTCTGGTACCATGAGAGCATCCAACGCAGGAGGATGCTTTTTCCGTGTTGACCGATACAGAGAACTCACCAAAACTGACCAGATTGTCAAGCTCTGATACCCGGAGCGCATCCAACGCAGGAGGATGCGTTTTTCCGTGTGGATCGAGACAGAAAACTCACCAAAAATGACCAGTTTGTCAAGCTCTGATACCCGGAGCGCATTCAACGCAGGAGGATGCGTTTTTCCGTGTTGATCGAGACAGAGAACTCACCAAAAGTGACCAGTTTGTCAAGTTCTGATACCAGGAGAGCATCCAACGCAGGAGGATGCTTTTCCGTGTCAATCGAGACAGAAAACTCGCCAAAAATGACCAGTTTTTCAAGCTCCTGATACCAGGGGAGCATGCAACGCAAGAGAATGCTTTTCCGTGTCAATCGAGCCAGAAAACCCGCCAAAAATGACCAGTTTTTCAAGCTCCTGATACCAGGAGAGCATGCAAAACAGGAGGATGCTTTTCCGTGTCAATCGAGCCAGAAAACCCGCCTAAAATGACCAGTTTTTCCAGTTCCTGATACCAGGAAAGCATGCAACGCAGGAGGATGCTTTTCGGTGTCAATCGAGATCGAAAACTCGCCAAAAATGACCAGTTTTCAAGCTCCTGATACCAGGAGAGCATGTAACGCAGGAGCATGCTTTTCCGTGTCAATCGAGACAGAAAACTCGCCAAAAATGACCAGTTTTTCAAGCTCCTGATACCAGGAGAGCAGGAGGATGCTTTTTCCGTGTCAATCGAGACCGAAAACTTGCCAAAAATGACCAGTTTTTCAAGCTGCTGATACCAGGAGAGCATGCAACGCAGGAGGATGCTTTTCCGTGTCAATCGAGACAAAAAACTCGCCTAAAATGACCAGTTGTTCAAGCTCCTGATACCAGGAGAGCATGTAACGCAGAAGGATGCTTTTCCGTGTTAATCGAGACCGAAAACTGGCCAAAAATGACCAGTTTTTCAAGCTCCTGATACCAGGAGAGCATGCAACGCAGGAGGATGCTTTTTCGGTGTCAATCGAGCCCGAAAACTCGCCATAAATGACCAGTTGTTCAAGCTCCTGATACCAGGAGAGCATGCAACGCAGGAGGATGCTTTTCCGTGTCAATCGAGACAGAAAACTCGCCAAAAATGACCAGTTTTTCCAGTTCCTGATACCAGGAGAGCATGCAACGCAGGAGGATGCTTTTTCGGTGTCAAACGAGCCCGAAAACTCGCCAAAAATGACCAGTTTTTCAAGCTCCTGATACCAGGAGAGCATGCAACGCAGGAGGATGCTTTTCCGTGTCAATCGAGACAGAAAACTCGCCAAAAATGACCAGTTTTTCAAGCTGCTGATACCAGGAGAGCATGCAACGCAGGAGGATGCTTTTCCGTGTCAATCGAGACAAAAAACTCGCCAAAAATGACCAGTTTTTCAAGCTCCTGATACCAGGAGAGCATGTAACGCAGAAGGATGCTTTTCCGTGTTAATCGAGCCAGAAAACCCGCCAAAAATGACCAGTTTTTCAAGCTCCTGATACCAGGGGAGCATGCAACGCAAGAGAATGCTTTTCCGTGTCAATCGAGCCAGAAAACCCGCCAAAAATGACCAGTTTTTCAAGCTCCTGATACCAGGAGAGCATGCAAAACAGGAGGATGCTTTTCCGTGTCAATCGAGCCAGAAAACCCGCCTAAAATGACCAGTTTTTCCAGTTCCTGATACCAGGAAAGCATGCAACGCAGGAGGATGCTTTTCGGTGTCAATCGAGATCGAAAACTCGCCAAAAATGACCAGTTTTCAAGCTCCTGATACCAGGAGAGCATGTAACGCAGGAGCATGCTTTTCCGTGTCAATCGAGACAGAAAACTCGCCAAAAATGACCAGTTTTTCAAGCTCCTGATACCAGGAGAGCAGGAGGATGCTTTTTCCGTGTCAATCGAGACCGAAAACTTGCCAAAAATGACCAGTTTTTCAAGCTGCTGATACCAGGAGAGCATGCAACGCAGGAGGATGCTTTTCCGTGTCAATCGAGACAAAAAACTCGCCAAAAATGACCAGTTTTTCAAGCTGCTGATACCAGGAGAGCATGCAACGCAGGAGGATGCTTTTTCGGTGTCAATCGAGCCCGAAAACTCGCCAAAAATGACCAGTTTTTCAAGCTCCTGATACCAGGAGAGCATGCAACGCAGGAGGATGCTTTTCCGTGTCAATCGAGACAGAAAACTCGCCAAAAATGACCAGTTTTTCCAGTTCCTGATACCAGGAGAGCATGCAACGCAGGAGGATGCTTTTTCGGTGTCAATCGAGACAGAAAACTCGCCAAAAATGACCAGTTTTTCAAGCTCCTGATACCAGGAGAGCATGCAACGCAGGAGGATGCTTTTCCGTGTCAATCGAGACAGAAAACTCGCCAAAAATGACCAGTTTTTCAAGCTCCTGATACCAGGAGAGCATGCAACGCAGGAGGATGCTTTTTCGGTCTCAATCGAGCCCGAAAACTCGCCAAAAATGACCAGTTTTTCAAGCTCCTGATACCAGGAGAGCATGCAACGCAGGAGGATGCTTTTCCGTGTCAATCGAGACAGAAAACTCGCCAAAAATGACCTGTTTTTCCAGTTCCTGATACCAGAAGAGCATGCAACGCAGGAAGATGCTTTTTCGGTGTCAATCGAGACCGAAAACTCGCCAAAAATGACCAGTTTTTCAAGCTGCTGATACCAGGAGAGCATGCAACGCAGGAGGATGCTTTTCCGTGTCAATTGAGCCAGAAAACCCGCCTAAAATGACCAGTTTTTCAAGCTCCTGATACCAGGAGAGCATGCAACACAGGAGGATGCTTTTCCGTGTCAATCGAGACAGAAAACTCGCCAAAAATGACCAGTTTTTCCAGTTCCTGATACCAGGAGAGCATGCAACGCAGGAGGATGCTTTTTCGGTGTCAATCGAGACAGAAAACTCGCCAAAAATGACCAGTTTTTCAAGCTGCTGATACCAGGAGAGCATGCAACGCAGGAGGATGCTTTTCCGTGTCAATCGAGACAGAAAACTCGCCAAAAATGACCAGTTTTTCCAGTTCCTGATACCAGGAGAGCATGCAACGCAGGAGGATGCTTTTTCGGTGTCAATCGAGACCGAAAACTCGCCAAAAATGACCAGTTTTTCAAGCTGCTGATACCAGGAGAGCATGTAACGCAGAAGGATGCTTTTCCGTGTCAATCGAGACCGAAAACTGGCCAAAAATGACCAGTTTTTCAAGCTCCTGATACCAGGAGAGCATGCAACGCAGGAGGATGCTTTTTCGGTGTCAATCGAGCCCGAAAACTCGCCAAAAATGACCAGTTGTTCAAGCTCCTGATACCAGGAGAGCATGCAACGCAGGAGGATGCTTTTCCGTGTCAATCGAGACAGAAAACTCGCCAAAAATGACCAGTTTTTCCAGTTCCTGATACCAGGAGAGCATGCAACGCAGGAGGATGCTTTTTCGGTGTCAATCGAGACCGAAAACTCGCCAAAAATGACCAGTTTTTCAAGCTGCTGATACCAGGAGAGCATGCAACGCAGGAGGATGCTTTTTCGGTGTCAATCGAGCCCGAAAACTCGCCAAAAATGACCAGTTTTTCAAGCTCCTGATACCAGGAGAGCATGCAACGCAGGAGGATGCTTTTCCGTGTCAATCGAGACAGAAAACTCGCCAAAAATGACCAGTTTTTCAAGCTCCTGATACCAGGAGAGCATGCAACGCAGGAGGATGCTTTTCCGTGTCAATCGAGACAGAAAACTCGCCAAAAATGACCAGTTTTTCCAGTTCCTGATACCAGGAGAGCATGCAACGCAGGAGGATGCTTTTTCGGTGTCAATCGAGACAGAAAACTCGCCAAAAATGACCAGTTTTTCAAGCTGCTGATACCAGGAGAGCATGCAACGCAGGAGGATGCTTTTTCGGTGTCAATCGAGCCCGAAAACTCGCCAAAAATGACCAGTTGTTCAAGCTCCTGATACCAGGAGAGCATGTAACGCAGAAGGATGCTTTTCCGTGTCAATCGAGACCGAAAACTGGCCAAAAATGACCAGTTTTTCCAGTTCCTGATACCAGGAGAGCATGCAACGCAGGAGGATGCTTTTTCGGTGTCAATCGAGACCGAAAACTCGCCAAAAATGACCAGTTTTTCAAGCTCCTGATACCAGGAGAGCATGCAACGCAGGAGGATGCTTTTCCGTGTCAATCGAGACAGAAAACTCGCCAAAAATGACCATTTTTTCCAGTTCCTGATACCAGGAGAGCATGCAACGCAGGAGGATGCTTTTTCGGTGTCAATCGAGACCGAAAACTCGCCAAAAATGACCAGTTTTTCAAGCTGCTGATACCAGGAGAGCATGCAACGCAGGAGGATGCTTTTCCGTGTCAATCGAGACAGAAAACTCGCCAAAAATGACCAGTTTTTCCAGTTCCTGATACCAGGAGAGCATGCAACGCAGGAGGATGCTTTTTCGGTGTCAATCGAGACAGAAAACTCGCCAAAAATGACCAGTTTTTCAAGCTCCTGATACCAGGAGAGCATGCAACGCAGGAGGATGCTTTTCCGTGTCAATCGAGACAGAAAACTCGCCAAAAATGACCAGTTTTTCAAGCTCCTGATACCAGGAGAGCATGCAACGCAGGAGGATGCTTTTCCGTGTCAATCGAGACAGAAAACTCGCCAAAAATGACCAGTTTTTCAAGCTCCTGATACCAGGAGAGCATGCAACGCAGGAGGATGCTTTTCCGGTGTCAATCGAGACAGAAAACTCGCCAAAAATGACCAGTTTTTCCAGTTCCTGATACCAGGAGAGCATGCAACGCAGGAGGATGCTTTTTCGGTGTCAATCGAGCCCGAAAACTCGCCATAAATGACCAGTTTTTCAAGCTCCTGATACCAGGAGAGCATGCAACGCAGGAGGATGCTTTTCCGTGTCAATCGAGACCGAAAACTCGCCAAAAATGACCAGTTTTTCAAGCTCCTGATACCAGGAGAGCATGCAACGCAGGAGGATGCTTTTCCGTGTCAATCGAGACAGAAAACTCGCCAAAAATGACCAGTTTTTCAAGCTCCTGATACCAGGGGAGCATGCAACACAGGAGGATGCTTTTTCGGTGTCAATCGAGCCCGAAAACTCGCCAAAAATGACCAGTTTTTCAAGCTCCTGATACCAGGAGAGCATGCAACGCAGGAGGATGCTTTTCCGTGTCAATCGAGACCGAAAACTCGCCAAAAATGACCAGTTTTTCAAGCTCCTGATACCAGGAGAGCATGCAACGCAGGAGGATGCTTTTCCGTGTCAATCGAGACAGAAAACCCGCCTAAAATGACCAGTTTTTCAAGCTCCTGATACCAGGAGAGCATGCAACACAGGAGGATGCTTTTCCGTGTCAATTGAGACAGAAAACTCGCCAAAAATGACCAGTTTTTCAAGCTGCTGATACCAGGAGAGCATGCAACGCAGGAGGATGCTTTTTCGGTCTCAATCGAGCCCGAAAACTCGCCAAAAATGACCAGTTTTTCAAGCTCCTGATACCAGGAGAGCATGCAACGCAGGAGGATGCTTTTTCCGTGTCAATCGAGACAGAAAACTCGCCAAAAATGACCAGTTTTTCAAGCTGCTGCTACCAGGAGAGCATGCAACGCAGGAGGATGCTTTTCCGTGTCAATCGAGACCGAAAACTCGCCAAAAATGACCAGTTTTTCAAGCTCCTGATACCAGGAGAGCATGCAACGCAGGAGGATGCTTTTCCGTGTCAATCGAGACAGAAAACCCGCCTAAAATGACCAATTTTTCAAGCTCCTGATACCAGGAGAGCATGCAAAACAGGAGGATGCTTTTCCGTGTCAATCGAGACCGAAAACTCGCCAAAAATGACCAGTTTTTCAAGCTCCTGATACCAGGAGAGCATGCAACGCAGGAGCATGCTTTTCCGTGTCAATCGAGACAGAAAACTCGCCAAAAATGACCAGTTTTTCAAGCTCCTGATACCAGGGGAGCATGCAACGCAAGAGAATGCTTTTCCGTGTCAATCGAGCCAGAAAACCCGCCAAAAATGACCAGTTTTTCAAGCTCCTGATACCAGGAGAGCATGCAAAACAGGAGGATGCTTTTCCGTGTCAATCGAGCCAAAAAACCCGCCTAAAATGACCAGTTTTTCCAGTTCCTGATACCAGGAAAGCATGCAACGCAGGAGGATGCTTTTCGGTGTCAATCGAGATCGAAAACTCGCCAAAAATGACCAGTTTTTCCAGTTCCTGATACCAGGAGAGCATGTAACGCAGGAGCATGCTTTTCCGTGTCAATCGAGACAGAAAACTCGCCATAAATGACCAGTTGTTCAAGCTCCTGATACCAGGAGAGCATGCAACGCAGGAGGATGCTTTTTCGGTGTCAATCGAGCCCGAAAACTCGCCATAAATGACCAGTTGTTCAAGCTCCTGATACCAGGAGAGCATGCAACGCAGGAGGATGCTTTTCCGTGTCAATCGAGACAGAAAACTCGCCAAAAATGACCAGTTTTTCCAGTTCCTGATACCAGGAGAGCATGCAACGCAGGAGGATGCTTTTTCGGTGTCAAACGAGCCCGAAAACTCGCCAAAAATGACCAGTTTTTCAAGCTCCTGATACCAGGAGAGCATGCAACGCAGGAGGATGCTTTTCCGTGTCAATCGAGACAGAAAACTCGCCAAAAATGACCAGTTTTTCAAGCTGATGATACCAGGAGAGCATGCAACGCAGGAGGATGCTTTTTCGGTGTCAATCGAGCCCGAAAACTCGCCAAAAATGACCAGTTTTTCAAGCTCCTGATACCAGGAGAGCATGCAACGCAGGAGGATGCTTTTCCGTGTCAATCGAGACAGAAAACCCGCCTAAAATGACCAGTTTTTCAAGCTCCTGATACCAGGAGAGCATGCAAAACAGGAGGATGCTTTTCCGTGTCAATCGAGCCAGAAAACCCGCCTAAAATGACCAGTTTTTCCAGTTCCTGATACCAGGAAAGCATGCAACGCAGGAGGATGCTTTTCGGTGTCAATCGAGATCGAAAACTCGCCAAAAATGACCAGTTTTCAAGCTCCTGATACCAGGAGAGCATGTAACGCAGGAGCATGCTTTTCCGTGTCAATCGAGACAGAAAACTCGCCATAAATGACCAGTTGTTCAAGCTCCTGATACCAGGAGAGCATGCAACGCAGGAGGATGCTTTTTCGGTGTCAATCGAGCCCGAAAACTCGCCATAAATGACCAGTTGTTCAAGCTCCTGATACCAGGAGAGCATGCAACGCAGGAGGATGCTTTTCCGTGTCAATCGAGACAGAAAACTCGCCAAAAATGACCAGTTTTTCCAGTTCCTGATACCAGGAGAGCATGCAACGCAGGAGGATGCTTTTTCGGTGTCAAACGAGCCCGAAAACTCGCCAAAAATGACCAGTTTTTCAAGCTCCTGATACCAGGAGAGCATGCAACGCAGGAGGATGCTTTTCCGTGTCAATCGAGACAGAAAACTCGCCAAAAATGACCAGTTTTTCAAGCTGATGATACCAGGAGAGCATGCAACGCAGGAGGATGCTTTTTCGGTGTCAATCGAGCCCGAAAACTCGCCAAAAATGACCAGTTGTTCAAGCTGCTGATACCAGGAGAGCATGTAACGCAGAAGGATGCTTTTCCGTGTCAATCGAGACCGAAAACTGGCCAAAAATGACCAGTTTTTCAAGCTCCTGATACCAGGGGAGCATGCAACGCAAGAGAATGCTTTTCCGTGTCAATCGAGCCAGAAAACCCGCCAAAAATGACCAGTTTTTCAAGCTCCTGATACCAGGAGAGCATGCTAAACAGGAGGATGCTTTTCCGTGTCAATCGAGCCAGAAAACCCGCCTAAAATGACCAGTTTTTCCAGTTCCTGATACCAGGAGAGCATGCAACGCAGGAGGATGCTTTTCGGTGTCAATCGAGATCGAAAACTCGCCAAAAATGACCAGTTTTCAAGCTCCTGATACCAGGAGAGCATGCAACGCAGGAGCATGCTTTTCCGTGTCAATCGAGACAGAAAACTCGCCAAAAATGACCAGTTTTTCAAGCTCCTGATACCAGGAGAGCAGGAGGATGCTTTTTCCGTGTCAATCGAGACCGAAAACTTGCCAAAAATGACCAGTTTTTCAAGCTGCTGATACCAGGAGAGCATGCAACGCAGGAGGATGCTTTTCCGTGTCAATCGAGACAAAAAACTCGCCAAAAATGACCAGTTTTTCAAGCTGCTGATACCAGGAGAGCATGCAACGCAGGAGGATGCTTTTTCGGTGTCAATCGAGCCCGAAAACTCGCCAAAAATGACCAGTTTTTCAAGCTCCTGATACCAGGAGAGCATGCAACGCAGGAGGATGCTTTTCCGTGTCAATCGAGCCCGAAAACTCGCCAAAAATGACCAGTTTTTCAAGCTCCTGATACCAGGAGAGCATGCAACGCAGGAGGATGCTTTTTCGGTGTCAATCGAGACAGAAAACTCGCCAAAAATGACCAGTTTTTCAAGCTCCTGATACCAGGAGAGCATGCAACGCAGGAGGATGCTTTTCCGTGTCAATCGAGACAGAAAACTCGCCAAAAATGACCAGTTTTTCAAGCTCCTGATACCAGGAGAGCATGCAACGCAGGAGGATGCTTTTCCGTGTCAATCGAGACAGAAAACTCGCCAAAAATGACCAGTTTTTCAAGCTCCGGATACCAGGAGAGCATGCAACGCAGGAGGATGCTTTTCCGTGTCAATCGAGACCGAAAACTCGCCAAAAATGACCAGTTTTTCAAGCTCCTGATACCAGGAGAGCATGCAACGCAGGAGGATGCTTTTCCGTGTCAATCGAGACAGAAAACTCGCCAAAAATGACCAGTTTTTCAAACTTTCGATACCAGGAGAGCATGCAACGCAGGAGGATGCTTTTCCGTGTCAATCGAGACAGAAAACTCGCCAAAAATGACCAGTTTTTCAAGCTGCTGATACCAGGAGAGCATGCAACGCAGGAGGATGCTTTTCCGTGTCAATCGAGACCGAAAACTCGCCAAAAATGACCAGTTTTTCAAGCTCCTGATACCAGGAGAGCATGCAACGCAGGAGGATGCTTTTCCGTGTCAATCGAGACAGAAAACCCGCCTAAAATGACCAGTTTTTCAAGCTCCTGATACCAGGAGAGCATGCAACACAGGAGGATGCTTTTCCGTGTCAATTGAGACAGAAAACTCGCCAAAAATGACCAGTTTTTCAAGCTCCTGATACCAGGAGAGCATGCAACGCAGGAGGATGCTTTTTCGGTCTCAATCGAGCCCGAAAACTCGCCAAAAATGACCAGTTTTTCAAGCTCCTGATACCAGGAGAGCATGCAACGCAGGAGGATGCTTTTCCGTGTCAATCGAGACAGAAAACTCGCCAAAAATGACCAGTTTTTCCAGTTCCTGATACCAGGAGAGCATGCAACGCAGGAAGATGCTTTTTCGGTGTCAATCGAGACCGAAAACTCGCCAAAAATGACCAGTTTTTCAAGCTGCTGATACCAGGAGAGCATGCAACGCAGGAGGATGCTTTTCCGTGTCAATTGAGCCAGAAAACCCGCCTAAAATGACCAGTTTGTCAAGCTCCTGATACCAGGAGAGCATGCAACACAGGAGGATGCTTTTCCGTGTCAATCGAGACAGAAAACTCGCCAAAAATGACCAGTTTTTCCAGTTCCTGATACCAGGAGAGCATGCAACGCAGGAGGATGCTTTTTCGGTGTCAATCGAGACAGAAAACTCGCCAAAAATGACCAGTTTTTCAAGCAGCTGATACCAGGAGAGCATGCAACGCAGGAGGATGCTTTTTCCGTGTCAATCGAGACCGAAAACTTGCCAAAAATGACCAGTTTTTCAAGCTGCTGATACCAGGAGAGCATGCAACGCAGGAGGATGCTTTTCCGTGTCAATCGAGACAAAAAACTCGCCAAAAATGACCAGTTTTTCAAGCTGCTGATACCAGGAGAGCATGTAACGCAGAAGGATGCTTTTCCGTGTCAATCGAGACCGAAAACTGGCCAAAAATGACCAGTTTTTCAAGCTCCTGATACCAGGAGAGCATGCAACGCAGGAGGATGCTTTTTCGGTGTCAATCGAGCCCGAAAACTCGCCATAAATGACCAGTTGTTCAAGCTCCTGATACCAGGAGAGCATGCAACGCAGGAGGATGCTTTTCCGTGTCAATCGAGACAGAAAACTCGCCAAAAATGACCAGTTTTTCCAGTTCCTGATACCAGGAGAGCATGCAACGCAGGAGGATGCTTTTCCGTGTCAATCGAGACAGAAAACTCGCCAAAAATGACCAGTTTTTCAAGCTTCTGATACCAGGAGAGCATGCAACGCAGGAGGATGCTTTTCCGTGTCAATCGAGACCGAAAACTCGCCAAAAATGACCAGTTGTTCAAGCTCCTGATACCAGGAGAGCATGCAACGCAGGAGGATGCTTTTCCGTGTCAATCGAGACAGAAAACTCGCCAAAAATGACCAGTTTTTCAAGCTCCTGATACCAAGAGAACATGCAACGCAGGAGGATGCTTTTCCGTGTCAATCGAGACAGAAAACTCGCCAAAAATGACCAGTTTTTCAAGCTCCTGATACCAGGGGAGCATGCAACGCAGGAGGATGCTTTTCCGGTGTCAATCGAGACAGAAAACTCGCCAAAAATGACCAGTTTTTCAAGCTGCTGATACCAGGAGAGCATGCAACGCAGGAGGATGCTTTTCCGTGTCAATCGAGACCGAAAACTCGCCAAAAATGACCAGTTTTTCAAGCTCCTGATACCAGGAGAGCATGCAACGCAGGAGGATGCTTTTCCGTGTCAATCGAGACAGAAAACCCGCCTAAAATGACCAGTTTTTCAAGCTCCTGATACCAGGAGAGCATGCAACACAGGAGGATGCTTTTCCGTGTCAATTGACACCGAAAACTCGCCAAAAATGACCAGTTTTTCAAGCTGCTGATACCAGGAGAGCATGCAACGCAGGAGGATGCTTTTTCGGTGTCAATCGAGCCCGAAAACTCGCCAAAAATGACCAGTTTTTCAAGCTCCTGATACCAGGAGAGCATGCAACGCAGGAGGATGCTTTTCCGGTGTCAATCGAGACAGAAAACTCGCCAAAAATGACCAGTTTTTCAAGCTCCTGATACCAGGAGAGCATGCAACGCAGGAGGATGCTTTTTCGGTGTCAATCGAGCCCGAAAACTCGCCAAAAATGACCAGTTTTTCAAGCTCCTGATACCAGGAGAGCATGCAACGCAGGAGGATGCTTTTCCGTGTCAATCGAGACAGAAAACTCGCCAAAAATGACCAGCTTTTCCAGTTCCTGATACCAGGAGAGCATGCAACGCAGGAGGATGCTTTTTCGGTGTCAATCGAGACCGAAAACTCGCCAAAAATGACCAGTTTTTCAAGCTGCTGATACCAGGAGAGCATGCAACGCAGGAGGATGCTTTTTCGGTGTCAATCGAGCCCGAAAACTCGCCAAAAATGACCAGTTTTTCAAGCTCCTGATACCAGGAGAGCATGCAACGCAGGAGGATGCTTTTCCGTGTCAATCGAGACAGAAAACTCGCCAAAAATGACCAGTTTTTCAAGCTCCTGATACCAGGAGAGCATGCAACGCAGGAGGATGCTTTTCCGTGTCAATCGAGACAGAAAACTCGCCAAAAATTACCAGTTTTTCCAGTTCCTGATACCAGGAGAGCATGCAACGCAGGAGGATGCTTTTTCGGTGTCAATCGAGACCGAAAACTCGCCAAAAATGACCAGTTTTTCAAGCTGCTGATACCAGGAGAGCATGCAACGCAGGAGGATGCTTTTCCGTGTCAATTGAGCCAGAAAACTCGCCTAAAATGACCAGTTTTTCAAGCTCCTAATACCAGGAGAGCATGCAACACAGGAGGATGCTTTTCCGTGTCAATCGAGACAGAAAACTCGCCAAAAATGACCAGTTTTTCCAGTTCCTAATACCAGGAGAGCATGCAACGCAGGAGGATGCTTTTTCGGTGTCAATCGAGACAGAAAACTCGCCAAAAATGACCAGTTTTTCAAGCTGCTGATACCAGGAGAGCATGCAACGCAGGAGGATGTTTTTCGGTGTCAATCGAGACAGAAAACTCGCCAAAAATGACCAGTTGTTCAAGCTCCTGATACCAGGAGAGCATGCAACGCAGAAGGATGCTTTTCCGTGTCAATCGAGACCGAAAACTCGCCAAAAATTACCAATTTTTCAAGCTCCTGATACCAGGAGAGCATGCAACGCAGGAGAATGCTTTTTCGGTGTCAATCGAGACCGAAAACTCGCCAAAAATGACCAGTTTTTCAAGCTCCTGATACCAAGAGAACATGCAACGCAGGAGGATGCTTTTCCGTGTCAATCGAGACAGAAAACTCGCCAAAAATAACCAGTTTTTCCAGTTCCTGATACCAGGAGAGCATGCAACGCAGGAGGATGCTTTTTCGGTGTCAATCGAGACCGAAAACTCGCCAAAAATTACCAGTTTTTCAAGCTGCTGATACCAGGAGAGCATGCAACGCAGGAGGATGCTTTTTCGGTGTCAATCGAGCCCGAAAACTCGCCAAAAATGACCAGTTTTTCAAGCTCCTGATACCAGGAGAGCATGCAACGCAGGAGGATGCTTTTCCGTGGCAATCGAGACCGAAAACTGGCCAAAAATGACCAGTTTTTCAAGCTCCTGATACCAGGAGAGCATGCAACGCAGTAGGATGCTTTTTCGGTGTCAATCGAGCCCGAAAACTCGCCAAAAATGACCAGTTTTTCAAGCTCCTGATACCAGGAGAGCATGCAACGCAGGAGGATGCTTTTCCGTGTCAATCGAGACAGAAAACTCGCCAAAAATGACCAGTTTTTCAAGCTCCTGATACCAGGAGAGTATGCAACGCAGGAGGATGCTTTTCCGTGTCAATCGAGACAGAAAACTCGCCTAAAATGACCAGTTTTTCAAGCTCTTGATACTAGGAGAGCATGCAACGCAGGAGGATGCTTTTCCGGTGTCAATCGAGACAGAAAACTCGCCGAAAATGACCAGTTTTTCAAACTTTTGATACCAGGAGAGCATGCAACGCAGGAGGATGCTTTTCCGTGTCAATCGAGACCGAAAACTCGCCAAAAATGACCAGTTTTTCAAGCTCCTGATACCAGGAGAGCATGCAACGCAGGAGGATGCTTTTCCGTGACAATCGAGACCGAAAACTCGCCAAAAATGACCAGTTTTTCAAGCTCCTGATACCAGGAGAGCATGCAACGCAGGAGGATGCTTTTCCGTGTCAATCGAGACAGAAAACTCGCCAAAAATGACCAGTTTTTCAAGCTCCTGATACCAGGAGAGCATGCAACGCAGGAGAATGCTTTTTCGGTGTCAATCGAGACAGAAAACTCGCCAAAAATGACCAGTTTTTCAAGCTGCTGATACCAGGAGAGCATGCAACGCAGGAGGATGCTTTTCCGTGTCAATCGAGACCGAAAACTCGCCAAAAATGACCAGTTTTTCAAGCTCCTGATACCAGGAGAGCATGCAACGCAGGAGGATGCTTTTTCGGTGTCAATCGAGCCCGAAAACTCGCCAAAAATGACCAGTTTTTCAAGCTCCTGATACCAGGAGAGCATGCAACGCAGGAGGATGCTTTTCCGTGTCAATCGAGACAGAAAACTCGCCAAAAATGACCAGTTTTTCCAGTTCCTGATACCAGGAGAGCATGCAACGCAGGAGGATGCTTTTTCGGTGTCAATCGAGACCGAAAACTCGCCAAAAATTACCAGTTTTTCAAGCTGCTGATACCAGGAGAGCATGCAACGCAGGAGGATGCTTTTTCGGTGTCAATCGAGCCCGAAAACTCGCCAAAAATGACCAGTTTTTCAAGCTCCTGATACCAGGAGAGCATGCAACGCAGGAGGATGCTTTTTCGGTGTCAAACGAGACCGAAAACTCGCCAAAAATGACCAGTTTTTCAAGCTGCTGATACCAGGAGAGCATGCAACGCAGGAGGATGCTTTTTCGGTGTCAATCGAGCCCGAAAACTCGCCAAAAATGACCAGTTTTTCAAGCTCCTGATACCAGGAGAGCATGCAACGCAGGAGGATGCTTTTCCGTGTCAATCGAGACAGAAAACTCGCCAAAAATGACCAGTTTTTCCAGTTCCTGATACCAGGAGAGCATGCAACGCAGGAGGATGCTTTTTCGGTGTCAATCGAGACAGAAAACTCGCCAAAAATGACCAGTTTTTCAAGCTCCTGATACCAGGAGAGCATGCAACGCAGGAGGATGCTTTTCCGTGTCAATCGAGACAGAAAACTCGCCAAAACTGACCAGTTTTTCAAGCTCCTGATACCAGGAGAGCATGCAACGCAGGAGGATGCTTTTCCGTGTCAATCGAGACAGAAAACTCGCCAAAAATGACCAGTTTTTCAAGCTCCTGATACCAGGAGAGCATGCAACGCAGGAGGATGCTTTTCCGTGTCAATCGAGACAGAAAACTCGCCAAAAATGACCAGTTTTTCCAGTTCCTGATACCAGGAGAGCATGCAACGCAGGAGGATGCTTTTTCGGTGTCAATCGAGCCCGAAAACTCGCCAAAAATGACCAGTTTTTCAAGCTCCTGATACCAGGAGAGCATGCAACGCAGGAGGATGCTTTTCCGGTGTCAATCGAGACAGAAAACTCGCCAAAAATGACCAGTTTTTCAAGCTCCTGATACCAGGAGAGCATGCAACGCAGGAGGATGCTTTTTCGGTGTCAATCGAGACCGAAAACTCGCCAAAAATGACCAGTTTTTCAAGCTGCTGATACCAGGAGAGCATGCAACGCAGGAGGATGCTTTTTCGGTGTCAATCGAGACAGAAAACTCGCCAAAAATGACCAGTTTTTCAAGCTCCTGATACCAGGAGAGCATGCAACGCAGGAGGATGCTTTTCCGTGTCAATCGAGACAGAAAACTCGCCAAAACTGACCAGTTTTTCAAGCTCCTGATACCAGGAGAGCATGCAACGCAGGAGGATGCTTTTCCGTGTCAATCGAGACAGAAAACTCGCCAAAAATGACCAGTTTTTCCAGCTCCTGATACCAGGAGAGCATGCAACGCAGGAGGATGCTTTTCCGGTGTCAATCGAGACAGAAAACTCGCCAAAAATGACCAGTTTTTCCAGTTCCTGATACCAGGAGAGCATGCAACGCAGGAGGATGCTTTTTCGGTGTCAATCGAGACCGAAAACTCGCCAAAAATTACCAGTTTTTCAAGCTGCGGATACCAGGAGAGCATGCAACGCAGGAGGATGCTTTTTCGGTGTCAATCGAGACAGAAAACTCGCCAAAAATGACCAGTTTTTCAAGCTTCTGATACCAGGAGAGCATGTAACGCAGAAGGATGCTTTTCCGTGTCAATCGAGACCGAAAA